>NC_050097.1:186583670-186891482 GCF_902167145.1 Zea mays | reverse complement strand
ATATACTATTACTATCTTACATGTAGGGTTCACTTAAGTCAATAACATGTAAAACCAATAATATATATCTAAAGTTATAAATTTTTAATGGTATACCAATTATTTTAAAAGAAAATGACGCGTACTATCTATACTTATGTTGCTTGCCAAGCGAGAGAGAGAAGGAACATGTCGGCACCTTTCTACTTGTGGTACGTATATATCCATTCCAAATTGAGTATACTTGTTTTTTTTTTATAAAAAATGTCGCCCAACAAGTGCATATAATAAGGCCACAACCACCTAGCTAGGCCCCCGATATGGATATAAACACAAGTAGCTGTGCAACCAACCGTCCGTTCGCCTGAAAAGTTTCATACAAAATCCATGGCATCTGTACGGCTGCTGGGGGTGTATGTATGAGTATGATATGATAGTGTGTAGATTCCCCATTATTCAACACATGATGTACGTACAGTAGAGGGTTAAACTAAGCCACCATCTTAAGACGGATGAACTAACTGATGGGAAAGGTTAGCCTAATTGATTCTGCTACAAGACGACAAGCGATTGCTTTGACTTGTACTGCTCATAAGAGCAACTTCAATAGTTATGTAAATTTTAGCTCTCTAAATCACAGATTTAAGAAGTTGCTAAATGGCTTTTGGGGTAAAAAAATATGAGTTCTCCAATAGTTCTCTAAATATAGGTTGTAATTTTGTTTTGCATCTATCCCACATAAAAAATAAGTTACAAAAACTACATAATGCAGTCAACATTTTTGTTTAGGGAGTTAATAAATGGTTGCCAAATGTAGAGAGAAAATGAGGTTAGATGACAAGTTGTTAAATTTAGAAAGTTCGTTTAGAGAACTGTTGGAGAATAGTTTTTATGTTAACTACCTAAATTATTGATTTAGAAAGTCTTTTAGAGAATTACTGGAGTTGCTCTAAGAAACCCCGGCCCCGCGATCGATCTATTTGGACTGGAGAAATAAAGTTAATAATTAGGAGTTGTTAAATGGCACGCATCTATTTTTTAGACGATAGACACCATCGTCCCTCTAATCTAAATTCGATGATCAAAATTTATCCCTCAACTTAATTTAGAACCAAACGCCTTCTTTCTTATTACAAGTTCATATTCATTATATTTCCAGACACCAATAAAAACATGGTAATTTTTTTTGCTATATATATATATATATATATATATATATATATATCTACATGTAGCGTAGCGTATATCTAAGCGTATGACAAAAGCTATATATGTATGTGTCCAGAGAATCTTGATAATTTGTACTTTGGAACTGAAAGAGCACATCCCAAAATCTTGTATAGTTTAGAAAGGTGGTGAGAGTGGGAGTTATGTATGGTGCTCCCGGCGGCCTCTAGTTTGTCTCGTGCATTACAAGCTCTATAGTGACACTTAAAAACCTATTTACAATAGTGTTTTTTAAACCACCGATGTTAAAGCCGGTATAAATAATTTTTTCATAGACGTGTAACTAAGAACCGCCAGTATAAATAATTTTAAAAAATATAAAATAAGTTTTTAAAAGAGAGAAAATATTTTAATTAGGGGAGGCCTCGCCCTCCATCGCAAGCCACGACATTTTTCACGTAAAATTCGAACCGCCAGTATAAATAATTTCAGAAAACATAAAATGAGTTTTTAAAAGAGCGAAAATATTTTAATTAGGGGAGGCCTCGCCCTCCATCGCAAGCCACGACAGTTTTCACGTAAAATTCGAACCGCCAGTATAAATAATTACAAAAACATAAAATGAGTTTTTAAAATAGCGAAAATAATTTAATTAGGGGAGGCCTCGCCCTCCATCGCAAGCCACGACACTTTTCACATAAAATTCAAACCTACAGTATAAATAATTACAAAAAACATAAAACGAGTTTTTAAAAGAGAGAAAATATTTTAATTAGGGGAGGCCTCGCCCTCTATCGCAAGCCACGATACTTTTCACGTAAAATTCACGCGCTACACAACTGCGGGCACTCGAGCCCGCACACACCTCACCCTCGCGTGAAACCTCTTCTACCACTCCATCGACCACTTAGATTGTGTCTAAATAGCAGTTTTCCCACATATTAGAACAATCGAGTATAAATTAGTTGTTTGAGGTTGTAAACGAATTCAAACGGAAAACTCGTCAACTACAAAGTTTCATAACTTTTAGAGTTCTACAAGTTTTATTTTAGTACTTTTTTCTATTCGAGGCCGTTTGCGAAATTTGTATTTTAAAATTTATCAAATTCAGTTGCAATTTTGATAGCCCAAATGATTTCAAATGAAAAGTTGAAAACTATAAAGTTTCATAACTTTTAGAGATCTACAACTTTTATTTCGGTGATTTTCCAAATGAGGCATTTGAAAAACTAAAAAATCGATTTCAAATTATTTGTACTGGCGGGTTTTCACCGGCAGTAGAAATTGTGCATTTTAGTGACGTTTTCTTAAGAAACCATCGGTGAAAATATGGTTTCTACTGACCACCAGTAAAAATGCATGATTTGTACTATCGATTTTGTAAAGAAAACCGCCAATAAAAATATATTTTCACTGGCGGTTCTTTGGGTCGGAATTTCACTGATGTTCAATTACTAAAACCGATAGTAAAAATTATACCCTATCGTTGGCATTGAGTTTTTTTCTACTAGTGATGCCCTCGCACATTATAAAATGCATCAGAACATTTAGGAATTGTGAATAGAAAAGGCTGAGTGCAAAGGTTATGCTATTATTATCAACCATAATGTAATTAAAATTGAGCCACAACACTAATTCACGTACGTAGAAGTGAAAAAAAGAGAGAATCCATATCATTAATAGTAGTCGGGGGCGAACCGAGCTGGTTATCTTAATTGAATAGTGTCCAGTCGAATTTAAGTTATTACTAGTCGGTTGCACGTGCGTTGCGACGGCTCACAACAATACTCACATAAATTATCTACCAAAAAGATCTCAAGATTTTTTATTGATTATCTCTGCTCTCCACATATTTTTTTATTTGAGTAACCGAGTCGACATCGTGGTAAAGGAAATGGCATGTAGACACGCGATGCTGAGCCATCGAATGTGTACCATAGACAGCAAATCAGAGTCCCCCATCCCTCGTCTCCCCCACTTCCAAGGTTTCGTATAACAGGAAGGGA
The DNA here is from genome assembly GCF_902167145.1 of Zea mays. Lineage (NCBI taxonomy): Eukaryota > Viridiplantae > Streptophyta > Magnoliopsida > Poales > Poaceae > Zea > Zea mays. The sequence goes on along the minus strand of NC_050097.1, from coordinate 186,888,330 downwards.
AAGGGAAGAGGAAGTCATACCTGATCGTTACCGAAGAAGTACATGACGAAGACATGGACATCTGAAGGCGATATAGGTAGTATATCGTTAGATACATATAAGGAGAGAGCACGCAAGCGGAGAAAGAAGCCCAGCCAGATCAGCTCCAAACCGAGAGGCACCCGCACCAGACGTCAGTCCGAAAAGGACGAGAGAATGCGAGTGCCTTCTAGCCCTAGACCCGCCGAGGCGGACACAACACCACCACCAACTCCGTAGCATATGCCGACTGCTGCCGCGCTACGGGCCTTGATTGTCCAATATCTCAGATCTGGACTCGTCATCGCCAAGATAACCTAAGCATGGCAGGCGCCATCGTGTCCTCCTCGGCGGCACGCACGAATAAAAGCCAGGAGCAAGACTGACTCGCCCGTACCTGTGTCGACGAGCGTCGGTCGGCGCACGACTGCGACCGTGGGCAGGGGCAGCAGGTTGGGGAGGAAGAACAGTGCGGAGACCGGGAAGACGAACGGGACGTCCGACGACGGTGAAAACGATGGTGCGTGCATGTTGTGAAACACCCTAGTAGACGTGCAATAGCCACTGCGCGGGGCGGTGTCGGGGCTGGTGTCGGACGAATACGGGAAGGAGACGCCTGCTCTCACGCCCTCTGTCGAGAACGGGTGGCGCGGAGACGGAGGCACGAGGGGAGAGAGAAAAGAAGCAGAGTCACGAAAGAGGCGGCGACAACTTAGGCGAGGACCATCATTATCGTGTGGAGGTATAGATGACCAAATAGGCTGTGTCTGGCGGGCTAGTCCGAAGCACGGTCCATTTAATAGTGTCTGGGCCAGCCCGACAAGATTGTCGTGTCGTGCTTGGGTCGTAGCCTCAGCACTACCCATAGTACTGATCTGGCCCGACACGATTATATTTTTTATTTTACAAAACTCGTATATACATGTATACAATTTATAGTCAATATTAAAAATAATTAACCATGATGTTCTACTAGTTAGATGGCTTCACTCAGTGTCTCATGTCTTTCTTCCATCAGTGCTTGGGTTTGAACCCCACCTCCTGCACTACTTTTTTGGCTAACAGACCGGACGTGGAGGTTGTGTGCATGGAGGAATACAGCGGGTTAATTTAAGATAGATGTAAGGGGTTATTTGTAAAAATATGACGCAGAACGATCATTGAAACTGGTGCTTTAAGTATAGTATAGATATTTTTTAACAATTTAACGATATTGTTCTATTTAGTGTAGATGAGTCCGGTATGATTCAGTCAATGTTAAGACAACTTTTATAGCGGGTTGCAATTGTCACATGTTCCCAAGAGAAAAAAAACAGAAGTGGGTCGTTGTTGCAATGGTCACTTGAATAATGAGTTTCACGCAGGCCGGGACTCAAAAGAAGCCTCCATGGCTAGCTCCATGCATGTTCCATAGAACGCGCTAGTTGGTGAAGGGAGATCCACAATGATTAATTGTCAACTAAAAGAAAAAGAGGTACTGTATGTAACAACTTCGGGTTATGATTAATTGTGACAGAAAATTAACATTACAGAAAATTAGCATCCGGGGCGAAAATGCTTGAGTACACCTTCTATATGTACCATTATCTACACGGAGGCGTTCCAGCAGTATCAACTCCTTGATGCTGCTTTGCAGAGGCAACAAATCACGTACTGATCGCCATGACGGGTGGACGTGTACTCCTTAAACCGATAGTTCCTCTCCCAGAAACCTTACAAACATATGATGGGAAGTGACCCAATCCATCTCCTGCTTTCAAATGGCTATAAAAACCTAAATACCAACCCAAGCAAAGTGTTCTTATGGCTTCTTCTTCAAGATAGACTGAACACACTAGACCCCTACTTAGAAGAAGAAACATGGCCCTTGAGTGTGTACGTGTGAAAACTACATACTTCAAAGGGGAGAAACCACGAGTCACATGTTCCTGCAATGTAGCTATGCTAAGAGATGTTGGTAGCTCATTGGGATTTGTTGACACCTTTTTGGAGGCGCCAAACACTTCAAAAGAACCAGCGGCGGTGCTCTCTGGTCAGGCGCGGACGGTCTGCGGCACAGGGCCAGACGGTCCGCGACCTGACGTGAGGCGGCGGTGCTCTCTGGTCAGGCGTGGACGGTCCGCGGCACAGGGCCGGACGGTCCGCGACCGGGTGCAGGAGCTCGGGTTCCCTGCCTGACGGTCGGACGGTCCGCGCCCTATGGCCGGACGGTCCGCACGTGCGCAGGGGGCGGTGAAAGGTTGCCGGCGGCGCCTGGATCTCGCTCCCGGGAGGGACCCCGTCGGGGAGGAGAGATCCTAGGAGTTATCTAGGCTCGGCAGGCCGACCTAGACTCTTCTAATCGACGTAGAGTCGAAGAGAAACGGAGGATTTGAGGATTGAGAGGCTAACCTAGAACTAGACTAGAACTATTCCTAATGCGTAAGGTAAAAACGAGAAATAGACTTGATTTGTTCGATTGTTGGGGGTTCAATCGGCCGTAGCCCTTCATCTATATAAAGGGGGAGGTCTGGATCCGCTTCCAACTGATTTCCGAGTTAATCCCGCGGTTTTAGGTAACCAATCCCGCGAGAAACTAGGAACCCTAACTGACTCTGCGCACGCGTGGACCGTCCGCGCCATCACCGCAGACTGTCCGGACCGCGGACCGTCCGGCCTCAGGGCCGGACTGTCCACGCTGCTCTTTTTGGTCTCCAACATATGCCCCCCTGCCTTTTGGTGAAGGTTGATGAACCAAAAGCATATGAACTAAACCTGATGTAAGTCACCGACTTTTCAATATGGAGATCATTCAATAAAGCACCAATATAAAGGCCGTTTCGGATTTTATCTTTCTCAGCCATGACCGTTTGATCAATGGATCAAAAGGAATAGAATGGAGGTGCCCCCCAGCCTGGATAGACAAAGGGACTATACATATACCATGGATTCATCATCGTACCATTTCATGTTTGAACAGGATAATATACCGACGATGAGTAAACGGGTGGAAAGTACCTTGGTCTCATAGGATGAATAGGCGAGGCTTGTTGTGTCGCCTTTCGAGCCGTTTTGTTTACCCGTTTTGTTTAAGCAGGTGACCGAGGTTTCTTCGTTAACCGATCACGTAGAACGGTCTTCTTGCTAGTATTCTTGGAGAGCAACTGATCAAAAGTAGAGTCAGTTTTGATCAACCGACCATATGTGCTTTGCTGTTGCGTCTCTTTCCCTTTTAAGGCTTTGTGTGGAGGGTGACGCCTTTGGCCATAGGCGGATTGTCCGGCAGAGTTAACCGAACCGTCTGTCTGAACACCGAACCGTCCGCACGTAGGTGTCATACCGTCTGTGATGCTCAGGCCAGGCTGTCGTGCTTAGCTCATTAATTGTGCCTGCCCCCCGATGCCTCCAGACTTTTTAGCCTTATCGTCCGGAGCCTTTCGAGCAATCTCCTTTTGCGATATATTTGACGTGCGAGGCTCGTCAATGATGATGTCTTTGCTTTTGCTTTTATTTGTCATTTTGGGCCGAACTAAGACCTTTTCGCATGCGACATCTATTGTATTAACAGGAAATGATTGTGTGTCCACTTACATTTCCTGAAAAGCCAATCGGCCCTCATTTATGGCCGATTGTACCTGTCGACGAAAAACATTACAGTCATTGGTGGCATGAGAGAAAGAATTATGCCACTTACAATAAGCACGTCTCTTTAATTCATCTATAGGAGGGATATTATGAGTTAATTTAATGTTGCCATTTTTAAGTAGCTCATCAAATATCTTATCGCATTTGGCAACATTAAAGGTAAATTTAATATCTTCTTGCCGATTCTTTTGAACCGGCTGTGAGGAAGAACATGCTGAAGATTTGGCCTTTGCTGGCCAAATAAACTCAGCGGTATATACATCTGCGGATTCATCATCTGAACTATCACGCTCTATTAGATGTATAGTACGGGCGGCCGATTTTGATGTCTCTTTAAATCGGCTTTCACAGGCTAAAGCCCACCGATGTAGCTGAGCTATCGAAAAGAACTGGGTCCCATCTAATTTGTCTCAAGTAGGATAACAACCCATTAAAAGCTAGCCCTGCTAGCTCTTTGTCTGCAACATGGATCCGAAAGCATCGGTTTCTAGTGTCCTGGAACCTCCGGATATAATCATTAACCGATTCTTCGCGTCCTTGTCGGACTGAAGCTAAGTCAGCTAATCCTAATTCATATTCCCCGGCAAAAAAATGTTCATGAAATTTATTTTCTAACTCATTCCAGGAATTAATGGAATTAGGAGGCAGGGCGGCGTACCATGCAAAAGCGGTACCGGTAAGGGATAAAGAAAATAACCGAACACGAAATGCTTCTCCATCAGCCAATTCGCCTAGGTGTGCTAGAAACTGGCCTATGTGTTCATATGTGCTTCTCCCATTCTCACCAGAGAACTTAGAAAATTCCGGTATCCTTGCCCCTTGTGGATATGGGACAGTGTCAAACCGGTGATCATACAGCTTTTGGTATGATTGCCCTACTCTGGCTACACTAACTCCGAACTTATCTCGAAATAGTTCAGTCATCTCTTCCCTAATTTTTTCCATTGCACCCGATGGTAGACCACCGGATCCTGGGCTGTGGGGCTCATTTGGTCGGGTATTAGTATACCGACCTTCTTGCCGTGACCGATCGATAGTGTTGATCGGTCTGTGATTGTATGGTGCATTATGGTTTAAATATGTAGAGGGCGAAACATACTACTGCTGTGGTGTGTAATAATTTGGTGCATGGTGTGCAACAGCAGGTTCTGCATATGTGTATCCGGTTTGTACGGTGGTACATCCGAACTGGCCAGTTATGTTCGCCATTATTGGGGCGCCACGCGGTAGTCCTGGTACGGCCCCGGACTGTCCGACATAGAAAGCTGGACGGTCCACGTAAGGGTCGGACGGTCCGGGTAGAAGCTCGGACGGTCCGACCGCGTCCAGGGTCGCCGATCTACCAAGCAGGGGCGGCGGCGGTCCTAGGGCGGCCCCGGACTGTCCGGCAGAGCAAGCCGGACGGTCCGCATATGGGCCGGATGGTCCGGGCAGAAGCTCGGACGGTCCGACCGTATTCAGGGGCGCCGATCTGCCAAGCAGGGATGGCAGTGGTGGTACTTGCCCTGGATATGAGTTCATCGGCATACCATATAATGGTTGGGTCTGCAAATCCCCATTTGTTGCCGATGTATTAGACATAGATATCCTGTTACTAGTCTCATATGATGGAAAACTAGGAGCAACAGACTTCTCCAACGTATGCGTTAAGTTTCTAATTGACTCTTCTAACCCTCCAATCTGTTGTTTCATTTGATTCTGCTGATGATCTACATACTGTTTAATAAATTGGATGTCGTCGGGTTTACTTACGTTGGGGACTTGAAGCGAAGATAGAAGAGATGCGACATCGGTCTCTCCATGTTCGACAACTTTCTGGTGGCGATACACCGTGTATTGTGATAAGAATTTCTCCCTCGCTTGACGCATGTAGTCCTCGTATTGTTGTTGCTCATCGGCCGTCAGACTTTCAACAGCCGGCTTCAGGATATTGTCCGGGGAGATATCGGTGTGATCTTTAGAACCGGCCATTTGAGGGCCTGATTTTTAGTAGATCTAAACACCTTCCCCAGCGGAGTCGCCAAAAAGTATGTTGACACCTTTTTGGAGGCGCCAAACACTTCAAAAGAACCAGCGGCAGTGCTCTCTGGTCAGGCGCGGACGGTCCGCGGCACAGGGCCAGACGGTCCGCGACCTGGAGTGAGGCGGCGGTGCTCTCTGGTCAGGCGCGGACGGTCCGCGGCACAGGGCCGGACGGTCCGTGACCGGGTGCAGGAGCTCGGGTTTCCTGCCTGACGGTCAGACGGTCCGCGCCCTAGGGCCGGACGGTCCGTGCGTGCGCAGGGGGCGGCGAAAGGTCGCCGGCGGCGCCTGGATCTCGCTCCCGGGAGGGACCCTGTCGGGGAGGAGAGATCCTAGGAGTTGTCTAGGCTCGGCAGGCCGACCTAGACTCTTCTAATCGACGTAGAGTCGAAGAGAAGCGGAGGATTTGAGGATTGAGAGGCTAACCTAGAACTAGACTAGAACTATTCCTAATGCGTAAGGTAAAAACGAGAAATAGACTTGATTTGTTCGATTGTTGGGGGTTCAATCGGCCGTAGCCCTTCATCTATATAAAGGGGAGGTCTGGATCCGCTTTCAACTGATTTCCGAGTTAATCCCGCGGTTTTAGGTAACAAATCCCGCAAGAAACTATGAACCCTAACTGACTCTGCGCACGCGCGGACCGTCCGCGCCATCACCGCGGACTGTCCGGACCGCGGACCGTCCGGCCTGCGCTGCTCTTTTTGGTCTCCAACAGGATTGTCACCCCCCTACCCCACCTCCATTCCCTTCCTAGCGATTCAAAGGATGATGCAGCAACAACTGATAAAGTCGTGGAGAATGGAGGCCATCACCACTATGTTTTGGTGCATATGAAAGTGCAGAAACAGTTGTATATTTGAGAATGTCCTAGCCGCGACGAGAATCTGCAAAGATATGTTCCAAAAAGGAAATGGGCCTCGTCTGTTACAGAATAATAATAAGGGCCTCGCTAGAAGACCAAGTCAAAATCTGGCTGCAACAATTGTAAAATAGGAACGACAACGACGAACCTCCCCTCTCCTTTTCTTCTCCTCTTGTGCAATCTGTAAATACATTCCATAATTAATAAAAAGACTGTAGGGATCACCCCTATTGCTTAAAAAATAGAGAGAGAGAGAATACAACAAACGGAAGGTGTTATACTCTTTTAGAATGATGTTCCAGAATGCTAGTGTGTATACAACAATGAATAAGCAGTCAGATCACCTAATAAGCAGTGAGAGCGTGAGATCATCACATTGAAAAAAAGTCTATGACAATGAGGGGTCCGGGACGGAATTATAGACGGAGGCTTCAATATCAAACTACTTTTTACTCTTATATATGAATATAGGTAAATGCCCGTGCGTTGCGACGGCACACAAGAATATATATTACACTTTATCTTAGCCAAAAGGTCTAGAAAGTTGAGTTAAAAAGACTAACATCGGTTACAATTTTGTCAGTCAATATAATGAGGGGGGTTTTGTGGACCACTCGAGTCCATACAAAAAAAAAATTGAGGATCACTCATGAATAGAGAACTCCATTCGAAGATTCTTTTAAGATTGTCCAGCTCTCCTTCATTGAAACTGTCATAATTCTAGTGAGTTATAATCATCAAGTAATTTATATTTTCTAAATGGAAGCAGGGAGAACACAGTGAAACTATCCTAGCAAATTCACCAATTTTATTCTACTCAAATGATGGACACATAATCTAAAAAACTTTCCAGAAGACAAGCAAGTCACGACATGACCTCTAGCATCATGAGATACTCATTTACAACAAGAACACATATAAAAGAATCCAAATAATGTGCTCAACATGTACCGAGTTTTCTATATACAACAAAAATATAATTCATGATTCAGACAGACCCAAAGACAAGTTAGGGAACTAAATTAACTACACATTTTTATAAAATAATCTGTTGTCAAGTTATGTGAAGGTACCAATTCTTCCTTACATTGATGAGAAAAAAGTATTTGAGGCCGATCTCTTTCAGATATCTGATTCAGACGGACCCAAAGAGGAGTTAGGCACTTAGCTTCTTTCTTTTAAAAACATCTAGCATTTGAGCCGTAGAACCAGTAACAATGGTTGGTCAAGGATGTCCTTGTCCACTCCATCACTAAAAATATGCCCCCTTGGTTAGATTTACAAAATGCATTTGGTCTGGTGACATATGTCTGTACTAATTGTACGAGTGTCACATACTCACATACTTAGTATTCAACTACTGATTTTAAACCCGTGAAGAGAGCACACAAGGAGATTTTCTTCTTTAGGTACAAATATTGCAAACACAAATCAAAAGGTATATATGTGTATGTGTATGCAGTTCACCTACATGTTTGCTAGTGTATAGTTTCACATGATTGCCACTATCAAACCATTGGTGCAAACAATACTCATACCCATATAAATTATTTTCCACTATCATTTTTAGTCAATAAGTGAGGCCATTTTGGACATTGGACAAAATAATTATATTGAACAAACTATACCCATTTAGCTATGTCCTACTTTCATACATAATCGATGAACACCTAATACCAATAAGGAAGCAGGAATAGGTGGAGTAACCGTAGCTCATCTCACTACAAAAAAGAGAAGTAGAGTACAGGGGCGGAGCTAGAAAATTTTGTCAATGTGTTCGCTCACAAATATACACATAACTATAAATAATAACAAGACTATATCACACTAAAGTATTTTTTCAATCACTAATATTAGATATTAGTTACACATGGCTATTACATTAAAGTAAAGGATGAAGACAACCCAGCTTAATAAAATACTAAAATCGTGTGTTTGCATGTTTAAAAAAACACTTTGATGCTTTGTAATATATAGGTATTTTTCTCATTCCTAGTATAATTAAATAAAAAATATGTTACTTTCACAAGTTTTGAACAAGTACAATTAATTGAAGTATGTAAATATAATCTTTGATTTTGGGTACCAGGCTTTGAAATGTTAGCAATTCCAACATTTGCTTGCTTCAATCTAAGGATCAGTCTTGAAATATTTGTTGTATTATTGTCTAAATCCAATGACCGAATTCTTTTTCTAGAAATAGTGTTCCAAATGCCCCAGATCATTCAAGGTTCACATAAAAAATCAAACCAATCTTAAATCCCTAATCTAGAATGGGTCTATGAAAATTGAGAAGACGATTTAAGGAATTAAACTGGGGAAGAGGATCACACCTAAACTGGTGGCAGCACATAATGAAGCGATGAGGACGAACCAAGCAACCGAAGCGATGGAAACGAGAGGAGACAAACTCAAAGCTTCATCGGACTATCCAGCCAGGTCTCCAACATGAAGTATATGGTCCTACACTCGTATAGTTTAGTTTATTTCCTGGGCTATTTAATTTAGTTAATTGGTTCATTGGTGTCAGCTAAACCCAATGGTTCCTATGCAGATCTGCCACTGGTAGAGTAGAAACTTTAAAAGTACAAAGTTATAGAGAGCAAACAAGATTGGTGAGTGTGCTTACTGCATTGAACAACCTGACAACTAATTGGCCATTAGCCAAACAATTCGTGTAATCTGCAATACAAATGATGGAAAATGTCGTGGTATTTAAGAACAGAGCATTACCCCCTTTGGTTGCAGCCTTGATGAGCTCCTTCTCTTTGTTGTCCAAGTGGTCTTTAGGTATGGCATGGCCCTTCTCTGCTGCCTAGATTTTTCCTTTCCACCAAACAAGAGCAAATCAATTGATGGCTTGCAGTAACCACATTTCAAGGAGAGTGCAGGCAATGTCGAAGGGGGATGAGTTGAGAGACATACCACTCGCTTCTCCTTCTGAGCCTCCCCCTTTGGCTTGTTCTCCTCTACCACTTCAACTAACTTGGCGGCCGCCAATGTCTTGCGCGCTGACAGGATTGGACCCTAATGTGCATGAAGCTTGTTAGCAATCTATCAGAGAAAACCCACATTTTTCTTCCTCGCTTGGTCTCTAATGATTTTTGTGTCGTACAACAACCAGACAAACAATAAGAAATGACGAAATGCGGCAAACCTACATTGGAATGAATGGGAGGTGAGAATGAATTACGAGGGGATCATCGGGGAGTTTCTTGGACATGATCTTAAGGAAGGCGACGTGGAACACCCTGTAGCCTTGCTCGAAGCTGGTGAAGGCTGAGCAAGAGGCCCCTCCTCATCATCATCTGTCTCAGGGTGGGAGAGGGCCTAGTCGTCATCACCATGGAGGATGTGGCCCTGCGGGGATTCAATGTGTGCTCTTGCTGCTGATCGTCGTGACCTTCCTCCTCGAGTCTTCGTCGTCCGAGTTGTAGTCGCGGGCCCATGGGTGCTTCAGTTGCTATGGAAGTTGTTTTTTTAATAATACTCAGATGTTCACACTCACTCGCGTACCACATCTTGAAACCAACAAATTCATAAGTAGCAGCTGGATCTTCATCCCCCGCTAGTCCCGTCTCAAACCAGGGCCACAAGTGGCGGGGTGGCCAATCATTTGGCCTTCTTCCTGTCGAGCTCAACCCTCCGGTGAGACTGGCACTGACGTCCACCTGACTCATCGGCCACAAGGGATTTCTGTGTATCGCAAGTTGCGTGGTGAACGACGTGCCCAAACATAGGACCTGTTTGGTTCAACTTTTTTCTGACCAGCTTTTCTTGAAAATCTGGCTGTGGGGAGAATCTAAGTATCATTACGATTATGTGTGGAGGAAGATAAAGTTGTTCATAGGGCTCAGGATCTAGAAAGTGACGGATTCCTTCTATTACAACGACTCAACCGATTATGTGTTTATGTTGATTTTGGATGGTTTTTGCCCCCAACGAATTTTATAGAAGCTGCCTGAAAAGCTGAGCATTTGGCAGTCTTGCAGCAGCTTTTGGTGGCCAGAAGCTGCCAGAAGCCGAAACAAACAGGGCCATAGTTGTAGCATGTAGAATGAAAGGGAAACCAACCAACAGCTAGCAGACAGGAGGGATAAGAATGGGAAAACCGAAGCTTACATCTCGCATCTCCATGAAGTTGATGGTGTAGAAGGTCATGGGTGCTGCGACAACGATGCCGAGGATCAGGATGATCATTTGGCCGGCTGCACCTTCCATGGCGGACTGAACTAAGCGACCACCACCACACCGCGGACTGAACACCTGGTTGTCACCGCAAATGTGGGGTAGGAGAGTCCAAAGCTCGCCATGGTCGGCATCCTCGATCTCTGGCCGGTTCTCGCCCGTGCACCAGGCAACCGGTGCGAGACGGCGAGCACTCCTGGCCGGAGGCCAGAAGACGCGCTGTGTGGGGCTATGCTTGGGCAAAGAGGGAGACAGGGGATGTGGCTAGCGACTGAGAGCGGGATCCGGGAAGGGAGCGAGGCTAGGGCCATGGCTAGTGGCCGGTTGGCCGAGCGCGGGTGCGTCTGCGTGGGATGGAAGGGGAGATGCAGACGCCGATGGAAGGGTGGATGGGGCGACGATGGAAGGGGAGATTTGGGGCGGGGGATTCCATATCTGTGTCAATGGAAGGTCATGCAGGAGGGATGCGGCCGCGGGCGGGGCGGGATGCGGGAGGGATGTGTTGGAACTTGCTCTCGGTCGCGAGGGGATCCAACAAGGGTGAACAGTGGTGTCAACAGGGCACACGCGCTAGATGGCAAAAGCTCTGTTAATCCGGCCTCTCACGGGCACTGTGCAGGAGTATTTATAGGTACCTGAGCGCGCAGCGCCTTGAGCTAAGGACGCATGTGCCCTCAGCTACCTAGATTATCCCCAGAATATTCCCATAAAGCAGGGTTACAGATCGTAATTACAGGGATGTCTTTACAAATTAGGCCCGTAACGCACGGCGGCCACGCGGGGCCCGTAACGATGGGCCGGATCACACGTGGGCCTCTGAGCTGGACGAGGCTGCACTGTGGGACGCCCTTCGTCGCCAGTCTTCGTCTGGTGCGGTACATGCGAAGGGTGTCCCTGCCTGTTTTGTCTCTGTTAGCTCAGCTGCTACAGCGAAGACTTCGAGCGAAGGGTGGCGCCTTTGCCTTTGCCCCAACATTTGCCCTCCGAGGGACCAGTTCGACAAAGTCACCTGGTGCCGAAGACGTCGCTAGATGGCGGAGACGCTGCCCTCGCTCGAAGTGGTTCCGCGGGGGTTTTTGATATGACCGTTGATTGACGGCGTACTGTTGGATTGCGGGTTTCCCGAAGCGCCGCGCCCTGTTGGATTGCGGGTTTCCCGAAGAGCCGCGCCCTGCCTATAAAAGGGGGGCGGGGGTCAGCGCTTTTTGAACTTCACCTTCCGCGCTCCGCGAAAACCCTAGCCGCCCTTTCCGTCGTCTTGCTGCTCGTCTGCCCGCCGCGCTCTCGTTCGCCGGAGATCTGGCTCGAGTGAAGCAGACCGCCCGCCGCCGCCGACGGTACGTAGCGATGTCGTCCTCGTCTTCTTCCGCTGCCGCTACACCGCCGGCCGTTCCCTCGCCGCCGGCCGCCGCCTCGTCTGAGACGTTGAGTAGTTTAATGGCGGAGGAGTTGCGCGCCGGCGATTCTGTTGACTTTGGCGTATCGCGGATGTCGTCGGTCCGCGTGCAAGATATGCAGCGGTTGGGTTACTTCGGCGGCGGAGTTGCTCGAGTCCCGGGGACGGAGGAAGTCCCCGAGCTGGAGGGCGAGTTGATTGTTTTCGAGGCGTTCTTCGCCGCCGGACTCCGTTTGCCTGCGCACCAATTTGTTGGCGAAGTCCTGCGCAAGTTCAACGTTCAAATACATCAGCTGACACCGAATGCCATAGTGGCTCTGTCGAAGTACGTCTGGGCGACGACTTCGTACGGCGGACAGCCATCAGTCGAAGTGTTTGCGAAGTATTATTGTTTGCACTGGCAGAAGAGGATGATTGGAGACGAAGTCGCTCAGTTTGGGTCCTACACATTCACGCCGAAGACCAGCAAAACCACGATGCAGGTAGTCAAGTTGGTTCCTTGCGCCCGCAACAAGTGGAGCAACTGGAATGAATTTTGGTTTTACGTTGCGGAGGGCACCGTCGAAGGCCATGAGGGACTCCCCGTGTCCGAGATGTGCTCTCATTTTTACTCAGTGTACCCGCCCTTTGAAGTGGCGGAGGAGGATGTGGACGAAGGGGCCCTTCGGTGCGCCGCCGGTCTGAGCAGTGGGCGCGACTTGGTTGAAGAATTCGTGGCGTACGGGGTGTGGCCCTTGGCGCATGGCTGGGCGTTGGGCGAAGTGTGCCCTCGCCAGATGCCTTTCCATGGCGGTAGGGTGGTGCGGAGTCCCGCCTTCGCCCTGAATCTGCAAAACCGCGATCCGGCCGCCTTTGTGCGTGAGGCGGAGGATGGGGCGGTGCGGCTTGTTGGACGTTACGTGCCGAGGACGGAGGGCCAGCGCAGCTGGGATATCCGCGGGTCGAATGACCGTTTGAACAGGGTTTTTGAATTAAATCAATTGCCATATGACGGCTACCCTGGTCAAGACGATGCGGACCGCCGTGGGAAGAAACCGGCGGTGGAGACTGGAGACGACCCTGCGCCGGCGGCCGCCCCATCCTCTAAAAAGAGAAAATTAGGTACTGCTATGGGAGGACTTGGGGTTTCTGATGGTTTTGCTAGAGAGTTGATGAGGACGTGCGCGGCCCCGGGGGAAAGGATGTCTTCGCCCGAGCTCCGGGAGTCTTCGGCTCGGATGCTGAGGGTTACCGGGGGTTGTTGGCCTAGGAATGTTCCTATCCCCCGCGCGGCTGGCAGGGACTTTTTTACATCTCGCATGGTTCGTGAATGGAGGGTTTTTCCTTACGGGCGGAATATTGCTGCTGTTGTGTCAGCAGTGATGGACAAGGATCGCCAATGGGCTGCATAGAAGCGCCAGGCGGCTGTCAGGCTTGTTGAAGCCAGGCCGAAGAGGCAGCGGGGGTCTGCGAAGGCTGCGGCCTCCGGCGGAGGCCGGCCGCCGCTGGCGGCGAAGTCGGGCGTCCCTGCAGCTAGCAAGGCGCCGGAGGCAACGGCAGGCGCCGGAGGCCTGAAATCGGCGAAGGCGGTGCCGCCGTCCGGCGGAGTGGCGGAGGTCGCGAAGGCGGCCCGAGCGTTGCCGTTGTCGGGCAAACGTGTCGCCGACTTCGCCACCGATATTAGTGTGGAGGACTATCTTGGTGGTAAGTCGTTGGCTCTATTTATTTATTATATTTTTTTATTCTTTTTTTAAATTTAATTTATTCGTTGGTACGTCGCAGGGTCGGGCGAGGGCCAACTTGCTATGGTTGCGCCTGCCGCGGCGACCACGACGGCTGCCGCAGTGCCGAAGGCGAAGGGCGGGGCTCTTAGCGCTGGGGCGAGGTGTCAGCCCTCGCTGTTGTCATGGATGAGGCGGGCGCTGCGACCCGCCGGCTGAAGGAGGTGACAGAGGCGCTGAGTCAGGCCCGCTGAGCTGGACTTCGTCCCCCCTTTTTTTATCGGCTTGCTGGGGCCGCGATCTTACGATTGCTCTGCAGGTGGCTGACTTCGCCAGCCGCACTGCGTCGGGGGCCCTCACGGCAGCTGTGGCTGCCGAAGTCGAGAGACTTCGGACACAACATGCTGACGCCGTCCGTGAGAAGTCGGTCGCCGACAGCAAGTGCCGCAAGCTGGCGGACAAGGTGGCCACGCTGGAGGGAGAGAAGGCTGACCTCCGGCGCCAGTTGGAGGCTGCGCAGGCGGAGGCTAACCTGGCACGGGCGGAGGGCAATCTTGCCAGGGAGCGCGCCGAGCAGCTGCAGGAGCGGCTCACCGCCCTGGAGAGCCGCGTGGAGAGGGCCGAGGCTATGTCGCGCGCGGAGGCGGAGCGGACGCGCCAGCTGCTTGTGGATACATACCGTGGGCTGGGCGCGGGGACCGGTGATTTCGAGGTGCCGGACCGGGAGCCCGGACTTCGCTGCCTGGAGTGGGTACAGGAGGAGTTGCAAGCACTCCCCACTGTCGTGGAGGGATTTATGGCGTATGCCTCCCTGGTCACCTGCGAGGGGGCGATGAACGCGCTCTCCCGCGAAGGGTGCAGGCACTTCGAGGTCTTCGACCAAGCCGATGAAGATTTTGAGCGAGATATCTTTAAGGTAGAGGACCCCGTAGTGAAGGAATCCGCCAGAGCCCTCTACGACCGGATGTGGGGTCTGCATGGTCGCGAGGTGGTCAGGGAGCGGGCCGAGACAGCGAGGGCGCAGGTAGCGTTTTCGTTTGTTTGGTGTTTGTTGGATGTAGGCTGTGTGTGTGTTTGCTGAATTTTGTGTGTTTTGTCTTAGGCGGCGCGTGGCGAGAGGGTGGACGACTTCGGGGCGTTGAACAGCATGCTGTCTGACCCGGAGCCGACCCCGGGGACCGCGGAAGACGCGCCGGGCGCCCCCGCATCCGCTGTGGCCGGCGAAGACCTGCCCCTGGAGGTCGCCGAAGGCGCGCCTGATGCCCTCGCAGCCGCTGCGCCGAGTGCTGAAGATCCCGCAGCGGTGGCGGCGGAAACAGCAGCGGAAACAACGGCGGAGCCAACGGCGGAGGCTCCCGCAACGTCAGGGCCGTCGCAGGTGGCGTAGTGGGTGTAGAGGGTTAGGGAAATTTGTATATGTTGCTGAATTTTGGTTGCTGCGCAGGTTCAAGATTTTGGGCCTGCGCACACAACCGCTACTACTAAATTTTTGGCGGCTTCGACCGCGGAAGATGGTAATGAATGTGGTGGATCTGCATCTGAGTGTTTTGGTTGTGCTGACTCTGGGAGCTCGGTTGAGTGGACTGAGGAGTCGTCGGAGGAGGACTTGGACTATTTTGCGGCCTTGGATGTGGCTGCGGCGGAGGCTTCGCCGCGCGTCGCGGACGCAGGAGATGCGCCAGGTCCTAGCACCGGGCGACGACGACGAAGGGCGATTGCGAAACGTAGAGTTAGTGGGGCGGAGGGGGCTCAGCTTCGTGTGAGTGGGGCTGGCCGGCAGGAACTGTTGTCTTTGCCGGCCGCCGTGAATACAGGTGAAGGGGAACTGCGAAGTCTTTTTGCGGGTGAGGAGCTTAGGATAATGTTATTTAATTATAGGGAGATGGGAATTATTCCTAAGGTTGAGCCGATGTAGAGTGTGGTGCCCTCGCTTGTATATGTAGAGGCTTGTATGATGAAGTTGTGTGCCCTCGCTTGTATATGTGTGCGAAGGCATTGTGTACTTTGTCTAGTTTGTTCTGTGGTGCTGATGTGATTATAGTTGGTCTTGGCGCGGACGGTTTGATGTTGTCGTTTCTGCCCTTGTTGTGCTAGTCCGGTTGCACCTTTAGGCGACTTCTGAGCGGATAGTCTTGGCGGTAGACTTTGGTTTTTTCGCACTTGTTGTGCTAGTCCGGCTGCACCCTTAGGCGACTTCTGCGCGGATAGTCTTCGCGATGGACTTTGGTTTTTTTGCACTTGTTGTGCTAGTCCGGCTGCACCCTTAGGCGACTTCTGCGCGGATAGTCTTCGCGATGGACTTTGGTTTTTTCGCACTTGTTGTGCTAGTCCGGCTGCACCCTTAGGCGACTTCTGCGCGGATAGTCTTTGCGATAGACTTTGGTTTTTTCGCACTTGTTGTGCTAGTCCGGCTGCACCCTTAGGCGACTTCTGCGCGGATAGTCTTCGCGATAGACTTTGGTTTTTTCGCACTTGTTGTGCTAGTCCGGCTGCACCCTTAGGCGACTTCTGCGCGGATTTGTCGCACGCGAGGGTTGCTAGCGCTTAGCCTCGCGGTGACCTCGTGTTGGTCGAATGCCGAAGACCGTCGTCGCGGTCTTTTTTCGACGCATGTTTTTGCGGGGGATTTTTCACACATATATTACATGGCTCCGCCTCGTTAAAAACCTCACCCCCCGGGAGGAAAAGAGTACGGGCCGATACAAGATTGTTTTTGCGAATTACAAGGGCGAAATCAGCCCTGAGGAGTTCAAACAAAAAATTTACGGAGGTTGTCGATGTTCCAGGAGTGCTCCAGGTCCTCGCCGTTTGGCGTTGTGAGCCTGTAAGCACTGGGGGAAGCTTTTGTCTTGACTATAAAGGGGCCCTCCCACCTAGGCTCCAGCTTGCCCTTGGACTCCGTCCGAGCTGTCCGGACGAGTACGAGGTCCCCCTCGCTGAACTCCCTCGGGATGACTGAGTGGTCGCGCCACGCTTTGGTCTGGGCTTGGTATTTGTTTAGGGCCTGTAGGGCGAAGACTCGGTCTCCGTCAATGAGATCCTTTGAAGTTGGCTCGTCCACGTCGGGGACGGCTGACGGAACTGTTCGCGGGGACCCATGCTTTATTTCTTGCGGGGTCATGGCCTCCGATCCGTATAGAAGGCGGAAGGGAGTAAACCCGGTCGCCCTGCACTCAGTCGTGTTTAGTGCCCAGACTGCCTCAGGTAGCAAATCGGACCATCTGCCCTTCTTTTCATAAAGGAGCATTTTCTTGACAGCTGTGAAGATTTTCCCGTTGGCGCGTTCCACGACCCCGTTGGACTGCGGATGATAGACTGAAGCGAAGGCAAGCTTGGTGCCAATGGAGAAGCAAAAATCTTTGAAGTCTTGGTTGTCAAACTGCTTGCCGTTGTCAACTGTTAGTTCGGACGGTACTCTGAAGCGGCAAACAATGTTCTGCCAGAAGAATTTTTGGGCAGTCTTTGATGTTATTGTAGAGACAGCCCGCGCCTCAATCCATTTGGTGAAGTACTCGACAGCGACGAAGGCGAACTTAAGGTTCCCCTGAGCGGTGGGCACGGGCCCGACGATGTCCAGGCCCCAGCGCTGGAGAGGCCATGTATGGGCGATCAGCTTTGTATACTGCGAGGGGCTGCCTGACCGAGGAGAAAACTTCTGGCAGGCTTCGCAGGACCGTGTGACCCGATTTGCGGCGCAGATCATTGCGGGCCAGTAAAAACCCTGACGGATCACCTTAGCAGCTAGGGCCCTTGGCCCTGCGTGTGAGCCGCACGTGCCACTGTGGACCTCACGTAGGATCTGCATGCCTTCGGCTTCGGTGACGCACTTAAGCATTGGCTGACTGACCCCTTTTTTGTAGAGTTGGCCTTCAATCAGTGCGAAGTCTCGGCTTCGATGTTTGAGGCGCTTGGCCTCACTGATGTCGGCTGGATGATAATACCCCTGTAGGAACATGGTTATTGGTGCCCGCCAGTCCTCGGTCATGATAAGGTTGACTATGCGGTGGCCCTCGCTGTCGTTGGTTATTTGGAGCCCTTCGGGGCTCCGGACGGCTGGCGTGCCGATGACATGAAAGAACACGTCGGAGGGCAGAGTTTCGCCCCTGGCGGCAGCCTTGGCCAATGCGTCGGCCTCTTCATTCTTGGCCCGATCCACATGCTGCAAGGTGAACCCCTTGAATTGCCTCTCGATACTTCGGATGGCCGCGAGGTACTGCATGAGCGCGGGGTCCTTTGCCGCATAGTCTTTCTCGACTTGGCCGACAACTACCTTGAAGTCTGTTTTGATGATGCAGGTGGTGACTCCGAGGGCCCTCAGCTTGCGGAGGCCGAGGATGACTGCTTCGTATTCTGCTATATTGTTTGTGCATCTGTCGGATTCCAGATTGAAGCTGAGTCGTGCTGCATATCTGTGCTTGACCCCGACTGGTGAGGTGATGACTGCAGCGACGCCTGCCCCCGCATGGCACCATGCGCCGTCGCAATGGATCGTCCAAACCTTCTCTGCGGATGGGTCTGGCTGTGTTGTTGGCCCAGTCCAGTCGACGACGAAGTCTGCCAGGACTTGAGATTTGATAGTTGTCCTGGGCTCGAAGCAGATGTGGTAGCTGGAGAGTTCGGCCGCCCACTTGGCAATCCTCACCGACGCCTCCGGGTTTCTGAATAATTCGCCGAGTCCCCTATTTGAGGTGACTCGGACCTTGAATGCTTCGAAGTAATGGCGCAGTTTTCGTGACGACATGACGACTGCGTAGGCAATCTTCTCCAGCTCTATCATGTTGCACTTGGACGGCGTCAGCACTTCGGAGACAAAGTATACGGGGCACTGCCGGACCACGCCCTCGACAGTCTGCTCCTGCACTAGTGCCGCGCTGACCGCATGTGGCGAAGCCGCGACGTAGAGCAGCAGGGGGAGCGAGGGGTCGGGGCTGGTAAGGACGGCCAACTCTGTCAGGTACTGTTTTAATGAGGCGAAGGCCGCCGCCTGCTCTGGTCCCCAGGCGAAGTCCTTTGCACCACGGAGTGTCTTGAGGAAGGGGAGACTTCGCTCGGCGGACCTGGAAATGAATCTGTTGAGAGCGGCCAATCTGCCTGTCAGGCGCTGGACGTCCCTGACGGACTGCGGAGGCGTCATGTCTAAGATGGCCTGAATCTTGGTTGGGTTGGCTTCTATGCCGCGGTGTGATACCAGGTAGCCTAATATTTTGCCTTGGCGAACGCCAAATACGCACTTTTCCGGGTTTAGGCGGAGTTGTGCGTCTCGCATGTTCGCGAATGTTTCAGCGAGGTCGGCGAGGTGGTCCTCCTTGCTCTTGCTGGCGACGATGATGTCGTCCACATATGTGAATATGTTTCTGCCAACTTGCCCCTCGGGCACAGTTTTGGTAAGCCGGGAGAAGGTGGACCCGGCGTTCTTGAGTCCCTCCGGCATTCTGATGAAGCAATATGTGCCGAAGGGTGTTATAAAGCTGGTGCTGGCCTTGTCTTCTTCCTTCATGTATATCTGGTGGTAACCGGAGAAGCAATCGAGGAGGGACATGACCTCGCATCCGGCCGCGCTATCGACTATTTTGTCGATCCGCGGCAGCGGGAAATTGTCCTTGGGGCAGGCTTTATTGAGACTGGTGAAGTCGATGCACATTCGCCACTTCCCGCTCTTTTTCTGTACCATCACGACATTGGAGAGCCATGTGGGGTAAGCCACTGGCTCGATGAATTTGGCTTCCAGGAGGCGGTGCACTTCTGCCTTGGCGGCCTCCGTCTTCTCGTCGGACATCTTGCGAAGCCGCTGCTTTTTCGGCCGTACCGAAGGGTCGATTCCCAAACTGTGCTCAATTATTGAACGGCTAACCCCGACCAGATCGAGGGCCGACCAGGCGAAGACATCTTTGTTCTTGGTCAGGCAGCAGAGGAGCTTCTCTTCTTCATGCGAAGTAAGGTCTTCGCTGATAATGACTGTCTGCTTGGGCGTGGCCTGGTCGAGGGGGACAATCTTGGTCCCGTCGTTGCTCTGCAGCTGGGCCTTGTCGTGCTGCTTATTGGTTGGGCTGGCAGGCGCGGGGACCTCGCGTTGGGCCGTGAGGCAGTGCACGTTTCTTTGACCGGGCACGAAGTCCCGCTCTATGTTGCGTGCAGTCTGTTGATTGCCGAAGACTGTGATGACGCCTAACGGACCTGGAATCTTCATACATAGGTACAGTCCGTGAATGGCTGCTTCGAACTTATTAATGGAGCCCCAGCCCATGATGGCATTGTAAGGATATACCATGTCCACAATGTCGAAGGTTATTTGCTCGCTTCGGGCATTGGGTGCTACACCGAAGGAGAGAGGCAGCTCTATTTTGCCGACGAGGAAGGTGCCCTTGCCACCGAAGCCATACTGCGGGTTGTCCGAAGGCTTAAGCAGGCTATGGCTTATGCCCATGCGATCGAAGGCGTGGAGGAAGATGATGTCTGCCTGACTGCCGTTGTCAACTAGGACTTTGTGCAGGTCCCAGCCTGCCACGCTGCAATTGATAACCATGGCGTCGCAGTGGGGGGCACTGCGCAGGTCGACGTCCCGTGCGTCGAAGGTTAGCGGTATGTGGGACCACTTTGTCTGCACGACTGGACCCGTGACGGCGACATGGTTGATGCTGCGGTAATGGTCCCGCTTCTGCCGCTTGGTGTCGAAGTTAGTGCTGGACCCCCCAGTTATCATGTGGATGACCCCGCGATATGGTTGATCGGCGAAGTCTTCCTGCTTTGGGGCATGGGGGATGTTTTGATGTTGCTGGTGTGGTGGTGGGGGTGGAGGAGGTACGATTTGTACTTCCTGATGGTGTTGGTAAGCGTGGTGCGATGGATGCGGGGCGGGAGCGTGGATATATGGTGGAGGAGGTTGCTGGTAATTGTGCGCGACAATTTTGGGGTTGTCGGCTGGCTGCGCCCGTGCCATTCTGTCTCTGGTAGCCTTCGTTTCGAGGCAGTCTTTGGTTTGGTGGGCACAGTCTTCGCCATGGAAGAGGCAGTAGAATCGGCGCGGCGGCTACGCACGCCCTCTGTAACACCCTGAATTTTGAAGTAGAAAATTTTCTTTGCTCTATACCCAAAATTCAGGTGTTACTTCCCTTTTCTCATCCTTCCCCAATCTTTTCTTTCTCATTTCTATAGGAGAAAAGTGCTTATTTTAATTGTAATTATAGTCTATTAACTAAAACTCCAAGGGAGTATGAATTGTTGCATCATGTTGAACCCTAGATTTCACTTTTGTTTGGTGCATAATTCTTGGAAAGTCTAATTTGAGTTTGTGGCTTATTTGGATTTGAATCAAATAGAATAAATAAAAGAAAAAGGGAAAACAATTCAAGAATAAAAGAAAAAAAAGGAAAGAAGCCCACTCCCCCGCCCCCCTCAGCCTTTCGGCCCAGCTAGGCCCATCCCCCGCGCGCGCGCTCTTTCCCCCCCGCTCTCTCTGCCCTGGCGGGCCCGCCCGTCAGCGCGGCCGCCTTCCGCGCGCCCGCACCCGTTTTCCCCTCTCTCTGCTCGCGGGCCCGGCCTGTCAGCCCCGTCTTCTCCGCGTAACTGCCGCCCGAGCTGCGCGCTGCCGCGGACTCCGCGCCCACGTCGTGCGTGGAGCTCGCAACCGCCCCGCTCCGGCCACCTGAGCCAGAACCCCACTCGCCCTCTCCCTCTCTCTCATTTGTGCACCAGCAGACCCCTCTCTCTCACCTCCCCCTCGCTGCGCACACGCCAGAGCGCCGCCGCCACTAACCATCGCCGCCCGAGCCGTTTCCCCGTCGCCGTCGGAGCTCCGCCGTGCTCTCTGCCATGGTGAGCTCCGCCCCGACGTCCGCAACCCGGGACACGCCCCAATTCCCCCTCCCCCTCCCTATTTCCCTCTGCCCGCGCTCACTCGCCGTCCTCCGTGCAACCGCGAAGGTCCGCCACCGTCGCCCTGGGCCGCCGTCGCGCTATTGCCGCCACCGAGGAGTCCCCGGAGCACGCCTTGAGGTAAGGAACCTCTCCCGCCCCCTATCGACCTTTGTATTGCTCTCTGCTGCGCTTAATTCCTCGTCGGAGTTGATTAACGCCGCCGCCGAGCCGCTTCGCCGTGAACCGCCCCCCTCCGGTGCCCCTGTCCCGACCTAGCCCCCACCAGAAGACTCCCCGCGCCTTCCCCAACCTCCCCGACCGCTCAGGTCGCCCCAGGGACCCGCCGAGCGCCCGCGCCCCTCGTCTCCGGCGAGTCCTCCGCCGCGGGGATGAGCGCCGCCGCCCCAGCTAGCCGTAGGAAAGGCCAAGGCCGGCCACCCGACCCCCGCCGTTCATCCCAGATCGGGTGGCCCTGATTCAATTAGCCCGGGCCCAATCCTGGCCGCCTACCGGAGATCCAACGGCCCAGGGCCGCTTCCCTCACACCCCGCGCCCGCGCTGCCCGCTGGCCCCGCCTGTCAGCCACCGCGCTCGCGCTGCCCGCCCGGCCTTGCCTGTCAGCCACTCAGGCCGCCTGAGAGCACCTAGAGGGGGGGGGTGAATAGGTGATCCTGTGAAACTTAAACTTATAGCCACAAAAACTTGTTAAGTGTTAGCACAATAATCGCCAAGTGGCTAGAGATGAGTCTCAACAAAACACAATACCACAAAAGATCAACACAGAGAAGACACAGTGGTTTATCCCGTGGTTCGGCCAAGTACAAAACTTGCCTACTCCACGTTGTGGCGTCCCAATGGACGAGAGTTGCACTCAACTCCTCTCAAGTGATCCAATGATCAACTTGAATACCACAATGTTATGCTTTTTCCTTTCAATATCCCGTTTGCGAGGAATCTCCACAACTTGGAGTCTCTCGCTCTTACACTTGAGATTCACAAAGAAATACGGAGTAAGGGAGGGAAGCAACACACACAAATCCACAGCAAAATGCGCACACACACGACCAAGAATCGAGCTCAAAAGACTATCTCAAAGTTCTCACTAGAACGGAGCTCGAATCACTGAGAATGACAAACGGATGCGCAAAGACTGAGTGTGGATGATCAAGAATGCTCTAAGGTTGCTTGGTGTTTCCCTCCATGCGCCTAGGGGTCCCTTTTATAGCCCCAAGGCAGCTAGGAGCCGTTGAGAACAAATCTGGAAGGCCATCTTTGCCTTCTGTCGTCGGGCGCACCGGACAGTCCGGTGCACACCGGACACTGTCCGGTGCCCGATTTATTTCCATAAACAGCGCAGCCGACCGTTGCCGACCGTTGCAGATCTGGCGCACCGGACAGTCCGGTGCACACCGAACAGTCCGGTGCCTCCTTCCGACCGTTGGCCAGTCCACGTGTCGCGCGCAGATTCTGCGGCCGACCGTTGGCTCGGCCGACCGTTGACTCACCGGACAGTCCGGTGCACACCGGACAGTCCGGTGAATTTTAGCCGTACGCCGTCAGCAAATTCCCGAGAGCGGCCTCTTCGGCCAAGGCAGCCTGACGCACCGGACACTGTCCGGTGCACCACCGGACAGTCCGGTGCCCCAGACCGAAACAGCCCCTTGGCTGTATACAGCCCCTTGGCTGTATACAGCCACCTCTTTCCTTTTCTTTTTCTTCCTGTTTCCAATACTTAGACAAGTATATTAGTACACAAAACCAATGTACTAAGACTTAGAAACGTACCTTTGCTCTTGATTTGCACTTTATTCATCCGTTGCATAAATTCACATTTGAGCACTTGAGTTGGCACTCAATCACCAAAATACTTAGAAATGGCCCAAGGGCACATTTCCCTTTCACCGCCGCGCGCTCGCGCGCCCGCCCGCGGGTCTAATCCTGCGCGTTGATCTGAGATCCGACGGCCGTAGGAGCCCGATACCCCTTCGCCGCGCGTTTTCTTAAAGAGACCCCCGGTTTTCTGAAATTTAAACCCGCCGTCCCTAGTTTCTTACAGTTAGGTCCTCAGACCTTTTATTTAATTCAAAATAAGTATTTAGGGTATATTTTTAACCCCTAAACTTGTAAAATTCATAACTTTGTCATATGAACTCCAAATTAGGTGCCTCAAATTGCAAAATGCTCATGGTATTTTTGTCTATCTATTTAAACAATGTTTCCCTGCTGTTTCCATGTACCAATTAATAGTTAATCATTAGGATAGGATTAAGGTTATTGGAACCCTATTTGAGATAATTAGAAGTTGGTAGACTTTAGTAAAAGTTGGAGCACCTAAGTTTATGGACTTAAACACCTAAGTTTAGGAACTTAAAACCATGCAAGGATTTAACCCCACCACTGACTTAAACCTGATTAGTGGATAATGAATCACTTTGTATAGTCCTCTACCCTAGACCTAGGGAACACCAGAGTGCCTATCCCCTTTTCTACTATGAACTTGTGATCTCTCTGTTGCATATGTTTGGTATGTTGCTTTTTGTTTGTTATCTTCCCAAGTGCATAGTGTGAATGATTATTTTACGTAGACAACGAGTAGTCTGTGTTTCCCGAGGAGGTTGCAGAGGAAGTCCCTGATCAGCAGTTTGGTGAAGGCAAGTGTCCTCTGACCCATTATGTCCCATTTACTTTATAATACACTGTCCCGCATACTATGAACAACCTAAGGATTTACTAGCTTTCTATTTACCTTGTCCTTGATTTACCTTTTGGGTTACTATGGTTAGCTACATGCTAGCGCTTTACTTTAATCAATGAACATGATGAGATACAATGATGATACTATGATTTTATTCTGGATATGATGATATACTTGTGGCATTTAGGGGACTCGGGCTGTTTCTCGAGTACCTCTCCGTAAGGACCTGTTCGTTGAGAGACCACCCGGGATAACAGTGCAACCATGAGGGTGGAATGGTGTGCCCTTAGCTAATTAATTAGAGGAACTAGAAGTGTAGTTGCTTCGCCGTCGTGCCGTCAATGGGGTCCAGGCACAGTGCTTGCTCTGCCGAGGCTGAGTGCCGAGGTTCTTTCGTTTTGCTTTTTTAGTCACCCTCCTGCGGGGAGAGGTACTGTGTTTATCAAACTGGAGAAACCTAACGGGCAGCTATGACCTCTAGGGAATCTTTGTAAAGGCTTCGTAGTGAATCCCTGGCCATTCACCTTGGGAGTGAATAAGGGTCTTGCAAGCCCGGGCTAGAGAGGGAATCACGGCTCATGGGTAAAGTGTGCGACCTCTGCAGAGGGTAGTGAAACTGGTATATCAGCCATGCTCACGGTTAAGAGCAGCCTTGGGATCCTCTTTGATTAGAGATACAGATGGTTCGAGATGCAAGGATTATGTTATGGTTTTGGTTCGACTATGATGATGATGTTCCTCGATGAGGAAATGGTTCACAGGTTGGTTATTACTAAAACTTGGCAACCACTAATAATAAATACCTGACCAACTAAAAGCAACTGCTTGAGCTTAACCCCACATAAAGATAGTCCACTTCAGCCAAACAGGACATTTGCTGAGTACGTTGATGTGTACTCACCCTTGCTTTACCACAAAACACCAGGTTGTCCACATTGCAACCACTGCTCAGGAGAAGACGAAGCCGTGGAAGGAGACTTCCAGGAGTTCCAAGACATCGACGAGTTTGAGGATTAGGCTAGCGACCTCCCCTAGTCAGCTGCCTGTGGTGGGTTTATTTACGTTGGCTACGTTTCTATTCTGTGTACTTTGATTATATTATGTAAATGACTCTAGTCTTTTATATTATTACTTACTCTTTATTGTATTCGAAGCATTGTGCTATGATGAGTCATTTATGTAATCGCTGTGTACGTGAATTTCTGATCCTGGCACGTACATGGTTCACATTCGGTTTACCTTCAAAACCGGGTGTGACACCCTCGGCCCCTACCACGAGTGCCATTTCCGCGGCCCTGGGGGGATATTCCTGGCGGCGAGGGGGGTCAGCAGCGGGATGCTGGTTGACGATGTTGTGCACTTGCTGCTGGTTGCGGCCGTCTCGACCGGAGTCTGGCTGCGGAGTCCTTGTCCACGTGCGGCTGGACTGTGGGGCATCTTTTGGCTTCCTTTGGGACTCAATCTTGCGCTGGTGGAGCTCTTCGGATCTGGCGTACTTTTCAAACAACTGATATAACTCCTGGAGGTTCTTTGGCGGATCTCTGATGCAGTGGCTGTACAGGACGCCGGCGCGAAGGCCACTGATAGCATAGTGGATGGCAATCTGGTCATCGACTGAGGGCAGCTGTGATTTGAGTGTTAAAAATTTGCGGTAATACTCCCTTAGAGTCTCCTTTTCCAGCTGCTTGCAGAGCGAGAGTTCGGCCAGGGCGTCGGTGTCTGGGCGGTACCCTTGGAAGTTGAGCAGGAACTTGTCCCGGAGACTTCTCCAGGAATCAATGGACAACGGAGGCAACCTGGTGAACCAGGTGAGTGCCGGGCCCTCGAGGGCGATGATGAAAGACTTCGCCATTGTGGCGTCGTCCCCTCCAGAAGATGCAACGGCGACCTGATAACTCATTATGTATTGAGCCGGGTCGGTGCTGCCGTTGTACTTGGGATAGGTCCCTGCCCGGAAATTAGCTGGCCAAGGCGTCACTTGCAGGTGTGGCGCCAGGGGACTTCGCTCATCGAGATAGTTGACCCCTTGGAACGGCGCGGCGTGCGGGAAGGTGAAGTCGCGCTGGGGGAAGCGCGGGTCCTCCGGTTGCACGCGGTGTTGCAGGGGGGCCCATGCTGCAGGCCAAAGTGGTCTTCGCGCGTGTCTTCGAGTTGTGCGCGCTGCTGGAGGGGTGCCTCGTGCTGCAGGCCGGGGTGGCCTTCGCGCTGCATCAGCGCAATCTCCCGCTCGAGTTCTTGGGCCTTCTGCTCTTCGTCGTGTATCATTTGCCGCACTTTGGCTAGTGCGGACACACGCTGGCGCTTGGCCTCCAGTATCTCCTTCTGCCTCTGGAGATTGCGGTTCTTGAGGCGCAGGGCGCGCAACTGTAGCTGTTCTTCTGCTGAGACGCCGAGGACTTCACCGTCCTCGGTGAGGTCTGCGCCCTCCGGTGGTGCGAAGCCTGAGGGCCGCTGCGGTTGTCCTTCAGGGTCGCAGGTGCGGAGGGTGTCGTCTTCGCAGGCGCGAGGAACATTGTCTTCAGTGGCCTCTTGGTGGGTGGAGTGGGTGAGGGCGAGGGCCTTGCCCTTTCTTGCGGCGAGCAGTGCTGCCTTCGCAGCCTCGTCGGCCTTCGGGTTAGCTCTCTTGGGTGCCATCGCGGGTGGTTTTCTCGTAGCACGAACGGTGGACGCCAAATGTTGGAACTTGCTCTCGGTCGCGAGGGGATCCAACAAGGGTGAACAGTGGTGTCAACAGGGCACACGCGCTAGATGGCAAAAGCTCTGTTAATCCGGCCTCTCACGGGCACTGTGCAGGGGTATTTATAGGTACCTGAGCGCGCAGCGCCTTGAGCTAAGGACGCATGTGCCCTCAGCTACCTAGATTATCCCCAGAATATTCCCATAAAGCGGGGTTACAGACCGTAATTACAGGGATGTCTTTACAAATTAGGCCCGTAACGCACGGCGGCCACGCGGGGCCCGTAACGATGGGCCGGATCACACGTGGGCCTCTGAGCTGGACGAGGCTGCACTGTGGGACGCCCTTCGTCGCCAGTCTTCGTCTGGTGCGGTACATGCGAAGGGTGTCCCTGCCTGTTTTGTCTCTGTTAGCTCAGCTGCTGCAGCGAAGACTTCGAGCGAAGAGTGGCGCCTTTGCCTTTGCCCCAACAGGATGAGCTGGAGGCAGAACGTGCACCGGGGGTGCGCCTGGATTCCGCCGTTGAAGGTGCGACTGTGGGATGCGGGAGGGATGCGGCGGGCGAGCGGGATGCAGGAGGGATGAGCTGGAGGCAGAACGTGCACCGGGGGTGTGGACGCCTACAATAGACTTATAATTAGTAGTAGAGATATATATCAACTCATTAAAAATAATTCAATTTATTATTTTAAAAATAGAAGTAATAAGATTATTAAACTGTTTGGGTTCACCAGCTCCATGGATCTGCAGTAGCGACCGGCCAGGTCAGGATTCAGGAAGGAAACAAGCCAATAGGGCATGCATATCTCATTTTATCCATCAGAAAATCTATATATCCCTGCTTCCACCGTCTGGTACAGATCGACGTGCTCCGACCATGCATGGCATGGGGCGTACGTGGTCTCGTCACTTTCGTGCATATATATGATCTCTACTAGCTAATCGCCATGATTAACTACTGCATCAAAGGTCCGTCGTCTGTATAGTTACGTTCCCCATGACGACGACGACGATACGGTTTCGACGTGGCACCTACCGCGCGCGTCCGCATCACCCCTCCTTTTTCCGATCCCTCTGCGCGGCTGCACCTCCCACCCACCGCGCGGCGCGGTGCGGCCCTGCGCGCCACTCCGCTACTGGCTGCTACAACACGCTGCGGCCGCTACCGCGCTATCTACTTAACCGGCTCATCACCTGCTCCGGCTCTTCCGATCGTCTCTCGCTTTCGCTCACAACGCGCGCGCGCGTCGGCACAAGCTCACTTTACGCGCGCGAGAGAGCACAGGCACGGGCACGACTCCACTCTCTCGCGCGGCTAGGTGTAGGTGTAGTGTAGCTAGCACGCTCCAGTCCCCCGGGCCATGTCGTCGGCGGCGGCGGCTCCCCGTGTGCCCGGGGCCGCACGGAGGCTGTCTCAGTCTCCGAAGCCGCCTGGAGCCAGGGACAAGGAGCCGCCTCCGCCGGCGTCGGCCAGGAGAAAGAATCTGCTGCCGTCGCCGGCGTCGGCCAGGGGCGCCGCGGCGTCCATGCTACTGCGCCGTGCCGCAGTCGCCGGTGGTGGGCGGGGGAGCAGCTACGTGCACCCGTCGTCCTCGCTCAGCGTCTCGTGCGCGTCGGAGGCGTCCACCGAGTCATTCTGCAGCCGGGCGTCCACGGGCCGGATCGGCCGCCGCCCCGCGGGCCCGCCCGCGGGGGCTCCCCGGCGGAGGGCGGCGGGCTCTGCCGGACCTCCCTCCGCGCGGCCGGCGGCGGCGGCGTCGGCGTCCAGGAAGGTCGCTAGTAGCGGCGTCGTGCCAGGCGGCGGTGCAGCGGCCACTACTGTTCACCATCAGGCGGTGCCGCCGGTGGTAGCAGGCGGCTTGTTGAACGGAGAACCCACCGCGGCGGCGTCAGCGGGGCCGCCGAGGTGCCCCTGGATTACCCCTAACAGTGGTAGGTGGTCAAAACAAATCATTCATGAGCTTATTTATGGCTATTTTCGGTAAGGTCAAGACACATTTGCTAGCTTATCGTATGTATACGAAGACCTACAACATATATACTAGACACTTTAGACGACTGCTTTTCACCTTTAATTTGTCATGAACTCATGATAGACATCATGCATATATATTCTTAGATTATTACATCTAGATTAACAGATATCAATTGTAACAATATACATACGTACACAGTTAGTGCCAGCCCCCCCCCCCAACCCCCCAATCAATTTGGTTGGAGAGATCAGAGCATGTACAACACACATAAATGTCTTACATATCTTAAAGGGTATTAAAAACACAAGAGACAATATCTTGTAAAGGAACGTCTCTGGCACAGTTCTCTAAGTCTAGATACGGTTCCACACATACAACTCACGTAAATGAGTCGTACTCAAGAGGCTCTAGTGAATAAAATATAAGGCTTAGATATATTGGATTGTATGAAGGGGTTTCTTAGGTGTATCTAGTGCTTAAAGAACCATAATATAGTATCTAGTTTGTATATGCCATTAGGTAGAAGTGAAGACGCGGCTGGTCTAGTAAGGAATGCTTGCCTACATTTAGAGAAACGGTGGTCATGCATTTTTTTTCGCTTTTTATGGTTGGAGATTTACAAATAGGATTGCGTTGTAATGAAATCTTACTTTTCGTTGGTATTGGGTTTGTGTTTTTTGGGGTTTATCCTCTACTTTGGTTTGGAGGTTTGTCCCTTCTTAGTGCGCAGTCAGCGATGCTACTAGTTTTGTAAAACCTTGGCCCTAACCTCGGTAGAGGTGAAAGCTGAATTTTATTTCCATTATCTAAAAAAATACAGCAAATCCACTTTCTGAACTCTTGTCCTTACCTCCAATTTAGGTGACTGATCGATACCTATGCTGTGTTTGCTAGCTACACTAGGATATTTGGCCGGAAGATTATGATATATCTTCGAGTTCTCAGATAACTCTAGTCATGTCAGTTTCTCAAATAGATTCTAGTTCTACTCCGCCATAGCCCTTAGATATCTTTTTTCCCGGGCGTTTATTTTAATTTCTTTATTTCGAAGTTGCATCAGGGATGGGTGCTTCTCACTTGCGATGTTTGCTAAAGACTAAAGTTTCTTGTTTCTCATTCAAAAGGTCGAATTTAGCGACATCAACATAATTAGCATATAGGCTATAGTTCCATCAATATAATTAGCATAGGCTTGCTCATTTCTATAATTCTATTTCGACGGGCTGGAAAGGGAGCTTTACATCCACACTAGACGATACATACTGTCTCCTGAGTATATACAAGATGTTTTTTTTTACCATGCATTGCATGATAAAGACGCCTAGGCCAATCTTGGACAATAGATGACGCTTAGATCATACATGACATCACAGGAGCCGTTTGGTGGCAGTGGCATAAAAAAAATACTACTAGAATAAAAAGATGCACTGAAATATCTGGTGGGCTGTCGGTTATCGAGCAACTTGTCGATTTTTATCTTCCAAAGGGGATTCCATTGCACGCTATACCTACCTGACGGAAGTAATATATATTTCGGAAATTAATTAAACCGTAGCTCATCCAACCCTTTTAAATTTACATCTGTTTGAACTCTGAAGTATGAGCTCAGTATGTATAAAGTGGCAGCAGTGCCTTCTGCAATTAAACCTAGCTGCCAAACTGGCTACTGTGGATAGAATATAACCGATTTTAGGCGCCTAATGGACAACCCAAAAAGTATGACGGCTTCGATCTGAAACAGTACATGATCAGCTGGACCTGAATTTTCCACACACTGTTCCAGTTTCACCTAAAGGTGTCGCCTCAAAATGAAAAGTATTAGCTGACCATATCGCGACCTTTTTCTTTACAAGGATAATATGCCTAATCATTGCTGTTCTCTTAGTTTATGCATAGCTTTGCTTTACATCTTTTGTGCAGTACGGTTAGCAGCTGGAAGGCCATGATCACTGTAGATAGT
This sequence comes from Zea mays, assembly GCF_902167145.1. Lineage (NCBI taxonomy): Eukaryota > Viridiplantae > Streptophyta > Magnoliopsida > Poales > Poaceae > Zea > Zea mays. The sequence continues at coordinate 186,857,355 of NC_050097.1, read as the reverse complement.
TTATGTAGCGCTATGCTCGCAATCTTTTCAGTGCTACTAGTTCTGTGGAGCTTTTGCTTATTTGTTCCTAGTCATCAGTCAGTCCTATCCTACCTGCTATGCTAGGCTGCTACCGGTGCTACCTTTGTTCACCCTGTTCGGCTGGGACCTATAATTACTTCCATGAACAAGAACATATATATTCTGCTCCTGGCCTCAAGATTCAACACCGAAGAACAAGTTTAAATGCTATATATTATTCTATTAGAAGAATACTGATCTTAATTTGTTGGAATAATGAAATGCTTAATCTGTTACCAAATATTCCAATGTAAAGCCACCTAATCTGAAAACCTGTAATAGTTTACTGAGCCTTCTCCTAGAATGACCAGTTGCTTTCAGCTGACTGTAAGGAATTCATCGATGTGACCTTGCATTGCAACAGATCCCTGCTACGCTGCCTTCCATGACCAAGAGTGGGGAGCTCCAGTACATGACGACATGTATGCTCTAAACCTGCTCAGATCAGCTAATTTTTTTTTTATTATTTTCTGAGACGTATGATCAGCAGTGGATTGAAAAAGTTACGATTTTTAGTCCTAAACCGCAGGAAACTGTTCGAAATGCTGACTCTGTCTGGTGCACTGGCTGAGATGGCATGGCCTGCGATTCTCAGCAAGAGGGACACCTTCAGGTAAAGCAGCCACAGACTCACAGTATAGTCGTAGTCGATATTTTAACTGCTCACCAAAACATCTCAGATGTCCTAAAACAAACTCAAAAGCGATTACACTGCACAGGGAAGTGTTCATGAACTTTGACCCTCAGTTGGTGGCAAAGCTGAACGAGAAGAAGTTCTTGGCGCCAAGCAGCCCCGCTAGCTCCCTGCTGTCGCAACACAGGCTGCGCATAATCATTGAAAACGCACGTGAGTTGCTGAAGGTAAGGTGATCATGCACGCAGCACGCCATTCTATCCTATCCATCTGCCCCGCACCTAAATTTTGATGAGCCGAAACATTATTACCAATAATTTGCAAGTGTTAATATTGATCGATTTCTGCAACTACTACATACGCTGCTGCTGACAGGTCATCGACGAGTTCGGATCGTTCGACAGCTACTGCTGGAGCTTCCTGAGCAACAAGCCAACGGTCGGCAGATACCGGCACACGCGGGAGGTGCCGCTGCGGACGGCCAAGGCCGACGCCATCAGCCAGGACCTGATGCGGCGGGGGTTCCTCGGCGTCGGGCCGACGGTGGTCTACGCCTTCATGCAGGCCGTCGGCATGGCCAATGACCACCTCGTTACCTGCTACCGCTTCGAGGAGTGCTGCGACCTCGAATCTTGCGCGGCGCCTGAGGGCTACGGCGGTGACAATTGCAAGAAGCCGCCGGCGGCGGCGAGCGACCAGGAGTTGAGCATGCTCTGTGGGCTGGTGCAGTGCGTCGCCTTGGAGCCATCGAGAGCCGCCACCGCCACTGTGATCAGCATCTCGTAGCAGGGAATTTCAGTTACCTGCATGCTATGCTGGTGACTAACGAACGAGAACATGTTTGTCATTTTAGTGTCTGCGAGTGGTTTAATGCTTACATGTACAGTAGCTATTATCAACCATGGATATCATTTTAGTATTGCCATTGTGTTGCTATTTAATACAGCATGATTTCACACCCACAAGCAACCAAATAGCACAAATGTTCGTACTATAATTGTACAGAACTCTCTTTCACTCTGAAGCAAACAAAGAGCCTCCCTGTCATTCTTTTTTCATAGTTACATAAAACAAGAAAAGGCAAGAAAATGCTAGTTTAAGATTCTCCCTTCTTTTATCAAGTGTCTTAGCCTCTTTGGTCTCTATATAAAAATGAGACCGAAGAAAATCAGAGAAATTGACTATTTTACCTTTTGATCTTGTTTATTCTGATGTATGGGACTTGGTTTCCTTCGTTTTGAAGGGAGACTTTGTTACTTGTGACCTTCATTGATAATTTTTCTCGTTTCACATGAGTATATTTCTTGGATTCACGAGCTTAAATGCTCACGGTTTATTAGAATTTTGCTATTATGGTTCACACCCAATTTGATTCTCCAATGTGTTTCTAGGTCGATTATGTAGGTGAGTGATTGTCTCGCTCTCTCTATCAGTTTCTCGCTGAGCAAGACACCCTTCCTAAATATTTTTGTATTGATGCTCATGCTCAGAACGGTGTTGTTGAGCGTAAGCATCGTCTACTCGTGCATTACTCTTGACATCGTCTATTCCTTCGCAGTTCTGAGCTGAAGCTGTGTCTACGACTGTTTACCTTGTGAACATTCAACCCTCTATTTGTGAGCATAAGATTGACTTATCCCTTGTGGTTCAGATTGATGATGAGTGATTGTCAACGGGTAGCATCTCGAGTTGAGTCGTGGACTAACCGAGGCATGAGTTATTGTGTTGTGCAACTATGTCTCTCGACTCGTGGTGTGCAGGTATGGAGTACAGGGATGGTGGTCGACAGCGAAGGTGAAGGTCATGCGGGTTCATGCCGATGGACCGGAAGCGGTGGGACTTGACCGAGGTACCAGAGTCGTCAGGTAACTAGCCGCAGTGCCTGACATCAGAACACTCACCGACACGAGGACATGGCAAAGCGGGTCATGTTACCAGTGCGATCGAGGACTGACGGGACACGTGTCTAGGACGTAGGGACGCACATGCAGTGCGCTACTCACGAAGGTTTCGGTGGTTGGGCCGCAAAACCACCTAGCTACTAAAATCGAAGGCGACACGTGGTGTCATCACGAAGGGTGCGTCGAGGCGAAGTAACATCGTGTGGAGCGCGTGGCCATCATATCAATATCCGAGGAGTTGGTCCATTTCCCCTGACAAAGTGGATATGCTACATGTATCTAGGGGTAGTTTAGGAAGTAGTAACAACCCTCTATAAATAGATGGATGGGCTAGTTGTTTCAGCTATCTCTTTGGACACTATCTCATTAGACTCTTGTTCAGAAAACCCTAGTTTCCAGTTTCTTGGTTGCTCTAGTTCTTAACCCTGAGATTCGCAGGTGCTTTTGTAAAATTCACATATGTGTACTCGTGATTTTGAGAGGAAGGGTGGTCGTAACCACCCCTGGTCCAGCGTTTGTTCAAGTCGTGTTTTTCATCCTGCTGCGGTTTTCATTTGGATTCTCCTCTCTCAATCCCTCTCTTCTCTCTAGTTGATTTTTGTGAGAATCACTGAGTTCTTGAGTTGAAGATTGTTTTGGGTTTCCATCTAGGTTTGATTTAGTTCCTAGACCACTAAGATCCTCTGGTTTGCACAGTTTTTGGTTGTGGAATGATCTGGACTCGTTTTGATCAAAAAGGCAAACCCCAATTATGTTAGTGTTTTCTGATATGCGGATGATTTACAAATTCGTTTGAGCTCAAAATTTATGGAGACGACCTTGAAAATCATTTGTCAATGCATGTGTAAAATTTCAGCTCAATCGGAGTCCGTTTGGATCAGTTTTGCACTTAAAAACTAAATTTTAAGATGCTGGAAACAACACTAGAAATCGATACGGTTTTAGACCGATTCAGACTTTTCGTTGTCGGTTTTGCGATCCGTTTATTTTGTTGGTCTCATATGAGTCCTATAAATATTTTAAAATCATGAGATCACTAATTGACTAATATGCTTTTGGTTTGAGCGGTTTCTTCATTTCAATTAAAGTTGAGCGTTCAATTTCCGAGTTAAAGCAACAAAATTTGCTGGATTTCGAACGCGTGACAAGGTGGAAAGGGAGACTAGTGTATGCAATTAAACGATGTGATTAAATCGTTGAGGTGTCAGTCTCAACGCTTTAGACTGTCTCCAGCAACGTCCCCTAAAATTCATCCTCTAAAAGAATATTCTCTGTCCTTTACAGCACACTCTAAAAGATTCTGTCCTCTATATTTTCATCATCTACAGCAATGTTCTCTAAATTCAGTCCTCTATATCTACAGTGTGCCAGATTTCGCAATAAAAATCCTTTCTAGCAAAAATGAATTAGAAACTAATAAAAATAATTACATTTTGTATCCTACATTACTACTCGTGTTTATATAAGGAAAAGGTTATCCGACTTTTAAAAAAAATACATCACATCGTTCATGTCTATAGACTATAGTGCTCAAATATTTCCTTGAGCACCAGCCAGGCGTCCGTGATTTCCGAGGGGCTCAAACATTTCCTTGAGCACCAGCCATTGGCGACGAGCATCATGAGGTTCACCTTGCCAATGTCTTCCCCAGCCGTCGACCTCCCGCCTCCGCCGTCTCTCGTCTACTCCCTCTCGGACGCATAGCTTGGTGATGGTTCGACATCTTCTGCTCCATGGCCGGGGGCAGGGACAGGGAAGGCGGCGAGGCCGTCCAGCTCAGCAGTCGAGAGCTCAAACGACTTCGACGACGACGACGACGAGCAAGCGCAGGAGAGAATGGAAGGAGTTGGCGTTCGTGATTGAATAGTGCATAGCCAGCGTCGTGTGTCCGCCAGAAATAGAGGGAGAGAGAGAGCCGCTATATTATAGCGGATGATTTAACGTTTGTTGCTGGACGCTTACAGGATACATATATACGCTATATTTAGGGTAGAGGACATTTTACCGGCTCTGTTGGAGACAGCCTTAGATGACACAAAGGGACGCATGGAAATTGAAAACGGGCATCAGGAGCAGCACTAGTGCGCATAATCTTCAACTCGAGTTGCACCAATCGGTTACGAAATCATCGATCAATCAACATTCATCATGAAAGGGCGCATATTCTTTAACTCGAGCTGTGCATGATCTTCAACATTGTTTTTTTACAAGCACGTACGACAAAGTATTCGATTCCTTCAGCTACGACGTCCATGTATGTTAAGTAGCGTGCAGAGCTCTTGGTGTCGAATATCTGAAACAAACTCAGCAATTGATTTTGGGTTGCAAGCAGAAGTTTAAAAATTAAAAATGTTTAAATTACTTAGAAATAAAAGGAAATGGTTTGAAATCTCGCGGGACCTCCTTCCCTTCATTATGAGACTGTGAGACACATCATCTCTATCTCTTCTCAACTTTATTAAAACAACAGTTTCGTGCGTCGTGCCTCAATCGTAAATCTGTTTCTCTTCTCCGCTTTTCGTCTAACAATGGATCGCTACATTATAAATGGATTTTGAGAAACCATCTAAGTCTAACATGATATGAAGTTGCACGTAGCGCAACGCTCACAATAGTACCACCTTGCCAGCTGAAAGCGGCCTATAAAAAGAAGGGACAGAGTCGTTTTCAACTCATACATTTCTCGACCTTTTAATGATTACTATATTAAAGCATCAGTTCCGTGTGTCAAGCGTAGGTATGTCCCTCTTCCTCGCTCTCACCTAACAATGGGTCATTACATTACAATTGACCCTTGAAAACCCACACAAGCTCAACATAACAGGAAGTCACAAGCGGCGCAACACTTCCACATAGTATCATCTCGCTAGCTGAAGCAGTACGAGCGATTGAGCGGCCTATAAATGTAACACCTCAGGTGTTACCATGGCTAGAGCACACCTTGGTGCTAAAGACTGTGATCACATGTGGTAATAACTTAAGGAGAACATAAGAACCTTGGAGACCATGTGTTAATCAAGATGGTTAATGACTTAAGAGCATCACTCAAGCTTTTGTGCACTCACTACCTTGGACAAGAGGAGAGAAAACCCTAGACCTCTCTTGAACCCTATCTTCCAGAGCCATGGTTAAAAGGGGGAAAGAATAGGCAAATGTGCAAACCATGAGTTAATCTTTAACCAAACCTTGAGTATCTTTATAACCAGCAATTGTGGGAAGGAAATATTGCAAAAAGACCCCTGGAGAAACCCCAAATCCATTCCCTAAGTAGAGAGAGAGCTAGAGCTCTCTAATTTTCTCTAAGTCAAAAACTACACCTACACTAAAGATCAACCGTGTTCACCTTGAAGATGGCACCAAAACCACCTATGTTCTATACCAAAAATGTGGCATACCACCTAGGGCACCCACTGGAAAAAGCTGAGCCCGAGATCTTGACGTTTGACATGCCTTGTCATGGTTTTTGTCGCGAGGTGGGCAGAGTGACATACCTGATTTGGCGACCGAAGATCTCCCTACCTAGGCCATATCTGCCATGGCAACTCACGGATGAGAGACAGCCCTAGGTGTCAGGAAAAGACTCGCGCCAGATTTTTGCCAAGATTCGCACGTTTGCGACTTGGGTGAGCTGTGGAACACGGGCAGAAGAAAAGCTCCACGTGTTCGACGCGCTCTGTGTGCGCCAGAGCACGCCCGCGCGCGCCCCGCGTCGCGCCAACGGCCAGCCGACGCCATGGCCCGCGCCCGCGCCTATAAAGCCCGCTCAGGCGTCGACCACACTCTTCCGCGCACGCTCAAACCTCACCGGAGCTCAGCTCACCGTCGTCTGCCCGTGCACGGCGTGTCCGCGGCCACCCGAGCCCCTGCCGCCGTAGACCGGCCAGCCCAGCCTTTCCCAACCCCATCCGATCCTCGGAGACGAGTGAGCACACCTCAGTGAAGCTCCCCGAGCGAGGAATCGAAGCCTACTTCGCCGGAGAGGCCAGTCCACGGTCGCCGGAGTTCACAACCCCGCCGGAGTGCGTGGACCGGGTAATCCACTGAACCATTTTCCGATTCCTTGTGCACACGGTCTCTACGTCACCCCGTGAAGCTCACTGTGCCCTTGAATTGAACCAGATCGCCGTGATTTGGCCGGCACACCCGCCGCCGACGAGGACACCCGCCTGCGCGCGTGGACCGAGCGATTCCGGCCATCCCCGCCGTTGAGCCGTACATCGCTGTGACCAAGCCTCCCCGAGCCAACCCCGCCCCTCGCCGGACCTATCTCGCCGCCGGTAAGCCGCGCCACCCTTTTCTTTCTTGCGGGTACTATTTAAACCTAGGGAAGGACCGCGGGGGAGAAGGAAAGAAGTCTGGGGGGTTTTGTGAAATGTCAGTGACTCAAATGAATAGTAGCGCGGGGGTATAACTGAGAGGATTAGTTTGGAAATAACCTAGGGTCCTCGGTGTAAACTGCTTTTCCAGAAAACCTTTATTAAATCTGATTTTAAATTTGAACAGAAACTTTAATAATTCATAACTTCTGTTTAGTTCATCCAAATTTGGTCAAACCAATTTTGTCAGATTCTAAATGATGTAAACTACTTAGGAAAAATATAAAACCCCTATGTACTACAGAAAACTTTAGGGTTCTGATTTAATTGTTGTTTTAACCAAAAGCTAAGTAATAGGGATAAAAAAATAGTTGCACTATTTAACTAGGGTTAGAAAAATTTGGAGAAGTTTATATCCACCTACTGACCTGTTTAAACATGCTAAACCTCTCTGTCCACCCCATTAAGGTAGCTTTTGCCCTTTAATTTACAATATGCTTAAGGTTAAGAAAAATAGAAAAGGTGATTTAAATAATGAACCAGAGGGCACTCCTATTTTTGTTAGAGTACTTATTCAATGTAGTTTACTAGAAAAATCTATTACACCCTGGTTTAGTATGAAATAAGTAGGATCCCTTTTATTTTTAGAAAACAAGGAAAACTTAAAAAAACCCTACAAAAATAACCCCAAGGTGAAAACACCCCAACCCTTGGAATAATTAATGTTTTGTTATTAGGAACTTAGGAAAAATATAAAATCTATTGTTTGACATTTTTCAAATAATAAGGTAGTAGAAAGTGCCTTTTTGGCATTTAACTTTAGAAAATCATAACTAAATAACCATCCCTTAACTTTCTGTGATTTTTTTGCACAGAAGCCTATTATTACTGTTAGATGCCAACAAAAATGACCCTTAGGGCAGAACCCAACCTTAGTTAAGGGATGTAGTGCAAAGTAGCCCATTTTACACAACTTTTGTCATTTTTGTCTGAAGCATAGCCTTTTTATTTTAAACCCCAAATTCCTAGAATAGGCTATAGTGACCCCTAGCAGCCCACTGTACTTTTGACAGAATTTTTGGGAAATATTAAACCACTGTCGTAGTTCAAACCTACATTAGAAACCATAAAAAAGAAAATAAAGAAAAGGTAAAGATGAATAATAGAAAATTGTGTCATCCTAAAACCCTTTATAACTTGTCCACTGAAATATATAGAGGCAATACCAATTCACAATGCTTATCCTTACCAAAACCTAAACTTAGAGTGATAAGCATAAACCACTAAAAGCCACGTATGACCAAGAAACCCTAAGTTACTCTTTAACTTAGTTTTTCTTCTCTTAGCATAATGTTATTAAATCCTGCATAATCATGACATACATGTTCATTGCAATTCGATAGACTGTAACCTTGCTGACGGAGAGTACGTCCTCGTGCCGGAGCAAGGAGCTGCTCAGGAGGTAACCCCAGATCCAGCACCAGAGCCTGCACTAGAGGACCTGCCTGCCACAACCTTGGAAGGCAAGCCCCGGTTTATGCATAACCTGTTATTTATGCTATTTTACTATACTTAATGATTGTAGGATTGAATGTGCACTTAGGTGTAGGAGTTGTTTGAAACCCTAGTTGCATGATCTCAGGAATCCTTTTGAGATGGATACTAGTATGCTAGGTCGAGTAGTTGCTTTATTTAATTAGGATCTCGGTAGAAGACGAGTGATTTTTCTAGCACTCGTGCGAGATCAGGAATTGGTTGTACCCACTTTCATACTATTATGATACTAGTTGTAGACAACAATCCATGGGGATTGGTTGTCTACGAGATGGGAAAATGGAATAAGGATTAACGTGCGGATACCTGTGTCAAGCGTTTGAACGTACTAAACACATACCGAGAAATATGGTAAATCGGTAAGCCTAGTACCTGAGTGAACCTGCCCGCAGACATATCCCCTCACGCGACCTGAGACGTGGTCTCCCATTCCGTTATGGTGGGTACAAGTGCGGTCACTGCACGACGGCAGTCGGGGTCAGTGAGGCATTGTACGCCAAGGCGGTGAGCCCTGATCTGTTGCCAGGGGATCGATGGGGACGGTTGATGTGCGTGGGGACGGAGTGCCCCTACATGTCGTGTGTTTAGGTTTACCTTGCAAGGATAAAAAACTCGATTCAAATCGTCTGCTTCTCGCAGCTAATGAGACTGCTTGATCCATTGTACTGCATTGAGTAACAAGTGGAAATATGATGAGTTGATATAAGATGTTGATTGCTAAAAATGTTTGCTACTATGTATGAGTAGATAGTACACATTTAGCCTTAAGAGAGTCACACTTAAATTGACAAAGTTAAAACTTGACTTAGAAACTCAGCTAGTGCTTTTGGCAACCAAACCCCACAGCCAAACAGCTGCATGTCTAGAGGTAGAGGAGTAGACTCCTCACACCGGGTAAGTCTAGCTGAGTATTAGTATACTCAGCCTTGCTTGTGGCATAATTTTTACAGGTTCTCTGGAGGACATGGTTGCTGGAGTGACTTGGCCGTCCATCTTGCCACCAGGTTGGACTGTCGAGTGGGACCCTACCTCGGCTGAGGAGGAGCATGAGGAGTGATGGGACAGGCTTCCCCATCTCTCTGTTTATTTACCGTTAGTTTATTTCCGCTGCACTTCGAACAATGAGGACTACTTTTGCAACACTCCGATGGTGATGTAATAATTTAATACTCTTACATGCATGGTTTTATGCTTTATTGTATTTGCTCTGTGACTCACCATCGAGTGAGATTGTGGTACTTGATCCTGTTAGTGGCCGTGTCGGACTAGATCCGAGGGATTGACGGGTTATTCCCATTTAAGTGTGGTCTAGCCTCTAAGGCAGGGCTTAGGCACTTAAGTTGGAATCATTCGGGCAGTTCCGCCACAGCTGGTATCGGAGCTTGTACCACCACAGAGGAATCAATAAAATATAAATACCATCCTTTTCGAAGTAAAACTTGATAGAAACAAATGTTGGATAGATCGTAGGACGATCAGGATAGACCTAGGACGTGAAGCCTTAGGATGATAGAGGGGTAGTTAGGTGGCTAAGTGATTAGGCCCTACAGGCCACTTTAAAGGATGGGAGTTCTTCCCTATTCCCTTTACATTGTTGTGAGGTCGTTCAGGACGAGCATGCATGCATTCTTAATTAAGCAAATGGATAATTAAGTAAACACTTAAAACAAAATGGTGACCAACTAAGTATCCTAATACCATTTTTTGTTTATAGTTGGAGAGAAGCTGAGTTTTATTTTGCTTGTTCTTTTTATAATTCTTTTTCTTTTACTTACGCTTAACCGTGCACAGATGGCTTCCCACGGATCCTCAGATGATGGAAATGCACTGTCCCACACTGACGGGCTTGCACGGGAGGGCTTTCCCCGCATTTTGTGGGAGGTACTTCAGGGGGCCGGATACACGACGCCTCCTCAGTATGCGGTGCAACAGTTTGAGAAGCATCGAGTGCCCCGCTGTAGGGTGAGGATGACTCTGGAGCCTCATCCCCTACAGCCAAGATGGCGTTCATTGGACTCTGAGTCTTTTGGATACCGGGATGAGGACACGATAGAGGCAATTGCTCTGCACGGATTGACCACTTTCTGCGGATTCCATCCCTTGGAGCTGGCTACCCACCCCATTGGCTTGTTCCCCGCCGAAAGGGAGGCCGACCCAATGTGGAAGGATCGGGTGGAGCATGCCAAGGACATCTGGGCCATCTACCCAGGTCAGACTGCGCACTTGACCGTACGGTGCATGAATGCTCTGTACCGTCTGCAAGTGATGCGCGGTGAGGCGATGTCCCATCTGATGGCACTATTGGAGGCGACAAAGATCACGTTGGACAACAGAGAGGAGCTTGTGGTTGATTTATCCACTGAGATGGTGGAAAAGGATTTGCAGGTGGAGCAGTTATCCAATGAGATCCAAGAGTTGGAGGAATTAGTGGGTACCAGGGAGAACACCATCGAGGTTCTCGAGGATAAGCTCCTTAACACTCAGCAGCAGCTAGCTGAGGCTAATGAGCACCTGGATATGCATCACCAGGAGATCCAGGATATGGAGGCCAACGAGGACGTCGACATTGAGGGAGGAGAGGAGCCTGCCTCCAGCGTGGACACTGCTGGCTCAGGGAGACCCCCTTCCCCCGAGTCGAGTGTTGCCTCGTTCGCTCACTAGGTGTCAGGGATAGAGTTAGAAGTTGGTGATGGTAGGACTCCTCACCGCTAGCTTAGCTTTTGCACCCATAGGGTACTAGGCTGGGTAGAGTTGAGTCTTTTTGGGACCATTGATGTAACCGTGATAAACTCTTTTGGAAGTTTGGTTGATGGATGGTGTCAGTTTTAAATTTGGAAGGAAAGTTATGCCTTTTGAAATCCTTTTTGGTTTATGTCGGAATCTATCAATTTGCTTTTGACTCTTTCGCCGTGATTAAACCTTGAACTTGGAGATATGTTATTAAGTATATACGTGATTTTTCAGATGGCCGGGAGACAGCGCCGTGGTCAGAATGAGCGCGTTCCTCCACCGCCGCCACCACCTCCCACTCTGCAGGAGCTAATGACTCAGCAGAATGAGATCTTGAGGCAGCTAGCTCAGCGTCAGCCACCACCTCAGCATTATGGTGGTGGGGACCATCAGCGTCACCCCGCGGCAGCTACCTACCAGGAGTTCCTCAGTACCTAGCCTCCATTGTTCACAAGGGCAGAGGACCCACTTGATGCAGATGTGTGGTTGAGAGTAGTGGAATCCAAATTCCCGCTACTCCATGGAGCTTGTTCAAAGGTCACTAAAGTCAGGTTCGCCACCCAGCAGCTTCGCGGACCCGCAAGGACTTGGTGGGACCATTTCCTTGCCATGCAGCCAGAGGATTGAGAGGTGGAATGGAGAGAGTTCAAGGCAGCTTTCCGGGGACACCACATACCAGCCGGGATTATGGACCGAAAGCTCAACGAGTTTCTGGCACTCACCCAGGGCAACAGGATAGTGTTGCAGTATGCTCAGGCTTTTAATGACCTATGCCAGTATGCTGGGTATCATGCAGATACGGACGAGAAGAAGAGAGACAGGTTCAGGAGGGGGCTCAGCACTAAGCTCCGTGACCATCTCAACACCGTCAGTGCCAACAGCTACAATGAGTTGGTCAACATGGCTATCTCCCAGGAGGATTGCATCACAGTCTGACAGGAAGAAAAGAAGAGGAAGACCCCTGTGGCAGGACCCTCAGCTCAGCCACAACGCTTCAGGATTGTGTCTGACACCTAGAGCAGGGGACCTCAGCAGCAGCCAGGGAGATGGGTGATCCGACCATAGCAGCAGCAGCAGGCACCCAACCACACCCAGTTTCCAGCTCAGAGGAACAATCAGCAGCAGCAGCCGTATCGCCAGGGGAATGACAACAGGTGTTTCACTTGTGGCAACACCGGACACTATGCCAAGAAATGCCCCCGGAACCAGCAGGGGCAGAATGTTAATCAGAGCCAAGGCAAGAGGCAGAAGGTGCAAGTGAGGCAAGGTAGGCTAACTTCACCACCATGGCTAATATTCCAGAGGGGGCACCCGTTATGACTGGTATCTTTACAGTTTTGAATTATCCTGCCATTATTCTTTTTGATTCTGGTGCATCGCATAGTTTTATCAGTGCCAAATTTAGTGCCAAGTGCCAATTACCTTTTCACCACACCAATGGGGGTATCACAATTTCAACACCGGGAGGCAGGGTTACCACTTACCAAATTAACAAGAATGTGCCTATAAAGTTTGGTAGTCTGATAATTAAAACCAACCTCCTCATTTTGGGTTTGGATAGTGTGGATATCATATTGGGAACTGACTGGTTGACCAAACATCAGGATGTGATTGATATTGCAGCTAGGGCCATTGAGGTGCACTCACCGACTTATGGTGAAACCACACTATATTTGCCTGACCAGGGATGCACCCGTTCTTGTGCCTTCGTTATGATAGAATCCATAGTGGAAAAGATCCCAGTGGTTTGTGACTACCCGAATGTTTTTCTGGATGAATTGCCAGGGATGCCACCTGACCGAGACATCGAGTTCGCCATTGAATTGCAACCCGGGACTGCTCCTATCTCCAAGAGACCCTATAGGATGCCTCCCGCGGAATTGGCAGAACTGAAAAAGCAATTGCAAGAGTTGCTGGACAAGGGATTCATTCGCCCAAGTACTTCACCATGGGGATGCCCAGCCTTATTCGTGAAGAAAAAGGATGAGAGTTTGAGAATGTGTGTTGACTACCCCCCTCTCAATGCGGTGACTATCAAGAACAAATACCCACTGCCCCGCATTGATGTTCTGTTTGATCAGTTGGTAGGAGCCAAGGTATTCTCCAAGATAGATCTTCGCTCGGGTTACCATCAGATCAAGATCCGTGCCAGTGATATTCCCAAGACAACTTTCTCAACCAGATATGGGCTTTATGAGTTTTTGGTAATGTCTTTTGGGCTGACCAATGCCCCAGCTTATTTTATGTACTTGATGAACTCAGTATTCATGCCAGAGTTAGACAAATTTGTGGTCGTTTTCATTGATGATATTCTGGTTTATTCCAAGAATGAGGCCGAGCACACCAAACATTTGCATACTGTACTTCAGAGGCTGCGGGACCATCGATTGTATGCCAAGTTGTCTAAATGTGAATTCTGGCTGAAGGAGATTAAATTCTTGGGTCACACAATTTCTCAGGATGGGATATCAGTTGATCCTGAGAAGGTACAAGAGGTGATGGATTGGAAACCCCTGACTACAGTGAAGCAAATTCGAAGTTTTCTGGGATTGGCAGGGTATTATCGGTGATTTATTCCGGATTTCTCCAGAATTGCCAAACCAATGACTGAACTGTTGAAGAAGGGAGTCAAGTATGATTGGAGCCAAAAGTGCGAAGATGCCTTTCATACTTTGAGGCAACATTTGACAACATCCCCAGTGCTGGCTCAACCTGACAACACCAAGCCATTTGAAGTTTATTGTGATGCTTCTGGTACGGGATTGGGTTGTGTCTTGATGCAAGATAACAGAGTCATTGCTTATGCTTCCCGAGCACTCAGACCCCATGAGCAGAACTACCCTACACATGATCTGGAATTGGCAGCTGTGGTTCATGCTCTTAAGATATGGAGACACTACTTGATGGGAGCTCACTGTAACATCTACACCGATCACAAGAGTCTCAAATACATCTTCACTCAGGCAGATCTGAACATGAGGCAGAGGAGATGGTTGGAGTTAATCAAGGACTATGATTTGGAGGTGCATTACCATCCGGGTAAAGCCAATGTTGTGGCAGATGCCTTGAGCAGAAAAGCCCAGTGCAATTGTATGAGCATGGATGCAAGGGTTACCACCCTGTGTGATGAGTTGTGCAAGCTGAGCCTGGAAGTTGTTTCTTCAGGTGAATTAAACTACATCTCGGTGGAACCCACATTACAAGAGCAAATAGTCAGGGCCCAGGTTGAAGACAAGGGTGTTTAGGTTATCAAAGAAATGATCAAGCGGAAGGCAGAGAAATACAAGTGTTTCCATCAGGACAACAAGGGAATTCTATGGTTTGGAGATCGATTGGTTGTTCCCAAGGACCCTGAGCTCAGAAAGAAGATATTGGATGAAGCTCACCTTTCCAAATTCTCCATGCACCCTGGTAGCAACAAAATGTATCATGATCTCAGATCTTTATATTGGTGGACCAGAATGAAGAGGGAAATTGCCAAGTACATATCCGAGTGTGACACCTGCCAGAGGATTAAAGCTAGTCATTTGAAGGCAGCAAGCCCTTTGCAACCCCTTCCCATACCATCTTGGAAATGGGAGGACATTTGCATGGACTTTATCGTAGGATTGCCCAATACCTCCAGGCACCATGATTCTATTTGGGTTATTGTGGACAGATTGACCAAGACTGCTCATTTCTTGCCAGTGCATACCACCCACAAGACAGAGAAGTATGTAGAAATTTATGTTGATCAAATAGTGCGATTGCATGGTATTCCAAAGACCATTATATCTGACAGAGGAGCACTGTTTGTGGCACGCTTTTGGGAGCAGCTGCAAGAATCACTTGGGACCCAAGTAATACGAAGCTCAGCATACCATCCCCAAACAGATGGCCAGACAGAAAGGGTAAACCAGATTTTGGAAGACATGTTAAGGGCATGTGCACTACACTACGGCAAAGATTGGGACAAGTGTCTTTCCTTGGCAGAGTTTTCTTATAATAACAGCTATCAGTCCAGTCTAAAGATGGCACCTTTTGAAGCCTTATATGGGAGAAGGTGTAGGACCCCGCTGAATTGGTCTCAAGCAGGAGAAAGGGAAATATTTGGGCCAGATTTGGTACTTGAGGCAGAGGAAAAGGTCAGAGTCATTACAAAGAACTTAGAAGCTGCTCAGGCCAGGCAAAAGAGCTATCATGACAAGAGGCGGAAGCCTCTGCAGTTCGAGGTGGGAGATCATGTTTATCTTAAGGTATCACCCACCAAGGGTGTCCAGAGATTCGGGATTAAGGGCAAGTTAGCTCCTCGCTACATTGGACCCTATGAGATCAAAGCCAGTTGTGGACCCGTAGCCTATCAATTGGAATTGCCACCTCACCTGTCAGCAGTTCACAATGTGTTTCATGTATCTCAGCTGTGGAAATGTGTCCGCCTACCCACTGAAGTGCTACCTGAGCCAGACATTGAGATAGAACCAGACTTGTCCTATCAAGAGCACCCCGTCAAGGTATTGGATCAGAAGGAGAGATCGACACGGGCAAGGTCAATCAGAATGTATAAAGTTCAGTGGAGTCACCATTCAGCAGAAGAAGCTACATGGGAGATGGACGATTTTCTACGCTCCCGCTTCCCCGACTTTCTGCCCAAAGGAGTCGGTACGTAACCCCGAAACCCCACCCCCACCTGCCCTTTGAATACAATTATAAGAAAAACTTAGATAGCAAGGATAGTCTAAGTTGTGAATTTAACTTAAAAAGGGCTTCCTTCTGAAGTTGCAAAGAGAATGACATTCGAAGAGCAGTTAACTAGAGAAACTTGAACAAAAGAAGGAGCATCACACCATCGTGCCCTCGTAGCACCCTCTAGAGGACTCTGCCTAAAATCTCGGGACGAGATTCCTCTAAGGGGGGAGGGCTGTAATACCTCAGGTGTTACCATGGCTAGAGCACACCTTGGTGCTAAAGACTGTGATCACATGTGGTAATAACTTAAGGAGAACATAAGAACCTTGGAGACCATGTGTTAATCAAGATGGTTAATGACTTAAGAGCATCACTCAAGCTTTTGTGCACTCACTACCTTGGACAAGAGGAGAGAAAACCCTAGACCTCTCTTGAACCCTATCTTCCAGAGCCATGGTTAAAAGGGGGAAAGAATAGGCAAATGTGCAAACCATGAGTTAATCTTTAACCAAACCTTGAGTAACTTTATAACCAGCAATTGTGGGAAGGAAATATTGCAAAAAGACCCCTGGAGAAACCCCAAATCCATTCCCTAAGTAGAGAGAGAGCTAGAGCTCTCTAATTTTCTCTAAGTCAAAAACTACACCTACACTAAAGATCAACCATGTTCACCTTGAAGATGGCACCAAAACCACCTATGTTCTATACCAAAAATGTGGCATACCACCTAGGGCACCCACTGGAAAAAGCTGAGCCCGAGATCTTGACGTTTGACATGCCTTGGCATGGTTTTTGTCGCGAGGTGGGCAGAGTGACATACCTGATTTGGCGACCGAAGATCTCCCTACCTAGGCCATATCTGCCATGGCAACTCACGGATGAGAGACAGCCCTAGGTGCCAGGAAAAGACTCGCGCCGGATTTTTGCCAAGATTCGCACGTTTGCGACTTGGGTGAGCTGTGGAACACGGGCAGAAGAAAAGCTCCACGTGTTCGACGCGCTCTGTGTGCGCTAAAGCACGCCCGCACGCGCCCCGCGTCGCGCCAACGTCCAGCCGACACCATGGCCCGCGCCCGCGCCTATAAAGCCCGCTCAGGCGTCGACCACACTCTTCCGTGCACGCTCAAACCTCACCGGAGCTCAGCTCACCGTCGTCTACCCGTGCACGGCCTGTCCGCGGCCACCCGAGCCCCTGCCGCCGTAGACCGACCAGCCCAGCCTTTCCCAACCCCGTCCGATCCTCGGAGACGAGTGAGCACACCTCAGTGAAGCTCCCCGAGCGAGGAATCGAAGCCTGCTTCGCCGGAGAGGCCAGTCCACGGTCGCCGGAGTTCACAACCCCGCCGGAGTGCGTGGACCGGGTAATCCACTGAACCATTTTCCGATTCCTTATGCACACGGTCTCTACGTCACCCCGTGAAGCTCACCGTGCCCTTGGATTGAACCAGATCACCATGATTTGGCCGGCACACCCGCCGCCGACGAGGACACCTGCCTGCGCGCGTGGACCGAGCGATTCCGGCCATCCCCGCTGTTGAGCCGTACATCACTGTGACCGCCAGAGCCTCCCCGAGCCAACCCCGCCCCTCGCCGGACCTATCTCGCCGCCGGTAAGCCGTGCCACCCTTTTCTTTCTTGCGGGTAGTGTTTAAACCTAGGGAAGGACCGCGGGGGAGAAGGAAAGAAGTCTGGGGGGTTTTGTGAAATGTCAGTGACTCAAATGAATAATAGCGCGGGGGTATAACTGAGAGGGTTAGTTTGGAAATACCCAAGGGTCCTCGGTGTAAACTGCTTTTCCAGAAAACCTTTATTAAATCTGATTTTAAATTTGAACAGAAACTTTAATAATTCATAACATCTGTTTAGTTCATCCAAATTTTGTCAAACCAATTTTGTCAGATTCTAAATGATGTAAACTACTTAGGAAAATATAAAACCCCTATGTACTACATAAAACTTTAGGGTTCTGATTTAATTATTGTTTTAACCAAAAGCTAAGTAATAGGGATAAAAAATAGTTGCACTATTTAACTAGGGTTAGAAAAATTTGGAGAAGTTTATATCCACCTACTGACCTGTTTAAAAATACTAAATCTCTCTGTTCACCCCATTAAGGTAGCTTTTGCCCTTTAATTTACAATATGCTTAAGGTTAAGAAAAATAGAAAAGGTGATTTAAATAATGAACCAGAGGGCGCTCCTATTTTTGTTAGAGTACTTATTCAATGTAGTTTACTAGAAAAATCTATTACACCCTGAATTAGTATGAAATAAGTAGGATCCCTTTTATTTTTAGAAAACAAGAAAAACTTAGAAAAAACCCTACAAAACTAACCCCAAGGTGAAAACACCCCAACCCTTGGAATAATTAATGTTTTGTTATTAGGAACTTAGGAAAAATATAAAATCTGCTGTTTGACATTTTTCAAATAATAAGGTAGTAGAAAGTGCCTTTTTGGCATTTAACTTTAAAAAATCATAACTAAATAACCATCCCTTAACTTTCTGTGATTTTTTGCACAGAAGCCTATTATTACTGTTAGATGCCAACAAAAATGACCCTTAGGGCAGAACCCAACCCTAATTAAGGGATGTAGTGCAAAGTAGCCCATTTTACACAACTTTTGTCATTTTTGTCTGAAGCATAGCCTTTTTATTTTAAACCCCAAATTCCTAGAATAGGCTATAGTGACCCCTAGCAGCCCACTGTAATTTTGACAGAATTTTTGGGAAATATTAAACCACTGTCGTAGTTCAAACCTACACTAGAAACCATAAAAAAGAAAATAAAGAAAAGGGAAAGATGAATAATAGAAAATTGTGTCATCCTAAAACCCTTTATAACTTGTCCACTGAAATATATAGAGGCAATACCAATTCACTATGCTTATCCTTACCAAAACCTAAACTTAGAGTGATAAGCATAAACCACTAAAAGCCACGTATGACCAAGAAACCCTAAGTTACTCTTTAACTTAGTTTTTCTTCTCTTAGCATAATGTTATTAAATCCTGCATAATCATGACATACATGTTCATTGCAATTCGATAGACTGTAACCTTGCTGACGGAGAGTACGTCCTCGTGCCGGAGCAAGGAGCTGCTCAGGAGGTAGCCCCAGATCCAGCACCAGAGCCTGCACCAGAGGACCTGCCTGCCACAGCCTTGGAAGGCAAGCCCCGGTTTATGCATAACCTGTTATTTATGCTATTTTACTATACTTAATGATTGTAGGATTGAATGTGCACTTAGGTGTAGGAGTTGTTTGAAACCCTAGTTGCATGATCTCAGGAATCCTTTTGAGATGGATACTAGTATGCTAGGTCGAGTAGTTGCTTTATTTAATTAGGATCTCGGTAGAAGACGAGTGATTTTTCTAGCACTCGCGCGAGATCAGGAATTGGTTGTACCCACTTTCATACTATTATGATACTAGTTGTAGACAACAATCCATGGGGATTGGTTGTCTACGAGATGGGAAAATGGAATAAGGATTAACGTGCAGATACCTGTGTCAAGCGTTTGAACGTACTAAACACATACCGAGAAATATGGTAAATCGGTAAGCCTAGTACCTGAGTGAACCTGCCCGCAGACATATCCCCTCACGCGACCTGAGACGTGGTCTCCCATTCCGGTTATGGTGGGTACAAGTGCGGTCACTGCACGACGGCAGTCGGGGTCAGTGAGGCATTGTACGCCAAGGCGGTGAGCCCTGATCTATTGCCAGGGGATCGATGGGGACGGTTGATGTGCGTGGGGACGGAGTGCCCCTACATGTCGTGTGTTTAGGTTTACCTTGCAAGGATAAAAAACTCGATTCGAATCGTCTGCTTCTCGCAGCTAATGAGACTGCTTGATCCATTGTACTGCATTGAGTAACAAGTGGAAATATGATGAGTTGATATAAGATGTTGATTGCTAAAAATGTTTGCTACTATGTATGAGTAGATAGTACACATTTAGCCTTAAGAGAGTCACACTTAAATTGACAAAGTTAAAACTTGACTTAGAAACTCAGCTAGTGCTTTTGGCAACCAAACCCCACAGCCAAACAGCTGCATGTCTAGAGGTAGAGGAGTAGACTCCTCACACTGGGTAAGTCTAGCTGAGTATTAGTATACTCAGCCTTGCTTGTGGCATAATTTTTACAGGTTCTCTGGAGGACATGGTTGCTGGAGTGACTTGGCCGTCCATCTTGCCACCGGGTTGGACTGTCGAGTGGGACCCTACCTCGGCTGAGGAGGAGCATGAGGAGTGATGGGACAGGCTTCCCCATCTCTCTGTTTATTTACCATTAGTTTATTTCCGCTGCACTTCGAACAATGATGACTACTTTTGCAACACTCCGATGGTGATGTAATAATTTAATACTCTTACATGCATGGTTTTATGCTTTATTGTATTTGCTCTGTGACTCACCATCGAGTGAGATTGTGGTACTTGATCCTGTCAGTGGCCGCGTCGGACTAGATCCGAGGGATTGACGGGTTATTCCCATTTAAGTGTGGTCTAGCCTCTAAGGCAGGGCTTAGGCACTTAAGTTGGAATAATTCGGGCAGTTCCGCCACAATAAAAAGAAGGATTGAGCTCATTTTCAACTCATATCTTTCTGGGTCTTTTAGTTAAGATGATTGTGATATTTGTTCTTATCAGTTTAATATATGATATGCAAACTATATGTTCACTCTGATATTAAATTTATTTTTTATTTTCTAGATATCAAATATAATTGTGTCGTCGCAACAACACGAACATTGTACTTGTTCTTCCTTTATGCACACCATTGGCTATTAGGGAAACATGAATATCCTCATCGTTGGCTACCAAGGAAGCTTGAATATCTTCACAGTAGGTATGTTGATCACATGCACACGTTCATCTTCGTTCGCATTAGAAACAACGCTACACAAAAATCCACATGTTTACACAATAGCGCATGTTAGCACTCACATATGTCAACATTTGTAATATTATACAAATCATTACAAAAAATATAGAAATCATCATAATGCATAAACATGTTCCTAAAGTCTTACGATTGCTTTTAGTTTTATAAAATGTGTTATTTTCTTATGGTTTAATACACACTTAAGATGAATCTCGTCGACTAGGTGGGAGTATTCTGCTATCACATCATCGTCTCATTTAAAGGTTGCCTTGCCCTCTAAAGAATCAGTTCTGTTGCACCCTCATTACTGGAGAAAGGCCTATGAATCGAAATGCTCAAATACTAAATTGAATTCACAACATGTTTAAAGTAGTAGTTCTAGTGATTTCACACCTTTTGGTTGCTCCAACACCTACTCACAATGTACATTGAGCCTCCACAACAAACATAACACAAGTAATAAGCACATAAATACATAAGATTTATCTCAAGGCTTGGCCACATCACAAAGTTTTGATTATGTTCTTATTGTTGAGGAGACCACAAAGGTCCTAAGAGTCTCATTCAATTTCCCACATTTCGAAGCGGCCACAAAGATCAAGCCTAGAGTTTCTACCTGAATAAAGGGTGATACAGACTTTTGGCACCCTCACAAGCACAAAATAGGGTGTCAGTATCACCCGACAACACCAAACTAGCTAGGGTTCCCACAACCTAAGAGTAGTAGAGCAAATAACAAATCACCAAAGAGTGTCACAGTGCTCAAGAGATGGATCTCACTCCTATAGTAGAGATATAACAAAGACCTCACTTACATGATGGGGATGTATGCACGAGTGAGAGAGACTTTGTGTTATAGTGAACAAGAGAAAGCCTTATATCAAAGTGGTCGAACCAATTGAATGGCTAAGAGAGAGAGACTGTGTGACTGAAACAAATTCAATCAACTCTGCTTGGTGGCCGTTGTTGCCTACTTGCGTAGGACGGTTCCCCTCAAAAATTTTGGCTAGGGAGACTTAAAATTCGAAAGCGGAAGGTAGAGAGAGTAGTCATGGTAGTTGATGGCGCCGAAAGGCCTCCACCTTAAAAACTCTAAGAGGGAGTGATCAAAAATTCTAAATAGGACAATGAATCCTAATAGTTGGAAAATATATAATGGTGTTCGAAATTTTTGAAGCGGACAAAATTATGAAGAATGAAGTAAAAAAAGTTGTTATTTTTAAGGAATTTACAAGAATATTTTTTGGGGGTATTTTTGTGGGTGTCAAGGATTGATAAATGAAATATTTTGGGCATATTTTGACATATGTAAGTATCAAAGTTTTAATCTATCATTATAGCATACCATCCTATACTCAGGTGAAGTTGGTCGGAGCATGTGACCTCATGGCACTACATCAAAAACATACCTTTAGTGACGTGTTTTTAGGTTGATTAGTGACATGTGTAAAATGCGTCTCAGGTTTTATGTCTCTAATTGAATTTGATCAGTGACGCGCAAAAAGACATTTTAGTGACGTGTTTTTATAAGTACATGTCACCACCTTAGTGACGTGTTTTTCCGGCAAAAACATTTCTCATTCCCTACCAAGTAGCCTCATGCGTAGCCCTTGAGTTTTTAACCCATAACCTCCACTTGATGCATGACCTCATCTACCACTACACTACCGACTAATTTGTGTCTATATTACATTTTACTTCACCACATATTATAACAAACCGAGTGTAAATTGATTATTTGAGGCACCAAATGAATTCAAATGAAAAACTTCTCAACTACAAAGTTGCATAACTTTTCGAGATCTACAACTTTAATTGGTCGTTTTTATCATTCGAGATCGTTTGCAAAGTTTGATTTTTCAAATTTGAAAACTTTAAGGGCTAGTTTGGGAACCACACTATCGGGATTTTCATTTTCCCAAGGGAAATTAGTTCATTTTCCCTTGGGAAAATAAGAATCCCTTGGGAAAATTAAGCTCCCAAACTAGCCCTAAACGTATTTTTCTATGTCAAGATGATTTCAAATCAAAACGTTATAAACTACAAAGTTTCATAACTTTTCAAGACCTAAAACTTTTATTTTGGTGGTTTTTATATTTGAGGTCGTTTGAAAAATTGAATTTTAACTGTGCCACAAAGGTTGAACTAGTGAGGCGTTTATATATACATGTCACTAATGTATATGTATTAGTGACGTGTATTTAAATAAACGTCACTAAACAGATTGATGTCTGAAGCCAGTGACATGCTTATATATACACGTTATTAATATATATGTATTAATGACGTGTATTTAAATACACGCCACTAAACAGATTTGATGTCTGAAGCTAGTGACGTGTATATAAATACTAGCCATATGTCCGTGCATTGCTACAATTTATATATATATATGACATATTTTAATAAAGCACAAAATATATGTTTTCTATTGATTAGGTGGGTGTGAATGTGGAGCCAACAACCAAGGTTCAAACACTCACTTATACATAATTTCAACTTATTTTTACATAAACTCTCCTATCATAGTAGTAGAGAAGAGATTATAGGACTGTGGGTTGATTCTAAAGAAATGTAGGGGGTTTTGAAAAATATTGACGCGGGACGACTCTTGAAACTGATGCTTTAATATAGTACTAGTCTAATCTCCGTGCGTTGCGACGGTAACCAACCATATTTGATGATATTGATTACATGATTAAGCGACACTTGAGAGTCTTAATGGACCCTCCTCATAAAAATACCATAATAAATGAATTTAATATCAAAGTGAACATATTGTTCATATACCAGATATTGAACTGGTAAGACATAGAAAAGCACAAGTACGCCAACAAGATCATTCCTAAAATACCAAATACAACAAGTTTATCCTCAAATGCTTAACATACTTACTGAAATACATACTTGCTCTTGCCTTTAGAATATCATATCAAACAATAAAAACATTTTCTGCTTTTACAGAGCCTTGTACTCATCTCCAATTGTATAGTGGTTTCACTTAAAATTCAATGTGCAACGGCGGATGAAGCGGGCGGAGGTTGTTGCAAAATGGACAGGGTTTGTTGATGTAGCGACAGCTACGAGAACGTTGTTGTGCGAACAAATAGGATAGAGATGTGATATGACCTGAGACCACGGGTTAATTTTGAAGAAATATAAGGAGTTCTTTATAAAAAGATGACGCAGGACGACCATTGAAACTGGTGCTTTAATATAGTGCTAGTCGGTTGCCCGTGCGTTGCGATGGCTCACAATAATACCCACATAAATTATCCACCAAAAAGATATCAAGATTTTTTATTGAATGTTTGTGCTCTCCACATATTTTTTTTATTTAACTAACCGAGTCGACATCGTGGTAATGAAAAGGTCATGTAGACAGGCGATATCGAGCCAACGAATGGGTACCATAGGCAGCAAATCAGGGACCCCCATCCCTCGCCTCCCTCACTTCCAAGGTTTCATAGAGCAGGAAGGGAAGAGAAGAGACTGTCATACTTGTTCGTTGCCAGAGAAGGACACGGCGAAGATGAAAGGGAATTAGGCTTACACCTTTTTCCTAATTGATTTTGGTGGTTGAATTGCCCAACACAAATAATTGGACTAACTAGTTTGCTCTAGTCTATAAGTTTTACAGGTGCCAAAGGTTCACAATAAGCCAATAAAAAGACCAAGAAAGGGTTCAAATAAAGAGAGCTAAAGACATCCCAAAAGGCACCCTGGTCTGGCGCACCGGACTGTCCGGTGCACCAGGGAACTCGAAGCTGAACTCGCTACATTCGGGAAAATGGGAGGCCGCTCCGCTATAATTCACCGAACTGTCCGGTGATGCACCGGACAGTGTCCGGTGTCACACCGGACTGTCCGGTGTGCCAGCGGAGCAACGACTACTTCGTGCGCAACGGTCGACTGCAACGCATTTAATGCGCGTCGGCACGCGCAGAGGACATAGCACGCACAGTTGGCGCACCGGACAGTCTACAGGACCTGTCCGATGCACCACCGAACAGCCCAGAGGCCCCACCTGTTAGAGCTCCAACGGTCGAACCCCAACGGCCTGCTGACGTGGCTGGCGCACCGGACTGTCCGGTGCGCCATGCGACAGCAGCCTTCCAACAACCATATTTTGGTGGTTGGGGCTATAAATACCCCAACCACCCCACATTCAATTGTATCCAAGTTTTCCACCTTCAACACATTACAAGAGCTATAGCATTCAATTCTAGACACATCCAAAGAGATCAAATCCTCTCCTAAGTCCGGAATCACTCCAAATCAAATAGTGACTAGAGAGAGAGAGACATTTGTGTTCATTTGAGCTCTTGCGCTTGGATTGCTTCTTTTCTTTCTCATTCTTCTTGTGATCAAACTCAATTGTAACCAAGGCAAGAGACACCAATTGTGTGGTGGTCCTTGCGGGAACTTTGTGTTCCGTTTGATTGAGAAGAGAAGCTCACTCGGTCTAAGTGACCGTTTGAGAGAGGGAAAGGGTTGAAAGAGACCCGGTCTTTGTGACCACCTCAGCAGGGAGTAGGTTTGCAAGAACCGAACCTCGGTAAAACAAATCATCGTATCTCGCTCTTTATTTGCTTACGATTTGTTTTGCGCCCTCTCTCTCGGACTCGTTTATATTTCTAACGCTAACCCGGCTTGTAGTTGTGCTTAAGTTTATAAATTTTAGATTCTCCCTATTCACCCCCCCTCTAGGCGACTTTCAATTAGTATCAGAGCCTGGTGCTTCATTAGAGCCTAACCGCTCGAAGTGATGACGGGATCATCCGCCAAGAGGGAGACCGGGACCGGCGAGAAGCCCGCCACAAGCCATGGGAAGGCTCCATCCGGGGAGTCCGTCAACAAGGTGAAGGGATCCCCTTCACACAACAAGTCGGGTCGGAGCGGTGACAAGAAGAAGAAGATGAGGAAGGTGGTCTACTACGAGACCGACTCTTCGTCGCCATCTACCTCCGGCTCCGACACGCCGTCCGTAACTTCTAAGTGCCATGAGCGCAAGAAGTTTAGTAAGATTCCCCTACGTTACCCTCGCATTTCCAAACGTACTCCTTTACTTTCCGTCCCATTAGGCAAACCACCTATGTTTGATGGTGAAGATTATAATATGTGGAGTGATAAAATGAGGCATCATCTAACCTCACTCCACACTAGCATTTGGGATGTTGTTGAGATTGGAGTACAGGTACCATCACCGAGGGATGAAGACTATGATTCGGACGAGGTCGCCCAAATCCGACACTTCAACTCTCAAGCCACCACTATACTCCTCACCTCTCTAAGTCGAGAGGAGTATAACAAGGTGCAAGGATTAAAGAGCGCCAAGGAGATTTGGGACGTACTCAAGACCGCGCACGAAGGAGATGAGGTGACAAAAATCACCAAGCGGGAAACGATCGAGGAGGAGCTTGGTCGGTTCCGACTCAACCAAGGCGAAGACCCTCAAGCCATGTACAACCGCTTGAAGACCTTGGTGAACCAAGTGCGCAACCTCGGGAGCACAAAATGGGATGACCATGAAATGGTCAAGGTTATTCTTAGATCACTTATTTTTCTTAACCCTACGCAAGTTCAATTAATTCGTGGTAATCCTAGATACACACTAATGTCTCCCGAGGAAGTGATAGGAAATTTTGTGAGCTTTGAGTTGATGATCAAAGGCTCAAAGAAAATCATCGAGCTAGATGGCCCCTCCACGCTCGAAGCACAACCGGTCGCATTCAAGGCTACGGAGGAGAAGAAGGAGGAGTCTACATCAAGTAGACAACCCATCGACGCCTCTAAGCTCGACAATGAGGAAATGACGCTCATCATCAAGAGCTTCCGCCAAATCCTCAAACAAAGGAAGGGGAAAAATTACAAGCCCTGTTCCAAGAAGGTGTGCTACAAGTGTGGTAAGCCCGGTCATTTCATTGCTAAATGTCCATTATCTAGTGATAGTGACACGGGCGACGACAAGAAGGGAAAGAGGAGAGAAAAGAAGAGATACTACAAGAAGAAGGGCAGCGATGCCCATGTGTGCCGCGAATGGGACTCCGACGAGAGCTCCTCCGACTCCTCCTCCGACGAGGACGCCGCCAACATCGCAGTCACCAAGGGCCTCCTCTTCCCCAACGTCGGCCACAAGTGCCTCATGGCAAAGGACGACAAAAGGAAGAAGGTAAAATCAAGATCCTCTACTAAATATGAAACCTCTAGTGATGAGGATAATTGTAGTGATGAGGAGGATAATTTGCGCACCCTTTTTGCCAACCTAAACATGCAACAAAAGGAAAAACTAAATGAATTAATTAGTGCTATTCATGAGAAGGATGATCTCTTGGACTCTCAAGAGGACTTCCTAATTAAAGAAAACAAGAAGCATGTTAAGGTTAAGAATGCTTATGCTCTAGAAGTAGAAAAATGTGAAAAATTATCTAGTGAGCTAAGCACTTGTCATGATATTATTGCCAACCTTAGAAATGAAAATGCTAAATTAATTGCTAAGGTTGATTCTAATGTTAGTGATGTTCCAATTCCCAATCTTAGAGATGATAATGTTAGTTTACTTGCAAAGATTGAAGAATTGAATATCTCTCTTGCTAGCCTTAAGATTGAAAATGAAAAATTAATTGCTAAGGCTAAAGAATTAGAAGTTTGCAATGCTTCCATTTCCGATCTTAGAGATAACGATGATATTTTACGTGCTAAGATTGTTGAACTCAATTCTTGCAAACCCTCTACATCTACCATTGAGCATGTTACTATTTGCACTAGATGTAGAAATGTTAACATTGATGCTATTCATGATCACATAGCTTTAATTAAACAACAAAATGATCATATAGCAAAATTAGATGCTAAAATTGTCGAGCATGACTTAGAAAATGAAAAATTTAAATTTGCTAGAAGCATGCTCTATGGTGGGAGACGCCCTGGCATCAAGGATGGCATTGGCTTCCAAAAGGGGGACAATGTCAAACTTAATGCCCCTCCTAAAAGATTGTCTAACTTTGTTAAGGGCAAGGCTCCCATGCCTCAGGATAACGAGGGTTACATTTTGTACCCTGTCGGTTATCCCGAGAGCAAAATTAGGAGAATTCACTCTAGGAAGTCTCACTCTGGCACTAATCATGCTTTTATGTATAAGGGTGAGACATCTAGCTCTAGGCAATCAACCCGTGCTAAATTGCCTAAGAAGAAAACTCCAATTGCATCAAATGATTCTAAAATTTCATTTAAAACCTTTGATGCATCTTATGTTTTAACTAACAAATCTGGCAAGATAGTTGCCAAGTATGTTGGGGGCAAGCACAAGCGGTCAAAGACTTGTGTTTGGGTACCCAAAGTTCTTGTATCTAATGTCAAAGGACCCAAAACTATTTGGGTACCTAAAATCAAGAACTCAACTTGTTTTGTAGGTTTATGCATCCGGGGGCTCAAGTTGGATCATCGATAGCGGGTGCACAAACCATATGACAGGGGAGAAGAAGATGTTCTCCTCCTACGAGAAAAACCAAGATCCCCAACAAGCTATCACATTCGGGGATGGGAATCAAAGTTTGGTCAAAGGATTGGGTAAGATTGCTATATCCTCTGACCATTCCATTTCCAATGTTTTTCTTGTAGACTCTTTAGGTTACAACTTGCTTTCAGTTTCGCAACTATGTAAAATGGGTTACAACTGTCTTTTTAAAGATATAGGTATTACTGTCTTTAGAAGAAGTGATGATTCAATAGAATTTAAGGGAGTGTTAGAGGGTCAGCTATACTTAGTAGATTTTGATAGAGCTGAACTCGACACTTGCTTAATTGCTAAGACTAACATGGGCTGGCCTGGCATCGCCGACTAGCACATGTTGGAATGAAGAATCTTCACAAACTTCTAAAGGGAGAACACATTTTGGGACTAACAGATGTTCATTTTGAGAAAGACAGGATCTGTAGCGCATGTTAGGCAGGGAAGCAAGTTGGTGTTCATCATCCACACAAGAACATTATGACGACTGACAGGCCACTCGAGCTCCTACATATGGACCTATTCGGCCCGATTGCTTACATAAGCATCGGCGGGAGTAAGTACTATCTAGTTATTGTGGATGACTATTCTCGCTTCACTTAGGTGTTCTTTTTGCAGGAAAAATCTCATACCTAAGAGACCTTAAAGGGATTCTTGAGACGGGCTCAAAATGAGTTTGGCTTAAGGATCAAGAAAATTAGAAGCGACAACGGGACGAAGTTCAAGAACTCTCAAATTGAAGGCTTCCTTGAGGAGGAGGGCATCAAGCATGAGTTCTCTTCTCCCTACACCCCACAACAAAATGGTGTAGTGGAGAGGAAGAATAGAACTCTATTGGACATGGCAAGAACCATGCTTGATGAGTACAAGACTTCGGATCGGTTTTGGGCCGAGGCGGTCAACACCGCTTGCTACGGCATCAACCGGTTATATCTACACCAAATCCTCAAGAAGACATCATACGAACTCCTAACCGATAAAAAGCCCAATGTTTCATATTTTAGAGTCTTTGGTAGCAAATGCTTTATTCTTGTTAAAAGAGGTAGAAAATCCAAATTTGCTCCTAAGGCTGTAGAAGGCTTTTTACTAGGATATGATTCAAACACAAGGGCATATAGAGTCTTAACAAGTCCTCTGGACAAGTTGAAGTTTCTTGTGACATTGTGTTTGATGAGACTAACGGCTCTCAAGTAGAGCAAGTTGATCTTGATGAGATAGGTGATGAAGAGGCTACGTGCGTCGCGCTAAGGAACATGTCCATTGGGGATGTGTGTCCTAAGGAATCCGAAGAGCCACCTCAAGCACAAGATCAACCATTTTCCTCCATGCAAGCATCTCCACCAACTCAAGAAGAGGATGAGGCTCAAAATGATGAAGGAGAAGATCAAGAAGTTGAGCCACCTCAAGAGGAGAGCAATGATCAAGGGGGAGATGCCCATGATCAAGATGAGGAAGATGAACAAGTTCCAAGGTCGCCACACCCAAGAGTCCACCAAGCAATTCAACGAGATCACCCCGTGAACACCATCCTCGGCGATATTCAAAAGGGGGTAACTACTCGATCTCGTGTTGCTCACTTTTGTGAACATCACTCTTTTGTTTCCTCTATTGAGCCACACAGGGTAGAGGAAGCACTTCAAGATTCGGATTGGGTAGTGGCGATGCAAGAGGAGCTCAACAACTTCACTAGGAACGAGGTATGGCATTTAGTTCCACGTCCTAACCAAAATGTTGTAGGAACCAAGTGGGTTTTCCGCAACAAGCAAGACGAGCATGGTGTGGTGACAAGGAACAAAGCCCGACTTGTGGCCAAGGGATATTCACAAGTCGAAGGTTTGGATTTCGGTGAAACCTATGCACCCGTAGCTAGGCTAGAATCAATTCGCATTTTACTTGCCTATGCTACTTACCATGGCTTTAAGCTTTATCAAATGGATGTGAAAAGTGCCTTCCTCAACGGACCAATCAAGGAAGAGGTCTATGTTGAGCAACCTCCCGGCTTTGAAGATAGTGAGTACCCTAACCATGTATATAAACTCTCTAAGGCGCTTTATGGGCTCAAGCAAGCCCCAAGAGCATGGTATGAATGCCTAAGAGATTTCCTTATCACTAATGGCTTCAAAGTCGGAAAAGTCGATCCTACTTTATTTACTAAAACTCTTGACAATGATTTGTTTGTATGCCAAATTTATGTTGATGATATTATATTTGGGTCTACTAACGAATCAACATGTGAGGAATTTAGTAGGATCATGACACAGAAATTCGAGATGTCGATGATGGGGGAGTTGAAGTACTTCTTAGGTTTTCAAGTGAAGCAACTCTAAGAGGGCACCTTCATTAGCCAAACGAAGTATATTCAAGACATTCTAAACAAGTTTGGGATGAAGGATGCCAAGCCCATGAAGACACCCATGGGAACCAATGGGCATCTCGACCTCGACACGGGAGGTAAATCTGTCGATCAAAAGGTATACCGGTCGATGATAGGATCTTTACTCTATTTATGTGCTTCACGACCGGATATAATGCTTTCCGTATGCATGTGTGCAAGATTCCAAGCCGACCCTAAGGAAGCTCACCTTACGGTCGTAAAACGAATCTTGAGATATTTAGTTCATACTCCTAAGGTTGGGCTTTGGTATCCTAGGGGATCCACATTTGATTTGATTGGTTATTCGGATGCCGATTGGGCGGGGTGTAGAATTAATAGAAAGAGCACATCGGGGACTTGCCAGTTCTTGGGAAGGTCTTTGGTGTCTTGGGCTTCAAAGAAGCAAAATTCCGTAGCTCTTTCTACCGCTGAAGCCGAGTATATTGCCGCAGGCCATTGTTGCGCGCAATTGCTTTGGATGAGGCAAACCCTTAGGGACTATGGTTACAAATTAACCAAAGTTCCTCTTCTATGTGATAATTAGAGTGCAATCCGCATGGCGGATAATCCCATTGAGCATAGCCGCACTAAACACATAGTCATTCGGTATCACTTTCTTAGGGATCACCAACAAAAGGGGGATATCGAGATTGCATATATTAACACCAAGGAACAATTAGCCGATATCATTACCAAGCCACTAGATGAACAAACTTTTAACAAACTCAGGCATGAGCTAAATATTCTTGATTCTAGGAATTTCTTTTGGTGTCTTGCATACATAGCACATTAATATACCTTTGATCATGTCTCTTTTATATGCTATGACTAATGTGTTTTCAAGTGAATTTCAAACCAAGTCATAGATTGAAAGGCTTCCACTCCACTCCATCAAATTACTCACCCTTCGCCTTCGCTCCGAGCAACTCTCCAACTTTGGTATAATCTTCACTCATATTTTGTTTACCTAAGGGGAGAAAGTAGTTACAAGGGCTTATATTTCACTCAAGTTTCCGTTTTTGGCGATTCATGCCAAAGGGGGAGAAAGTATTAGCCCAAAGCAAAAGGACCGCACCACCACCAATTTTTGAAATTTGAGTTAAGAAAAGATTGTGAAATGATGAATTTTTCAATTGATATCTTATTTTTGATAAAATTTTCAAATTGGGTCACCCTCTTCAAAAACTAATATCTAAAACCCTCTTGAACACTAAGAGGAGGATTTAATTGAGGGGGAGTTTTGTTTAGTCAAAGGAAAAGCATTTGAAACAGAGGGAGAAAATTTCAAATCTTGAAAATGCTTCTCAAAATCTCATTCATTCACCTTTGACTATTTGCAAAAGGACTTTGAAAAGAATTTGCAAAAACAAAACATGTGGTGCAAGCGTGGTCCAAAATGTTAAAAATAAAGAAACAATCCATGCATATCTTATGAAAATATTTATTGGCACAATTCTAAGTAATCTTTGCACTTACATTATGCAAACTAGTTCAATTATGCACTTCTATACTTGCTTTGGTTTGTGTTGGCATCAATCACCAAAAAGGGGGAGATTGAAAGGGAATTAGGCTTACACCTTTTTCCTAATTGATTTTGGTGGTTGAATTGCCCAACACAAATAATTGGACTAACTAGTTTGCTCTAGTCTATAAGTTTTACAGGTGCCAAAGGTTCACAATAAGCCAATAAAAAGACCAAGAAAGGGTTCAAATAAAGAGAGCTAAAGACATCCCAAAAGGCACCCTGGTCTGGCGCACCGGACTGTCCGGTGTGCCACCGGACAGTGTCCGGTGCACCAGGGAACTCGAAGCTGAACTCGCTACCTTCGGGAAAATGGGAGGCCGCTCCGCTATAATTCACCGGACTGTCCGGTGTGCCAGCGGACAGTGTCCAGTGTCACACCGGACTGTCCGGTGTGCCAGCGGAGCAACGGCTACTTCGCGCGCAACGGTCGACTGCAACACATTTAATGCACCTGCGCACGCAGAGGACAGAGCACGCACAGTTGGCGCACCAGACAGTCTACAGGACCTGTCCGGTGCAACACCAGACAGCCCAGAGGCCCCACCTGTCAGAGCTCCAACGGTCGAACCCCAACGGCTTGCTGACGTGGCTGGCACACCGGACAGTGTCCGGTGGCGCACCAGACTGTCCGGTGCGCCATGCGACAGCAGCCTTCCAATGGCCATATTTTGGTAGTTGGGGCTATAAATACCCCAACCACCCCACATTCAATTGTATCCAAGTTTTCCACCTTCAACACATTACAAGAGCTATAGCATTCAATTCTAGACACATCCAAAGAGATCAAATCCTCTCCCAAGTCCGGAATCACTCCAAATCAAATAGTGACTAGAGAGAGAGACATTTGTGTTCATTTGAGCTCTTGCGCTTGGATTGCTTCTTTTATTTCTCATTCTTCTTGTGATCAAACTCAATTTTAACCAAGGCAAGAGACACCAATTGTGTGGTGGTCCTTGCGGGAACTTTGTGTTCCGTTTGATTGAGAAGAGAAGCTCACTCGGTCTAAGTGACCGTTTGAGAGAGGGAAAGGGTTGAAAGAGACCCGGTCTTTGTGACCACCTCAACGGGGAGTAGGTTTGCAAGAACCGAACCTCGGTAAAACAAATCATCGTGTCTCGCTCTTTATTTGCTTACGATTTGTTTTGCGCTCTCTCTCTCGGACTCGTTTATATTTCTAACGCTAACCCGGCTTGTAGTTGTGCTTAAGTTTATAAATTTCAGATTCACCCTATTCACCCCCCTCTAGGCAACTTTCAGAAGACATGGACATCTGGAGACGACATAGGTAGTATACCGCTAGATACATACAGGGAGAGAGCACGCAAGCGGAGAAAGAATCCCAGCCAAAGAAGCTCCAAACCGAGAGGCACCCGCACCAGGCGTCAGTCCGGAAAAGGGCGAGAGAATGCGAGTGCCTTCCAGTCATGGACCCGACGAGGCGACACAACACCACCACCAACTCCATAGCATATGCCGACTGCTGCTGCGCTACGGGTCTTGGTTGTCCAATATCTCAGGTCTAGACTCGTCATCGCTAAGATAACTTAAGCGTGACAGGCGCCATCGTGTCCTCCTTGGCGGCACGCACGAAGAAAAGTCAGGAGCAAGACTGACTCACCCGTACCCGCGTCGACGAGCGTCGGTCGGCTCGCGACTGCGACCGTGGGTAGGGGCAACAGGTTAGGGAGGAAGAACAGGGCGAAGGCCAGGAAGACGAATGAGACGTCCGACGAAGGCGAAAACGATGGTGCGTGCATGCTGTGAAACACCCTCATGGACGTGCAATAGCCACTTCGGGTCGGTGTCGAGGCTGGTGTCGGACGAATACGGGGAGGAGGCGCATGCTCCCATGCCCTCTACCGAGAATGGGTGGCGTGGAGGCAGAGACATGAGGGGGGAGAGAAAAAAGCAGGATGATGAACGAGGTGGCGACAACTGAGGCGAGGACCATCATTATCGTGTGGAGGTATAGATGGCCAAATGGGTCGTGTCTAGCAGGCTGGTCCGGGGCACGACCCATTTAATAATGCCTGGGCCAGCCCGACACAATCGTCGTGTCGTGCTTGGGTCGTAGCCTCGACCCGTATTGCTGATCCGGCTCGGCACGATTATATTTTTTATTTTACAAAACTCATATATACATATATATATACAATTTATATTCAATATTAAAAATAATTAATCATGATGTTCTACTGGTTAGATGGCTTCACTAAGTATCTCCTACCCTTCTTCCATCACGGTTTGGGTTTGAACCCCACCTTCTGCACCACTTTTTTTAATATTTTATGCTAATTTAACCACCGACTGGCTAACGGGCCGCACGTGGTTAATTTGAGATAGATATAAGGGGTTATTTATAAAAATATGACGCAAAACGATATATATATATATATATATATATATATATATATATATATATATATATCACTAAATAGATCACAATAGAGATACGTAAAATAAAAGATGTTATTGAATTATTATCATATTTTGCTAGTAACGCATTTTTACAATAAATGTCACATGTGCACAGTCGTTAGTGACACTTTTTTTTAAAAAGTGTCACACGGTGCAGGAGGTGGGGTTCGAACCCATGCTCTGATGGAAGAAGGGCGGGAGACACTGCGTGAAAATGTTTAACCAGTAGAACATCACGCTAAGATGTTTTTAATATTGAATATAAATTGTATATAGGTATATATGTTTTCTGTAAAATAAAAAAATAATTGTGTCGGGCCGGTCCAGCACTACGGGTTGAGGCTATAGCCTAAGCACGGCACGACGTTCTTGGCTCTTGCAAGCATTAGGTCGTTTCTGAGACCACATTGACGCAATGGACTACATGGTGTTTGAGGTTGCTTAATTGGATGGAGTAGCAATGATTTGTCACACTAACAGCAAAATGAAAGGTTATTTGTTGGTTTTAAACGTTAGTAATTGCTACGAAGTAGCATAATTTATATGGAGTGCATCCAGTTTTTATTGATGTCTGACTTTAGCAATCACTCCATATTTTGATCTATCTTTTTATAAGTTTGACTTCATGGGACTTATTTTTTGATCTCACAAACTTTCTCTTATTTGGTCTCTGTATGATGGAATTATGTTATTTTATAATCTCTGTTTATTCAGTCAATCGTTGTGAACTCTCTTCTAACCGCTCACTTTATTGGCCGTGTTGTACCAAGACATATTTTGCATGGAGTAAACAATAACATCAGTTAGCCAAATCAAAAAATATATTATACAGAGAGCGGAGACAATCAATAAAAAATCTTGAATTGTTTTTATAGATAGTTTACGTGGTATTGTTATAAGCCGTCGCAACGCACGGGCAACCGACCAGTGTATATATATATATATATATATATATATATATATATATATATATATATATATATATATATATATATATATATATATATATATATATATATATATATATATATATATAGGGTAGGTATAACGGGAGCCCTGGGCTTCCAATAGTTAAAGCCCAGGTCGATCATCCTTGCAACCTGGTTCAACTCAGCGCACCGACTGGACCAGGCTGTCGGTTGCACCACCCGCACCCACGTCTGTGCGCGCAAAAAAGGAATGCATGCATGAGTCAAACACGTCCCCTTGCATGCGCATAAATTTAGGAAAGATATATGTGGCGGTTTCTATTTTTAAATGCTTTATTTCCTCCATAAATTTAGGATCGCTGCAACAACCATGTAACTAGACTCGTAAGGACCATTTTATGATATATATACTGCTACTAAATATGCTACCCTGTGTAGATAATTATGCAATTCGTTATACTGCGTAAAAATCTGTTACCACCTGCATGCACATGAATTTATGATGAAAATAATGTGCAATTAAAGGAAATGAATTGCACGCATAGAAACAAAAAATTGTATTTAATGTTTTATTTCCTTCATAAATATAGGATCCCTCCAACAGCCATGCAACTAAACACATTAGATCTAGTTTATGATATATATATTGATACAAATTATACTACATGGTGTAGCTATTTATGCAATTCGTTACACTGCGTAAAAAATCTGGCATGTTGTTCACTGGTGGACGCATCTTCGGGTTGGAGCGTAATAACCTTAAGTTTTGAGCATAAAATCCTTCAATTATAAGCGTAAATACCGAGCCAGTGTGAGAGGTTGATAGCTCTAGTAGGTTGTTATTACGATCCTATTTTTATGGCAGATCCGTTAAACATGGCAGCCGCATGCATGCGGTTATACAGATCCAAAAATTATGGAAAAATGCATGCATGAGTCAAACACGTTCCCTTGCATGCGCGTAAATTTAGGAAAGATATGTGTGGCGGTTTCTATGTTAAATGCTTTATTTTCTCCATAAATTTAAGATCGCTGCAACAGCCATGCAGCTAGACTCGTAATGACCATTTTATGATATATACTGATACTAAATATGCCATACTTTTTAGATAATTATGCAATTCGGTATACTGCATAAAAAATCGGCATGTTGTTCACTGGTGGACGCATCTCCGGTGGAGCGTAAAAACCTTAAGTTTTGAGCATAAAATCCCTCAATTATAAGCGTAAATACCGAGTCAATGTGAGAGGTTGATAGCTCTAGTTGGTTGTTATTACTATCCTATTTTTATGACAGATCCGAAAACATGGCAACTGCATGCATGCGGTTTCTATTTTTATACAGATCCAAAAATTATGGCAAAAATCGTGAGAGCTTCCATTGCATGCGCGCAAATTACGAACAACATAAATCAAGGAATTGCCTTTCCAATATGCATGCAGTAAACTGATATACGAACTCCATGTTTAAGCATAAAATCGTACAGTTTTTTGCGTAATAATACATGTGGTAGGCATAAAACACAATAATCGAAAAGAAAACTGCGCCGGATCGGAGGATGTCATGCACGATCATCGCTGCGCGCATCTCGGGCCTTCCGTGACGCCGCTCGCTCGAACATCGCGCCTCATGCGTCGTCGTTGCTACTCGCACGTCGACTGGCGTCGCTTGCTCGCCGGCCTTAGAAGTGCCGCCTCCTCGGGACCTCGGGGACGCCGTCGCTTGCCCGCACAAGGGCCCCGCTGTCGCTCGCCCTCTGGATCGGGGAGCCGCCGCCACCGACCTGGGATCCGCCGCCACTACTCCGGATCGAGGAACCTCCACCACCGCGCGTCGAGGTCATGGAGTTGCGGCCACCGGATGGGGGTCCACCGCCGCGCACGCTCTGGGGCAACCGCCGTCATCGCACGCGGCGTCGTTAATAAATCGGGGTGGAGCGTAAAAAACTGAACCCTAGCACTCCGGATCCTGTTTTATAGACGTACGGATGTGGTCCGGCTCGACCGGATTACACCGTCCGCCCTGGGCTTTCTCTAGTTATTGGAAGCCCAGGGCTCCTAATATATATATATATATATATATATATATATATATATATATATATATATATATATATATATATATATATATATATATATATATATATATATATTAGTGTCCCCTAGGCCATCTCTAGAAGGTCATGTAAAAGTAAAACATTATTTTATACTGTAAATTGCACTGTTTAGAGAGTAGAACTTAAAATAGAAGATGAGATAGTGAGTCTATTAGAGATAGTCTTAGGATATATACCCAACATAAATGACCAACATGCTATGGCAACCTGTTTGAGTTGGCTATGGTAACATATTGAGTTGTCCATTTTTTTTCCGAACGAACTAGTTTTTCCAGCTTGTATAGGGAAATGATGTGTCAATAAACAATTCAAAATTCATTGGTCCAGAGTTAAAAGCTTTTGCCGAATTTGTGTGAATTTTCAGAATCAAAAGTTGAAGAAGTTGTAATAAAGTTTTGACTTGCAGATCTTTTCAAAAGGAAGTTCAGAGTTTTGAATTCCTAACCAAACCGGTGGAAAGTTTTCTCCGAAGAGATTTTTAGTGTGCGGAATTTTCCGATCCCGATTTAACGTTTTTCAAATTGAATTCCGCAGTTCGGCACAAGTACTTGGATCATGGTATTTTGTTCAAAATCGAAAGGGATATAATTTGATTTAGGATGTTTTCAAACGAGTTTGAATTTTTTTCCTAAGATTTTTCCATTGTGTGGGTGAGAGGAGTATATATACACATTTTGTTATATGTATGCATCATTCGGCTCCATTAATTTCAGCCAAGAAAAAAAAACATTGGTAAAAGAACGAACGAACAAAGAATTTCTGAACAAACGCGACCGGACCATCTTCTGATCCGGCGATCCTGCGAAAGAACGGTATCCGTTTCAGTGGCTGGTTTCCATGAGCTTGACGAACTCGCGGAAGTCGATCCTGCCGTCCTTGTCCTCGTCATACGCGTCGATCATGCGCTGGCACTCCGCCTCGGCGGCGGCGGAGACGCCGGACTCGAACCCGAGCGACGTGAGCACGGCCCGGAGCTCCGCGGCGTCGATGAACCCGTCGCCGTCGCGGTCGAAGACGGCGAACGCCTGCCTGGCCTCCTCCACTGTCGCCTCTTCCTCCTCGAACAGCGCGGCCGCCTCCTCGAACCCGACGGACTCGGCGCCGGCGCCCATCAGCCCGAGCACCGCGTCCAAGTCGACGGCGGCGGCAGCGGCGGCAGCGGGCTTAGCCGGGGACGGAGACGGCGGTGCCGGGGCGGTGGCAGGGGCGGCGTCGCGGCGGCGGGCGGAGGAGGATGAGGAGGAGTAGGACTTGATGACGGTGGTGAGCCAGAGGAGGATGGCGTTGATGGAGAGCGTCAGCACCGCCTGTGCCACGGACACGTTGTAGGACGCGGTCGGCGCGGAGGAAGAGGCCATCTCCATCGCAGCTGCAGTTGCAATTGCAGCGGTGTCTGTCTCTGGGAATCGGGTCCTGTAGCAGTTGCAGTTGCAGTTCGGCGACGGCGAGCTCCTTCCTTCGCTTTGCCTCCTTCCGCTGGGTTTGGGCGTTTGATGGCTTGATGATGATCCGTGGGCGCGGCGTGTATATATATCTGCGGGAGGAGGACTGGAGGAGGCGAGGGGCGCGGAAGGCGAGAGGCGAGACGAACTGGAGAGACAGGTCACAGGCGGCCTTGTCGTGCGCTGACTGACGGAAACGCGAAAGCGGCCGGGGCCCGGGAGAGAGCGAGACGGTTCGCGACGCGCTGGCAGCTTCGCGGAAGGAGACGAGGCCGTTGTGGTGGAGGAGTAGAAGCGCGCGGGGCCGGAGCGTCGGTCGTGGGGGAGCGGGTGGAGCCGGCGTCTTCCGCGCGGGTTCGCGGTGGCGTGGGAAATGGGATGGGACGTCGCCGTCGACGGGCGGAGACTTGTTGACCCAGGCGCGTCCGTCTCCACTGATCTCCCCCAGTCTTGGAGTTGGAACGGAACGAAGAAATTCCACGCAGATGCAGCGTCCCTCTGCGTTGCGCTTTTGCCACTTCATTGGAGTTTGGTACGGCGGCTGGACGGACGTGGGTGGAGGCGTGGAGCGAAGGACGACGATTGGTGTGGTCCAATGGATTGACCGCCCTTTTGCGGTCGGATGGACGGAATTGATGTGTAAATTTCGTGCCAAAAATCTTTTCACGAAAAACGCCCAAGCCTTAGTTTACCTCTCCTACTAGCAGCGGAACAAAGGACTTTGAATCAAGAAATACATAAATATCATCATCTTATATATATATATATATAGTTGTCCGTGCGTTGCCACGGCTTACAACAATACACACGTAAATTATCTATCAAAAAAATTCAAGATTTTTTATTGATTGTCTCCGCTCTCTGTATAATATATTTTTTGATTTTGCTAACTCCATGCAAATATGTCTTGGTACAACACGATCAATAAAGTGAGCGATTAGAAAAGAGTTCACAATGATCCGCTGAATGAACAGAGATTATAAAATGGCATAATTCAATCATACAGAGACCAAATAAGAGAAAGTTTGTGAGATCAATTTATAAAATAAGTCCCATGAAGTCAAACTTATAAAAAAGATAAATCAAAATATGGAGTGATTGCTAAAGTCAGGCATCAATAAAAACTGGATGCGCTCCATATAAATTACGCTACTTCGTAGCAATTACTAACGTTTAAAACCAACAAATAACCTTTCATTTTGCTGTTAGTGTGACAAATTATCGTTGCTCCATCCAATTCAGCAACCTCAAACACCATGTAGTCCATTGTGCCAATGTGGTCTCAGAAACGACCTAATGCTTGCAAGAGCAAATAACGTCATGTCGTGTTTGGCTGTAGCCTCGGCCCGTAGTGCTAGCCCGGTTCGACACGATTATTTTTTTTTATTTTACAAAAAAACGTATATATATACAATTTATATTCAATATTAAAAACATCTTAGCGTGATGTTCTACTGGTTAGACAGTTCACCCAGTGTCTCCCGCCCTTCTTCCATCAGGGCATGGGTTCAAACCACACCTCGTGCACCGTTCTTCCATCAGGGCATGGGTTCAAACCACACCTCGTGCACCATTTTTTAATATTTTACGTTGATTTAATTAAATGGATCGACGGGCTAACAGGCTGGCCCGACATAGTTAGCAGGCCAGCATGACGTGTCTATGTCATAGTTGTGGCACGCGTACATCTAGCCCGTGTCGGGCGTCGTTACACTGATTTAATTAAATAGATCGACAGGCTAACGAGCTGGCCCGACACAGTTAGCAGGCCGGCATGACGTGTTTGTGCCATAGTTGTGGCCCGCGTGCATCTAGCCCATGTCGGACGTTGTTTGGCATCTATAGACATGCAGCTGATTAATTTGAAATAGCTGTGAGAGGTTATTTGTAAAAAAATGACGCATGATGACCGTTGAAACTAGTTCTTTAAATATAGTGTATATATATATATTATGTCTAAAATTATTAGTCAAAGATTTAAAAGGTTGACTTTTTCAAATACATGCGTGCCTTAATCAATGGGATGGATGGAGTATAAAACTACCGAATCAGACTTGGATGGAGTAGGTTACAATAGAACATTGATGCGTATAGGAATCAGACTTTGTATCATCGCTACATATTGTTACATTTAACATACACATGATCTATATTTTATTTAAATTAAATCAAATTAATATTACATGCACATATTAAATATGTTTGAAGGATCTTGCACCTCTTAAGAAGTTCAAGATCCATACAACTTTTTTTTCTAGACCTATGACTCTTGATACGTTTGACTCTCTGCATCTCTTGAGACGTCTAAGAGCCTTCTAGGCCCCTTAGAACGTTCAAGTGGGTTGTGTCCGTCCTACCCCTTGGACCCTTGAGATATTGGGAGGGATCCTCGTTGCTTTCAGGGCATCCGAAGTTCTATGACTTTTAGGATATCCAGAGCCTTTGGGACGTTCGAACCTCTTGTGGTTGTTGGGACATCGAAAGGCCCTGGACTTTTGGGCCCTCAGGAGCTGTTCAGAGTTGTCAGGAATGTTGCGCCATATCGGGATAATATGTTGTACCGTGTCATTGTATTTGACTATGTTGTGTGGGTATGGTAGTTTTGCCATTTGAGCAGGTTTATGAACGAGTTAATGGCTGAATTGGTAAATGTAGTGGACCTGTAACATACAAAGTAATGTCTATATGTTACGGAGATTACTCCATCTTTTAGAGTCTGTTTAGTTGGGTTGTGGCTATGAAAAAAGTTGTTGTGAGCTGTGAAAAAAGCTGATGTGAGTTGTTAAAAAGCTAAAAACCGTTTGGTGGAAACCACTAAAAGTCGTTAAATGTTCTTCGACATATGTTTTCACAGTTCCATAAAAAGCCACTAAAAGCAGGTCTAGATGTGCTTTCAATTTTGCACTGCGAGAAAGTCAGCTTTTAGAAAAAGCTGCTTCCTGGATCCAGGTCTTTGGTTTGGCTTTTGGCTTTTAGGGGCAAAAGCTAAACCAAACACACCCTTAATCTTTCTATAACTTCCACTATTATATTTAGCTCCCATAGCACCAATAGGATGGAACACAATAACAAAAAACTACATTTCACTTCTTGATTGAGTTTCGTCTATATCTCTCCATCTCAATCCTCTGTGTGCATGAAATGTTGGGAGAGTAGACCTCCAAAATCGTCTTCTGCATCCATGACACTTGCACGAGTATGCGAGAGATCAGGTTTTTGGACAGCATCTTTGTGACTACTCGTTGATCGTCGTATTTTTAGTATTGCATCGAACAATAGTCTACTTTCTCTTCATCTAGATGAATGCTCGAGGGATGGCACTACAAATATCTACCTGCATCAATTATGGTCCACTACTTAAAGCAACACGATGTCAGCTCATGTAAATGGAGCAACAAGTGTCTTGAACATGGACATAAAATTATTTATTATGTTTTCTTTGGTTATGCTTTTTACAATGTTAGATAGATGTTCTTAATAATAAACTCTAGAGTATCAAATATACAAACTTGTATTATTATGGAGTCTAGACTCTAGAGGTACTATAATTTTTAATAAAATTCCTATGAAAAATACACACCCAGCATCACTAGTCTTGAAACTATAATACCTCGTGACCCTTTTATTTCGATAGAACATAGCGAGGAGCCCCATGAGCAAAATCCTGAGAAGAATGATGTTGTAGTTGTTAGTATCTAATGGTAGGTTAAAGGGGAAGGTGAATAGTCTATTCTAAAACTTAGGTGCAATGACTAATCGACATAAATGTGAAACTAAATTAATTGATCTTAGCCAAAACTACATCCATCTACCTATAGCAAGCACCTTAAAAGATCCTAATTATTTTCTTAGTACAAGATGTTCAAAGAGTTAGAATGCACCAAGATGAATTAGGGCTCCCTAATTGGAATTAAGTATTCTACTTAATTTGACTAAAGTTTGATTGCAGTTGCTAATCATTATGCATCTCAAAATCAGGTATTCGAGTGCTACATGAAACCAAATATGATGCTCACAAAATATTCCTTACCTACTCCTGCATTTGGTTTCTCTCAGTGTCATTGGTCTATAAGAAAATAACATCTTGGATCTAAAATGAACCCTGATTTTCTCTCCTTGTTGCTGGTAAATTTTGATCTGTGCTTCAATTAGTGGTGAGGGTAAAGCAGCATGCCCTTCTCAATAGTATGCACTTCTATTTCTCTATTTTGGTAACTACCTAACCAACTTAACTAGAGGTCATTTCGCTTTATAAAAATACAGCATTTCTAAAAAACTGATTGTAATTTGTCGCCCTTCTGATTATAGAGGTGCCGTTAAACATTTTTTTAAATAAAAAAAGAGAGATTGGTTGTGACATATGATACGCTTTTTTATGAACTTTAGGTGTTGAATTTGTGATCTTGGGTAGATGTATGCTTTTGTCTTTGTAAATGTATTAGCCATTAACTCAGCATTTCTTTTTCTTCTATGTT
The DNA here is from genome assembly GCF_902167145.1 of Zea mays. Taxonomy (NCBI): domain Eukaryota; kingdom Viridiplantae; phylum Streptophyta; class Magnoliopsida; order Poales; family Poaceae; genus Zea; species Zea mays. The sequence goes on along the minus strand of NC_050097.1, from coordinate 186,813,816 downwards.
TTTCTTTGGACACGTGCGTGACGTACGAGGAGGACAAGGAACGTTCCCTGCCTTCTTGGCCATTGCTTGCAAGTTGCAACCCAAGAGAAAATGTAAAAGAGAAAAAGGCAGGAAAAACAAGGTGTCGTCGACGATGTCTTTGCTTGCAAGAGGTTTCTAGTGCATAATAACTTGCAGGTTGCAGCTTCTTGTTGCACAAGTATATAGAATTATAGTACGCATGCGTACTTTTTGGCTGAAGACTAATGGCTTTTGGACTTTGTAAAAATCAAACAGCTACTAATAATAAAAAAGCCTTATGTCTTATATATACAATGCATGCAAGCAAGACCGGATCAGCATCCAAAGGTAGACCAGAGACCCTTCATGGCATGTTAGCCGCTCTCTGACTGCCATTACTCTTGATAAAATAGGCATAGCTACCGAGGAGATTAGTATTGTATTGTATCAACTGCCGAAGATTTGATCAAAACATACAGCGCGGCCGCGTTCGGCTGGTGGCTGGTCCATGGTCAGTGTCGGGTCGTTGGCCTGCTGCTTGATCAGTGTAATGTATTTATGTTTAAGACTAAGAAACCTTCCAAAACCAAGAATAAATATTTCATTCTGGTAGTGTATCCAGATAGCCCCCCTCTCCCTGACATGTTTGCCGCCATCAAGGCGGATGCTAGGTTATGAAGTATCCTTAATGTTCGGCGCCAAATTGAGGTGCGGACAGTCCGGTCCTGAGGCCGAACGGTCCGCGGTCCGGACGGTCCGTGCCTGTGGACCGGACGGTCCGCGCGTGCGCATAGCAGTTTAGGGTTTCGAGTTTTGTGCTACGATTGTTAGCTAGATTCGCGGGATTCACTCGGAAATTAGTTTGTAAAGGGTTCAGTCCCCCTCCTCTATAAATAGAGAGGTATACGACCGATTTGAACAACGAATCGAACCCTCAATCAATACAATTTACATTTTATCCTAGGAGTAGTTCTAGTCTAGTTTAGGTTTAGTCTTCCAATCCCCAAATCCTCCGCTTCTCTTCGACTCTACGTCGATTAGAGGAGTCTAAGTCGGTCTACCCGAGCCTAGACAACTCCTAGGATCTCTCCTCCCCGACGGGGTCCCTCCCGGGAGCGAGATCCAGGCGCCGTCGGCGATCTTCTGCTGCCCCTGCGCACGCGCGGACCGTCCGGCCGTCAGGCAGGAAACCCTAGCCTCTGCGCCAGGTCGCAGACCGTCCGGCCCCTGGCCGCGGACTGTCCGTGCCTGACCAGAGAGCACCGCCGCCTCGTGCCAGGTCGCGGACCGTTCGGCTCTATGCTGTGGACCGTCCGCGCCTGACCAGAGAGCACCGCCACTGATTCTTTTGAGTGATTGGCGCCTCCAAAAAGGTGTCAACATACTTTTTGGTGACTCCGCTGGGGACAACACATCTAGACTCATCAAATCGACCCTCAATGGCTGGTTCAAGGGATAGCTCTGATATTTCCCCAAGCAACATCATAGAGCCGACTTGGGAGACCTTGCCGGCTGACGAACAGCTCCAATTTGAGGAGCACAAGAAGCAGATGATACAAGAGGAGAAAGCAAAGTTCTTGGCCAACTTCAAAGTGGACAGGAACAACAAGGTCGCCCGACATCGGGCGACGGATCCGGCTTCGCTCCGACCCACACCAGAAATCCCCAATGTAAGTAATACAAACGAGCTACAATCTCTTAGAAATTATGTAGATGAACAACGTGAACAAATGCAAAATATCATAGGGGGTATGCAAAGCGATTATAGGAGACTAGTACGTGCATTTGATAAATCTAATATCGCAAATTTTCCTTCGCACGAGGTTGAATTAGGGGGTAACACATGTAATACATCGGTTATAGGTTGTCACGACCAGTCATAACCCCTTTATGGGATGCCGATGGACACATATCCTGAGCAACCGCAAATCGGCAGCAAATCAGCCGATCTGCACATGCCCAGACCGTCCGCACGTGAGCGCGGACCGTCCGGGCCAGCCATAGTTGGGCCCATTTTTAATGAGTTACCAACACATGTACCCGAGCCACATCGTTTAGCGCAAAATTCAAACTACCCAGTCGGACCGTCCGCATACCACGACGGACGGTCCGCATATAATCACGGACAGTCCAGGCCAACGTCCGGACAGTCCGCGCATGACCTTTTTGAGGAGGATTGTTACCCGAATCCTCACCCATCCCAACAACACTTCCCATCACACTATGCGATGCATCAGCCTAATAATACAAAATTCAGAGCCCAGGAAAGCTTTCCGGCCCCGCCTAGAAGGCCGGAAAGGAACGATCAATCCTATGAGCCATATAGGGCAAGCGGCAGTGCACCACATAGCTCAAACCAATGGGGGGAAGACAACATGCCAATATCCAGCCAACCCCACCTATGTTTGACCAAAGAGCCGGTGGTCTCGCACCAGCTGCCATTGATATAGTGAGGGAAGAAATAGCTGGGGCGTTCCGAGATAAGCTCGGAGTAAGCATGATCCCTGGGGGGCAATCGTATCGGAAACCTTACGACAGCCAATTTGATCACCACCCATACCCACAGGGAACCAGGATACCCGAATTCTCAAATTTTTTGGGTGACCAGGGAAAGAGCACGCGCGAACATGTAGGCCCATTCCTAGCACAATTAGGAGAATTGGCCGACACAGAAGCATTTCGCATACGTTTATTTTCATTATCTTTAACAGGAACCGCGTTCGCATGGTATGCCACTTTACCTCCTAATTCTATTTCGTCATGGGGGGATTTAGAACAAAAATTCCATGATCATTTTTTTCTCCGGTGACTATGAATTAGATCTGGTAGATCTAGTGGCCTTGCGACAAGCGAAAGATGAATCGGTTAATGACTATATCCAGAGATTCCGAGATACTAGAAACCGATGCTTCCAAATTCATTTGGCAGAAAAACAGTTAGCAGGACTAGCTTTTAATGGATTGCGATATTATTTAAAGGAAAGATTAGAAGGCATTCAATTTTTCACGCTAGTGCAATTACACCAAAGAGCTTTGGCCTGTGAAAGCCGAAGCAAAGAGACTGCCAAAACTATTCGTCACAATTTCCATATAGTAGAATGTGACCAAAGTAGCTCGCACGACGAATCAACAGAAATTTATGCTGCTGAAATGGTTTGGCCAAAGCAGGTCAAATCTTTGGCTTGTTCCTCCTTGCAGCCGGTTCAAAAGAAACGGCAAGAGGAGGTTAAGTTTACATTTAATGTTGGTAAATGTGATAAAATATCTGATGAATTACTCAAAAATGGCAACATTAAAATAAATCACACTGTTCCATCGGCCGACGAGCTAAAACGTCGGGCATACTGCAAGTGGCATAACTCATTTCTCATGCCACTAATGATTGTAATGTATTCCGTCGACAGATTCAATCGGCCATTAACGAGGGACGATTGAAATTTCAGGAAATGCAGGTGGATACAGAGCCCTTTCCGATGAACATGATCGACTTCGAGGGCAAGAAAGTCCTGGTTCGGCCAAACACAGCCGATGAAGGCAAAGGCAAGGAGATAGTCATCGACAATGCAAGAGAGGCCGATGAGAATCATAAAAATTCTTGCAGGAAAGTGGTGGCAGATAAGACTCCTGATAGAGGGGAAACTCTTAAGGTGACCATCACGACCTCCGACACTGGGAGGCAAGCACGGACCAAGGAGCAGGAACCCGTGCTGCGCACCGCGGATGGTCCGACACACAGGCGCGGACGATCCGGGACCCCGCCGGACGGTCCGGAGAACTCCAGCGGACGGTACGGCCGTGCTCAAGACTCACAACGGCCACGTACTTTCAAACCACGACGACCAGAGATAGGTACGTGGAAAACAAATACATTCAAGGCAGCTGGTCGGTTGGTCAAAGCCGGCCCAACTTTCGATCAATTATTGTCTAAATACGTAAAAAAGAAGGCCAGTCCCAGTGACCGGCCAGCGAAGCGACCCCTCTCACCCATTCATGAGCAACGTTAGGTAAGGCCGATTGGACCACCTCACCAATCGGAACAAATGAAAGGTCATACTGTGCAATTGAGACCTAACATACCTGCATGGACACCTCCACCTTATCCGCCTACGCCATATCCGTACACATATTTACCTCCACCATATGTCCCAAACCAAATGTGGGGCATGCCACCATATCCATTTGGGATGCCACAGTACCCTGCTTGGAGGGCACCCCAAACATCTGTATTTGATAGGTTGGCACCTCCAGTACAAGACCAATTGAGCGACGCTCAATCCGGTCATCAGGCACAGGCCCAACGAGAGTGCCGGAGTACTCGGCCTCAAAGGCCGACCAATCCGGTAGGGGGCATATACCTGCAGCAACCAAAATGACAACAAAAAAGGACGTCATCAAAATAGGTACTGCAGATGTTGTCATACAGGAAGATAATGAAGGGCCGATGATTTTTGGTGAATCGGCCAACACAACCAAAAAAGAAGATACGGCTACCATCAAAACAGTCGATCCAAAATACTCCATGCCTCGATGGTGCCCAGCGGGATTGACACAGTCCCAAAAGCGAAAATTACAGCACCTAAGAGCGAAGGAGAGCCAGGAGAAGGAGGCGGAAAAGATATTCAATGACACACATCCACAGTACCCGCCACCACAAAAGAAATGGAGACCAAAGGCCGTTGAAGAAAAACAAACGGCCACAAAAATAGAAAATAAAACAACACTTGTACAACACCCTGCAGGTATGACAGATAGCCTGGCCAACAAGGCTGGACAATCTGCACCAGGCGCGGACCGTCCGCACCACACTAGGAAGCCTCCAACGACACGCCAACATCAATGGAAGAGGATGACCTACTGGGAGAAGACCTGGTAGACTACGAGGCTTCTCCAGAGTGCCCAGGTATGGATGTAAATGTTATTACATTTTCCGCCGATTATACTATTGTTGGCGATGATGAACCTGTTGTTGCCCAGTTTAATTTTGGTCCTAAAGAAGCCGCCTTTACTAAACCAAAGAAATCGGTAAACCATTTAAAGCCGCTCTTCGTGCGCGGTCACATCGATGGGATACCGATTGCTAAAATGTTAGTAGATGGAGGGACGACTGTAAATCTAATGCCTTATTCATTATACAGAAAATTAGGTAAACAAGATGAAAAACTTATCAAGACCAACATGACCCTCAGCGGTGTTGGGGATAGTTCGATTAAAGCCAGGGGAGTCACGTCCGTTGAATTAACCATTGGGACTAAGACCCTTGCTGCTGCATTCTTCATCGCTGATGTAGAAGGAAATTACAGTCTAATCCTAGGTAGAGATTGGATTCATGCCAACCAATGTATACCTTCTACATTATATCAAATGTTAATACAATGGGTAGGCGATGATGTAGAACAGGTACATGCTGATGTATCGGCCTGTATCGCTGTGGCCGATGCCCCTGTACTCTAGACTTACGAGACTGCTACATGTCTCACAGGAGTAGATTTTTCTGATTATCAGCTCATAAGTATAGATAAGAGAGGTTTCATTCCTATAATGCAAGAGCCGATGGAGAATCGGCTAAATCCTAAATAAAGTTTAAATGATGAGTACACACAAAGTTCATGAGTCTTTGGTCACGGACAATTCGGCTTCTAAAGCCGGATGGTATGGTCTTTCACAAAATAGTTCGGACTTTAAGACCGAGCATCTACCGCAGCATAAAGACAGTATTACGGATGATCCGGTACCCGAGACCGGAAAATACACCATCACACAAAGATCATCTGATTCCTTTGTGGGGGACATGATAGAGGAATTCGGAGATCTTGATAAACTAGGACAGGTGTTTACATCGGCCGATCCTTTGGAGGAGATTGACATAGGAGATGGTAAAACTCCAAGGTCGACTTTTGTAAACAAGACCCTGGAGACTGATCCTAGAAATGAAATGATCGGTCTATTGAAGGAATATTCAGATTGTTTTGCGTGGAATTACACTGAGATGCCTGGACTAAGCCGAGAGATCATCGAACATCGGCTACCTATTAAGTCTGGTTTCAGACCTTTCAAGCAGAAAGCTAGAACATTTCCTCCAGATCTTCTCCCACGAATCAAGGACGAAATCCACCGGCTGCTAGAAGCTAATTTTATTAGACCTTGCAGATACGCAGAGTGGGTCTCCAATATTGTGCCAGTGGAGAAGAAGAGTCAGGTAAGCTTAGGGTATGCATTTATTTTCGCAATTTAAATAGAGCAACTCCTAAAGATGAATATCATATGCCCATAGCCGACACATTAATCAATAATGCATCAGGAAATAGAATTATTAGCTTTCTTGATGGTAATGCCGGATATAACCAGATTTTCATGGCCGAAGAGGATGCGTCTAAAACGGCCTTTATATGTCCAGGCTTCATTGGTTTATTTGAATGGGTTGTCATGACATTCGGTCTTAAAAATGCTGGTGCTACTTATCAGAGGGCTATGAATCTGATCTTCCATGAGTTGTTAGGAAACACTATGGAAGTCTACATTGATGATATTGTAGTCAAATCGGTTGAGTTTAGTTCTCATATAGCTGCTTTGCGCAAAGCCTTTGATAAAATGCGTCAGTATGGTTTGAAAATGAACCCACGTAAATGTGCTTTTGGAGTGTTGGCTGGTAAGTTTTTAGGATTTGTCATCCATGAACATGGTATAGAAATAGACCCTGACCGAATCAAGTCTATTCGAAATGTGGGGCCTCCGACTTGAAAGGTCGAAATGCAGAAGTTTCTCGGCAAGGTGAATTATTTACGAAGGTTTATTTCTAACCTAGCCAGGAAGATTGATGCCTTCACCCCTATCCTTCGGCTTAAGAATGATGCCGAATTCACTTAGGGGGTAGAGCAGCAGGAAGCATTTGATCTCATTAAAAATACTAGTCTTCGGCTCCCATGTTAAAAGCACCACAAGTAGGAGCACCATTCAGATTATATATTGCAGCTGAAGATAAGGTTATTGGGGCTGTTCTGACACAAGAAACTAAAGGAAAGGAGCATATGGTGACATATCTAAGTCAGAGGTTGGTGGATGCTGAAACAAGGTACACTTTTATTGAAAGGTTATGTTTATGCTTGTTTTATGCATGCACCAAGTGTAGATGTTATTTACTGTCTAGTCATTGCACTGTTTTTGGTCAAGCCGATGTAATCAAATACATGTTGCATAAACCAATTATGAGTGGTAGAATTGGTAAGTGGGCTTATGCGCTTATAGAATATGACTTGGCCTATGAACCATTGAAATCTATGAAAGGCTAGGTCGTAGCGGATTTTATTGTAGAACATCGGATTAATGATATTCATAAACTAGACATGACATACCTCACTATTACTCCTTGGACTTTATATTTTGATGGATCGATTCGCAACGAAGGGCAAGGCATTGGCATCATACTTGTTTCACCAAGTGATGTCTCCTTCGACTTCTCTAGCCGATTGAAAACTTATTGCACTAATAATCAAGCCGAATATGAGGCCCTCTTATTCGGTTTGGAACTCTTAAATTGTATGGGAGTAAAACATGTGAAGGCATTTGGTGATTCTCAGCTGGTTGTCCAACAGGTGTTAGAAGAATATCAATGTTTGATAGTACTTTAAATAGTTACCTTGAAAAATGTTGGAGCATAATCCATTCTTTTGACGAATTCAGTATTCGGCATATCACTAGAGTTGAGAATCATAGAGCTAACAATTTGGCACAAGATGCATCAGGCTATCGGATAAAGCGAGGGAGATTTCACAACACTGAAAATCTGATAACCAGTGCAGGGGCAAATCACCAGGCCGTGGACCGTCCGCGTGAAGGCGCCGGACCGTACATGGTTACCAAGAAGGTTCTCCTAATCGATTCGGCTGATAATGAAGCCGATGCAAGTGATTGGAGGACGCCCATAACAAATTATTTACGAAATCCCAATGTCAGGACAGATAAGAACATTCGGCGTATAGCTTTCAAGTATGTTTTGATGAGTGATGAACTCTACCGCCGAACAGTCAACGACGTCCTGCTTAAGTGCTTGGGCCCAGATGATGCTATATTAGCCATGGCCGAAGTGCATGAAGGAATTTGTGGTACCCATCAATCAGCTCCAAAGATGAAATGGTTGTTGTGAAGGTCTGGTTTTTATTGGCCTAACATGATAGCTGATTGTTTCAAGTATTACAAGGGTTGCCAAGTGTGTCAAAAATTCGGCGACCTACAGTTGGTCCCTGCAGCCGAATTACATCATATCATCAAGCCTTGGTCTTTCAGAGGATGGGTATTAGACTTTATTGGAGAAATTCATCCTTCATCATCAAAGGGGCATCGGTTCGTGTTAGTTGCCACTGACTACTTTACCAAATGGACTGAAGTCGTTGCTCTAAAGAACATGACACACAAGGAGGTAATTGAGTTCACAACTGAACATATCATTCATAGATTCGGCATTCCCCAGACCTTGACTACAGATCAAGGGACTTCTTTTATGTCAAAGGAGGTATGTGAATTTGCTGAATTATATAGAATTAATTTGCTTAATTCATCGCCATATTATGGTCATGCCAATGGACAGGCCGAGTCTAGTAATAGGACATTGATTAATTCGATAAAAAAGAAGATATCTGATAATCGTAAACATTGGCATAAGATTTTGTCTGAAGCTTTATGGGCTCATAGAATATCTAAACATAGTGCTACTAAAGTATCTCCTTTTGAGCTTGTCTATGGGCAGGAAGCGGTATTGCCTGTGCAAATAAGTTTGAATGCTGTCAGCTTCGCCAGACAAAATGATCTAACTGTCACTGACTATTACAATTCAATGATGGATAATATTGATGAGGTGACCGACAAGACGGTGATAGCTTTGGGAGCAATAGAAAAGGACGAGATTATGGTAGCCAGGGCCTACAACAAGAAGGTCAAAGCAAAATCATTTCAAGTAGGGGACCTGGTGTGGAAGACCATCCTGCCTCTAAGGAATAAAGACCGGAAGTTCGGGAAATGGTCGCCAAGCTGGGAGGGTCCTTATAAAGTAAAACAGGTGATGTCTGGTAACGCTTATTTACTACAAACATTACAAGGCAAGGATTTACCTAAGGCTTTGAATGGGCATTTCCTCAAACAGTACCATCCTAGTATGTGGCAAGATGCCTAAGAGAACCGATGTAATCACATCGAGTTAATTGCTTTTAGTTTGCTCAGCTCCATCAAAAGGCAGGGGGCATATGTTCGGCACCAAATTGAGGTGCGGACAGTCCGGCCCTGAGGCCGGACGGTCCACGGTCCGAACGGTCCGCGCCTATCGGCGTTTCGACCCCGGGGGGTCCCTGGACCGACGAGTAAATTGTCGCCGCGTGTCCCAGCCCAGATGGGTCGGCGCGAGACGGAGCACGAAGGGGGGTAGAAGAGAGGGAGAAAAGGGGAAAACCCGCGGCCCCCCGTGTTGTCCTGCGCCCAGGTCGGGTGCGCTTGCAGTAGGGGGTTACAAGCGTCCGCGTGGGGGGAGAGCGAGGGACCCTACGCGCCGTCCCGTCCTCCCGCGCGGCCAACTCCCTCGTAAGAGAGCCCTGGACCTTCCTTTTATAGGCGTAAGGAGAGGGTTTAGGTGTACAATAGGAGGTGTAGCAGTGCGCCATCGTGTCTAGCAGAGAGGAGCTAGTGCCCTAAGTACATGCCGTCGTGGCAGCCAGAGAGGTTTTGGCACCCTGTTCATGTGATGTCGTGGCCGTCGGAGGAGCGTTGGAGCCTTCCGGAAGGACAACTGTCGGGGCTGTCGAGTCCTTGCTGACATCTCCTTGCTTCCGTAAGGGGCTGAGAGTCGTCGTCGTCATGGAGCACGTGGGGCGCCATCATTATCTGTCTACCGGGGCGAGCCAGATGGGATGCCGGTCCTGTTACCTGTAGCCTGAGCTAGCTAGGGATAGGGTAATGATGGCCCCTCCTGTGACGTGGTCAGTCCGAGCCCTGGGTCGGGCGAGGCGGAGGCTCCTCCGAGGTTGGGGTCGAGTCGGTCTTCCGAGGTCAAGGTCGTGTCCGAGCCCCGGGTCGGGCGAGGCGGAGTTCGTCGTCTTCCGGGGCCGAGCCCGAGTCCGAGCCCTAGGGTCGGGCGAGGCGGAGTTCGTCGTCTTCCGGGGCCGAGCCCGAGTCCGAGCCCTGGGGTCGGGCGAGGTGGAGTTCGTCGTTTTCTGGGGCCGAGCCCGAGTCCAAGCCCTGGGGTCAGGCGAAGCGGAGTTCGTCGTCTTCAGGGGCCGAGCCCGAGTCCGAGCCCTGGGGTCGGGCGAGGTGGAGTTTCCTATGGCGCCCGAGGCCGGACTTGGCTGCTGTCAGCCTTACTCTATCGAGTGGCACAGCAGTCGGAGCGACGCAGGCGGCGCTGTCTTCTTGTCAGGCCTGTCAGTGGAGCGGCGAAGTGACTGCGGTCACTTTCGGCTCTGTCGACTGAAGGGCGCGTGACAGGATAAGGTGTCAGGCCATCCTTGCATTAAATGTTCCTGCGATTCGGTCGGTCGGTGTGGCGATCTGGCCAAGGTTGCTTCTTGGCGAAGACTGAGTCTCGGGCGAGCCGAAGGTGTGTCCGTCGCTTGAGGGGGTCCTCGGGCGAGACGTGAATCTTTCGGGGTCGGCTGCCCTTGCCTGAGGCTGGGCTCGGGTGAGGCGAGGTCGTGTCCCTTGAGTGGACCGAGCCTTGGCTTAATCGCACCCATCAGGCCTTTGCAGCTTTGTGCTGATGGGGGTTACCAGCTGAGATTAGGAGTCTTGGGGGTACCCCTAATTATGGTCCCCGACAGTAGCCCCCGAGCCTCGAAGGGAGTGTTAATACTCGCTTCGAGGCTTTTGTCACACTTTTTTTCAAGGGGACCGGCCTTCCTCGGTTGCTTTTTGTTCCGGTGGGTGCGCACGAGCGCAGCCGCCAGGTGTAGCCCCCGAGGCCTCGGAGGAGTAGTTTGACTCCTTCGAGGTCTTAGTACATTTCGTAACGCTTCGGCCGGTCTGGCTGCTCCCTCATGCGAACTGGTCGTAGCCCGGGTGAACAGTCGAGTCCCAAGTTCTCGGGCTGGTATGTTGACGCTGTCAACAGTTTGGCCGGAGCCGGGTTTGCGAGAGCAGTCCCCGAGCCTCCGCACAGAGCAAGAGGACGGTCAGGGACAGACTCGGCTTTTTACATACGCCCCTGCGTCGCCTTTCCACAAGGAGGAGGGGGGAAAAGCGCCATGTTGCCCTCGGAGGGCGCCGAACATGGTGTCTCCAGTGAGTTGCTGACGGGTAATCCGAGTGGACGCCCGTGCCCCATTTGTTAGGGGTCGGCTAGTGGCCCGGAGGCGCGCTCCAAAAGTACCTGCGGGTGACTTGCCGGACCCGGTCCCCTTTTGACGGGGTCCGAGGGCTCGATGCCTCCCTCTGGTGGGATTCCGTTACAAAATCGTTCCCGTTGGTCTCGGAAATGTCCTAGGGTACCTCGGGAGCGCAGTCCGAGCCTCGGTTATGTATCGAACGTACCCAGGGTCATCCCTCGCTCTGTGTCTGAGGCGGCTGTCGAACCCTTCAGGGGCTAGCCTTCGAACCCCTGATCAGTAGTGGGCGCGGAGCCCGAGTGGCCTGAGGCGGCCGTTGAACCCTTTCGAGGGGTCGGCCTTCGAACCTCTGACCAGTAGTGGGCGCGGAGCCCGAGTGCTCTGAGGCGGCTGTTGAAACCCTTTCGAGGGGCCAGCCTTTGAACCCCTGATCAGTAGGGGGGCTCGGGGCCCGCTTCCTTCGCGGAGAAGGATCCCTTTCGGAGTATCCCCTTTCCCAACCCCTGAGGCAAGAGAGAGAAAGAGGAAGTGAAAAGGATACGAAATCGAATGATGTGGCGCACCTTTTTTTGACGCGGTCATTATGGCGGAGGTGAAGTGTCGCCTGCTTCGCCTGCCAAAGGTGCCGCCTGTCCTGCCGCAGAGTTAATGCGACGGGACGAGTGGTTCACGGGGCGTCGAGGAACGGAACGCGGACGTGTCGTCTTCCGCCATGGGAGAAGGTCCTTTCGCTATCCCAGGAGGGGGCGTGAGCTTGCTGACGACTCGACTGCCGCTTCCGCCCGCCTGCCGCTTCCGCCCGCCTGCCACCGCCATTACTGCCGGCCCATTTCTGGCCGTATCGACCGTCGCGCCCTCTCCCGCGGCTGACCGACCCGTGACTGATGTGCTCGGTTGGCACTATCGGGTCATGCGCAGGGTCGCCTCGAGTCGCGGTACTGGTTCCGCAGTCGAGAAGGCGCGGTACTGGCGCGAGTGGCGGTGCAGTTTCTTGCACGTAGTAACCGGCGCGCCGGTTACATGACGTGTGGGCCTGGGCCTCCATGCTGGATGCGTCGAGGTCGAAAGGGTGCGTCCCCCTGGGTGCGGTTGCACGCCGCCTGCATGGCGGCCCGCCCTTTCACCCGCTGGCCTGGGCGAAAGTGGAGGAGTGCTCATAACCGCTGGGCATTTGCGCGCACCGTGGGCAGCGGTTTGGCCCTGTCTACCCTGTGCCAGCTTGTATGACGCGTGGGGCCCAGCCCCCGTGTTGTAAGGGGAGGACCTTGGAGCGTGTTGGAGAAGACTTAGCCCGCGACGGCTGAGGACGCAAGTGGGGAGAGTTGCCTTTAAAAGGAGGGCGACCCCCTTGAAAGGCAACCATGTCTTCGCGCTCTCCTCATGCGTTGTGTCTTTCCACCTTTCGAGCCCCCAGATGGTGGGCGCCCGCGGTTCTTCCGCCTTGTCGTCGTTGGGGGAACGCAACTTTGCGGAAGTTGGTACCTTTTAGCCATCATTCGGCTTCAAGGATTTTCGTCAGGCAGCCCGGCTGCATCCCCTCGCCGGTGGTCACCCAAGACGGTGACCACCAGTTCGATGGTGGGGAGAAGCAAATCGGGCTGCGATCTTGGTCCCGCCCTCAGCTTCAAGGATCTTCGTCATCCTGACTGGGGCGGAGGCCGGGCTGAGCCGGAGCTCTGCCTCCTGCACGGGTCGGTAGGTCACCTTCTCCCTCAGCATTCAAGGGAGAGGGTGCTCACCGGCCTAGCGGGAGGGCCGGACTTCGACAACGCGGGGCTAGTCGGCGGCGAGCGTCGTCAGCTTCAGCGCGTTGGGCTCGCGGGCTCAGCTGGCCTGGTTCGGCTCCCGGTGTCCCCTCCCGCCGTGAGAGCGGTTGTCGCGCCGCGTGCACCGGGGGACCGCCCAAGACGTCGAGCGCTGCTAGGGTGGCGTTCGTGTTCTGGGGCTGTCCTGCCTTTGCCCCGGTACGGCGCTGAGGTGGCGGCGGCTGAAGAAGTCCTCGTCGCCAACGGGGTCACCGCCACCATGCGTGCTCCGGGCCTCCGGCTCTTTGGCTTTGATAGCTTGTCCTCGCCCCTCGAGTGGGGGCGTGGGTGAGGAGCTCGTCGCAGCAGCGTCCGCCCTGAGGTCATCGCTGCTGTTGTTTGGCCACTTCGGAGCGGGCGTCGGCGAGCCACCAGGGGTTTTGTCGCCCCACAGGCCCTCCAACGTGGGGGGTTGTTCGTACCTGCGGGGGTGAAACCGGAGTTCCTTTTGTAATGGCACCTTGAGTGCCGGTGTTTGTTCATTGTGGCTGTCGGGGCCTGAACATGTATGTATCCTTTGGCGTGAAGCTGTGTTTTTCCCTCATTCCGAGCACTAGGACTCGCCTGTCAACTAACTGAACCGCTTCACCAAGTGTGAGTTGCCTCATGCGAAGGTGATGAGTGAGGTATCCGTATCCCGGAGGCGTAGGAGTCCCTCGGCTCAGTCGACCTTGCCGCCCGAGGCTTCTTTTGCTTAGTTAAAGGAAACCCTCGGCCGCTCTTCGATGAGCCGAAGCCGGAGGCAGCGGTATCAGCGTGGACAGAGGTAGAGTAGGCTCGAAAAGAAGACTTCGTCGGCCAGAGCCTGACCGGGCCGTCCACTGGCGGGACCGGCGCCGGAGTCGAGTTGCCGAGGCCATGGGCCGGGCTGATGTCCTCGGGGGACAGCTGGCTGAGGCTTCGGGGCGACCGGCAGAGCCGTCTGCTCGAGCCGGACTCCTGGAGGAGACCCTGGCGGCGATGGCCCGAGCGTGGTGCTGACGTCGTCCTTCGGAGCGGAGATCCTCCGACTGTGTTGTCGTTCGAGGCTCGGTCGGACTTCACCGAAGGTGGTGTTGACGTCGAGGGTGCTGCTGCTCCCCCTCTATCGAGGTCCGAACCTGCAGGATTGGTTTACCTTGTAGTATGCGTATGTTTTCTGCGGCCGCCGAGGCCCAAACATACTGTTGCTGTGTTGTAAAGCTGCGTCTTTTTTCCTTTGTTTCGAGTATCAAGACTTATTTGTCGGTAACCGAATCGTTTGTTCGAGCGAGAGCTACTTTTCACGAAAGGTGATGAGTGAGGTATCCGTATCCCGGAGGCGTAGGAGTCCCTCGGCTCGATCGGTCTTGCCGCTTACGTGTACTCTTACTCGTCTGTAGGATTCTGCTAACGATGTAGTCGAGAAGACCCGAAAAATCGTTTCGGCAGAAAGGTCTCGAGCATTAAGACTTATTCGATCGGCGGAATCGCTTATCCGAGCGTGAGTTACTTATCGCAGAAGGTGATGAGTGAGGTATCCGTATCCCGGAGGCGTAGGAGTCCCTCGGCTCGGTCGGCCTTGGCTGCTTACGTGTACTCCGTCGTTTTCAGGACCCCACTTTTGAAGTAGTCAAAAAGCACGAAAGACGTTCTGGCAGAAAGACTTTTTCCAAGGAAAATTTTGACGCAGAGGGGGTTCCCCCCTTCTAGCCCCCGAGGGAGGGTCGGGCTATGCCGAGGCAAGGCTGACCCTTCCTTGATGGTTAGACTTTGTGTGTGAACGAGGTGTACGAACGACTGGAAAGCATCTTAAGGGTAGAAGCGACGTAGCTGTCGGATGTTCCAAGCGTTGCTGTAGACCTCGCCTTGGCTGTTGGCCAGCTTGTATGTCCCAGGCTTCAGAACCTTGGCGACGACGAACGGCCCTTCCCAGGGAGGCGTGAGCTTGTGCCGCCCTCGGGCGTCTTGTCGCAGCCGAAGCACCAGGTCGCCCACTTGGAGGTCTCGGGATCAAACCCCTCGGGCGTGGTAGCGTCGCAGGGACTGCTGGTACCGCGCCGAGTGTAGTAAGGCCATGTCCCGAGCCTCTTCGAGCTGGTCCAGTGAGTCTTCTCGGTCGGTCTGGTTTCTTCGGTCGTCGTACGCCCTCGTCCTCGGGGAACCGTATTCTAAGTCCGTGGGCAAGACGGCCTCGGCCCCGTAGACTAGAAAGAACGGTGTGAAGCCCGTGGCTCGACTCGGCATTGTCCTCAGACTCCAGACCACCGAGGGGAGTTCCTTCATCCATCACCTACCGAACTTGTGGAGGTCGCTGTAGATCGTCGGCTTGAGTCCTTGCAGAATCATGCCGTTGGCACGTTCCACTTGCCCATTCGTCATGGGGTGAGCCACGGCAGCCCAGTCCACCCGGACATGGTGATCCTCGCAGAAGTCCAGGAACTTTCTGCCAGTGAACTGGGTGCCGTTGTCGGTGATGATGGAGTTCGGGACCCCAAAGCGATGGATGATGTTGGTGAAGAATGCAACCGCCTGTTCGGACCTGATGCTGTTCAGGGGTTGGACCTCGATCCACTTGGAAAATTTGTCGATGGTGACCAGCAGGTGCGTGTAGCCCCCAGGTGCCTTCTGCAAGGGACCGACGAGGTCCAGTCCCCATACGGCAAACGGCCAGGTGATGGGTATTGTCTGTAGAGCCTGAGCTGGCAGGTGGTTCTGCCTCGCGTAGAATTGACACCCTTGGCAGGCGCAGACAATTCTAGTGGCGTCGGCCACCGCGGTCGGCCAGTAGAAACCTTGTCGGAAGGCGTTTCCAACAAGGGCTCGGGGCACTGCGTGATGACCGCAAGCCCCCGAGTGTATTTCTCGTAAGAGCTCCTGGCCTTCGGTGATGAATATGCACCGCTGGAGGATGCCGGATGGGCTGCGGTGGTAGAGCTCCTTCCCGTCACCCAGTAAGACGAACGACTTGGCGCGTCGCGCCAGTCGCCGAGCCTCGGCTTGGTCGAGGGGCAGCTCTCCTTGGTGGAGATATAGCAGGTATGGGGTCTGCCAGTTTCGATTAGGCTGGTCCCCACTCCGCCCTTCCTCGACGCGCAGTGCCTCACCCTCGGGGGCCAAGGGTGCCTCGGGCTGTGCCGAGGGTGCCTCGGGCTGGGCCGAGGCCTTCTCGGGCTCAGGCGTGTCGTCGATCTTGACTGAGGGTTGATGTAGGTCTCGGGAGAAGACGTCCGGGGGAATCGTTGTCCGCCCCGAGGCTATCTTAGCCAGCTCGTCCGCAGTCTCGTTGTGTCGTCGGGCGATGTGGTTGAGCTCGAGGCCGTAGAACTTGTCCTCCAGGCGCCGAACCTCATCGCAGTAGGCTTCCATCTTCAGGTCGCGGCAGTGGGAGTTCTTCATAACTTGGTCGATGACGAGCTGCGAGTCGCCGTGAGCGTCGAGGCGTCGGACCCCTAGCTTAATGGCGATGCGCAACCCGTTGACCAGAGCTTCGTACTCAGCCACGTTGTTGGACGCCGGGAAATGGAGGCGCAGTACGTAGCGTAGGTGTTTCTCGAGGGGCGAGATGAAGAGCAGGCCCACACCTGCCCCTGTTTTCATCAGCGACCCATCGAAAAACATGGTCCAGAGTTCCGGCTGGATCGGAGCCGCCGGGAGCTGGGTGTCGACCCATTCAGCCACAAAGTCTATCAAGACTTGGGACTTGATGGCCTTCCGAGGGGTGAACGAGATCGTCTCGCCCATGATTTCCACCGCCCACTTTGCAATCCTACCCGAGGCCTCTCGGCACTAGATGATCTCCCCCAGGGGGAAGGATGACACCACAGTCACCGGATGAGACTCGAAGTAGTGTCGCAACTTCCGCCGCGTCAGGATCACCGCGTACAACAACTTCTGAATTTGCAGGTAGCAGATCTTGGTCTCAGATAGTACCTCACTGATGAAGTAAACTGGCCTCTGGACGGGCAATGCATGCCCTTCTTCTCGTCTCTCAACCACGATCGCGGCGCTGACCACCTGAGTGGTAGCGGCGACGTAGATCAAGAGGGCTTCTCCGGCGGCGGGGGGCACCAAGATGGGCGCGTTCGTAAGGAGTGCCTTCAGGTTCCCGAGGGCTTCCTCGGCCTCGGAGGTCCAAGTGAAGCACTCGGTCTTTCTTAAGAGGCGGTACAGAGGTAGGCCTCTTTCGCCGAGGCGCGAGATGAAACGGCTCAGAGCCGCAAGGCATCCCATGACCCTCTGTACGCCTTTCAAGTCCTTGATGGGCCCCATGTTGGTGATGGCCGCGATTTTCTCCGAGTTGCCTCGATGCCCTGCTCGGAGACGATGAACCCCAAGAGCATGCCTCGGGGGACTCCGAAGACACACTTCTCAGGATTGAGTTTTACGCCTTTCGCCTTGATACACCGGAATGTCGTTTCAAGGTCGGAGAGGAGGTCGGAGGCTTTCCTCGTCTTGACTACGATGTCATCGACATAAGCCTCGACCGTTCGACCAATGTGTTCGCCGAACACGTGGTTCTTGCACCTTTGGTACGTTGCACCCGCATTCCTCAAACCAAATGGCATAGTAACATAGCAGTACATGCCAAAAGGTGTGATGAAAGAAGTCGCGAGCTGGTCGGACTCTTTCATCCTGATTTGGTGATACCCTGAGTAGGCATCGAGGAAAGACAGGGTTTCACATCCCGAAGTGGAATCCACGATTTGATCGATGCGAGGCAGAGGATAGGGAACTTTTGGGCATGCTTTGTTTAGACCAGTGTAGTCTACACACATCCACCATTTCCCTCCTTTTTTTCTCACAAGCATGGGGTTGGAAAGCCATTCGGGATGGAATACCTCTTTGATGAACCCTGCGACCATCAGCTTATGGATCTCCTCGCCTATGGCTCTGCGCTTTTCTTCGTCGAATCGGCGCAGAAGTTGCTTCATGGGCCGGGCTCCAGCTCGGATATCCAGCGAGTGCTCGGCGACATCCCTCGGTATGCCAGGCATGTCCGAGGGACTCCACGCGAAAACTTCGGCGTTTGCACGGAGAAAGTCGACGAGCACTGCTTCCTATTTAGGGTCGAGCTCGGAGCCGATCCGGATCTGCTTGGAGGCGTCGTTGCTGGGGTCGAGTGGGACGGACTTAACCGTCTCCGCTGGCTCAAAGTTGCCAGCATGGCGCTTCACGTCTGGCGCCTCCTTGGAGAGGCTCTCCGGGTCGGCGATGAGGGCCTCAGATTCGGCGAGGGCCTCGGCGTACTCCACGGACTCTACATCGCATTCGTACGCGTGTCGGTACGTGGGGCCGACGATGATGACCCTGTTGGGGCCCGGCATCTTGAGCTTGAGGTAGGTGTAGTTGGGGACGACCATGAACTTGGCGTAGCATGGCCTCCCCAGTACTGCGTGGTAGGTTCCTCGGAACCCGACCATCTCGAACGTGAGGGTTTCCCTTCTGAAGTTGGAGGGAGTCCCGAAGCATACGGGCAGATCGAGTCGTCCGAGGGGTTGGACGCGTTTCCCGGGGATGATCCCGTGAAAAGGCGCCGCACCGGCCCGGACCAAGGACAGATCGATCTGCAAGAGCTCGAGGGTCTCGGCGTAGTTGATGTTGAGGCTGCTGCCTCAGTCCATGAGGACTTTGGTGAGCCTGAAGCTGCCGATGACGGGGTCGACAACGAGCGGATATTTCCCCGGGCTCGGCACGTGGTCGGGGTGATCGCCCTGGTCGAAGGTGATGGGCTTGTCGGACCAGTCTAGGTAGACTAGCACCGCCACCTTTACCGAGCAGACCTCCCGACGCTCTTGCTTGCGGTGCCGAGCCGAGGCATTCGCCACTGGCCCACCGTAGATCATGAAGCAGTCGCGGACCTCGGGGAACTCCCCCGCCTTGTGATCCTCCTTCTTGTCGTTGTGGTGGGCCCTGCCACCCTCCGCAGGTGGCCCGGCCCTGTGAAAGTGACGCTGAAGCATGGCGCATTCCTCAAGGGTGTGCTTGACGGGCCCCTGATGATAGGGGCACGACTCCTTGAGCATCTTGTCGAATAGATTGGCGCCTCCGGGAGGTTTCCGAGGGTTCTTGTACTCAGCGGCGGCGACAAGGTCCGCGTCGGCGGTGTCGCGTTTCGCTCGCGACTTCTTCTTGCCTTTCTTCTTGGTGCCGTGCTGAGCGGACGCCTCGGGAACATCTTCCGGCTGGCGGCCCTGGGGCTGCTTGTCCTTCCGAAAGATGGCCTCAACCGCCTCCTGGCCAGAAGCGAACTTGGTGGCGATGTCCATCAGCTCGCTCGCCCTGGTGGGGGTCTTGCGACCCAGCTTGCTCACCAGGTCGCGGCAGGTGGTGCCTGCGAGGAACGCGCCGATGACATCCGAGTCGGTGACGTTGGGCAGCTCGGTGCGCTGCTTTGAGAATCGTCGGATGTAGTCCCGGAGAGACTCTTCCGGCTGCTGGCAGCAGCTTCGGAGATCCCAGGAGTTTCTAGGGCGCACATACGTGCCCTGGAAATTACCGGCGAAGGCTTGGACCAGGTCGTCCCAGTTGGAGATCTCCCCCGGAGGCAGATGCTCCAGCCAGGCCTGAGCGGAGTCGGAGAGGAACAGGGGGAGGTTGCGGATGACGAGGTTGTCATCGTCCGTTCCACCCAGTTGGCAGGCCAGCCGGTAGTCCACGAGCCACAGTTCCGGTCTTGTCTCCCCCGAGTACTTTGTGATGGTAGTCGGGGTTCGGAACCGGGTCGGGAACGGCGCCCGTCGTATGGCTCGGCTGAAAGCCTGCGGGCCGGGTGGTTCGGGTGAGGGGCTCCGATCCTCCCCGCTGTCGTAGCGTCCCCCACGCCTGGGGTGGTAGCCTCGGCGCACCCTCTCGTCGAGACGGGCTCGATGGTTGCGGTGGTGGTGCTCGTTGCCGAGGCGTCCCGGGGCTGCAGGCGCTATGTTGCGTGTGCGCCCGGTGTGGACCGAGGCTTCCCGCACGAATCGGGAAGTCGCGGCGCGATGCTCCGAGGGGTATCCCTGCCTTCGGGAGGCAGAGCTCTCGGCCCGTCGGACCGTGGCATCCTCCAGGAGATTCTTGAACTCTCCCCGGATCCGCCGCCCTTCGGTGGTTGATGGTTCCGGCATTGCGCGGAAAAGTATCGTTGCCGCAGCCAGGTTCTGGCCGACCCCACTGGAAGCCGGTGGTGGCCTTGCCCTGACGTCGTCGACGATGCGGAGCTGGATGCCCTGGGGTAGATGACGCGCTTCTCCCGCCGGAGCTTGATCTACCCATTCCTGCCCGATGTTCCGGCGGAGCGGCTCAAGTGTTCCTGCCCCCTCGTCGAGCCTGGCCTGCATCTCGCGGATTTGCTCGAGCTGTGCGTCCTGACCCCCCGCAGGGACTGGGACCACAGCTAGCTCCCGAAGGATGTCAACGCGAGGCGCAGGCCTAGGGGGATCACCGTTTTCCGGTATACCAAGATGGTTGCCTTCGTCGGGACCCCCTAGATCGACGTGGAAACATTCACGACTTGGGCCGCAGTCTCCATCGCCGAAGCTGCGGCTTCCGTCGGAACAATCAGAAAGGCAGTAGTCGCATGCGGTCATGAAGTCTCGCATGGCACTGGGGTTACCGAGCCCAGAGAAATCCCAACCAAAGTCGGGCTCGTCATCTTCCTCGGAACCCGAGGGTCCGTAGGTCGAGACGGCCATCAGCCGGTCCCAGGGTGACCGCATATGATACCCCGGAGGGTTGGTGCATGCCTCTATGAAGGCTTCCACCAAAGCGGGGTCGCTTGGTGGGTCGAGGCCGAATCCAAAAGGCATGAGACGGGAATCGGTCGGTACCTCTTGGTCGACAGGTGATGACGTTGTCACGTTGGGGGCGGATTGCACCGTCATCTCAGGTACGAGGGTGACGCCCAGCAAGTCCTTCGCGAGCATGCTGGCATCGTCCGTCCGCTTGGAGTTGGCGTGTTGCGGAGAAACGACGCTCGTCTTCGTCTCAGACGCGAGGTCGACGCCCGACGTGTCCCCCGTCGGGGCGCTGGCATCGTCGACTCGCTCGACAGCCGATGAGGTGCCGCCTCCTGCTTGGCCACGGTTGCCCCGCCTCCTCCTCCTCCGGCGGGGGAGGTGACGGGACAAACTCGGATGTCGTTCTTCCGCCTCGTGGGGAAGACGTCGTCGATTCCGCCGCCGGCGGGCGGGTTGTCGGCCGCCATTGTCGCCGTCGCACGGCGGAGGAAGGAGTATCATGTCGTAGCTGCCGTCGAGGGACATGAACTCAAGACTCCCGAAACGGAGCACCGTCCCGGGTTGGAAAGGTTGCTGGAGACTACCCATCTGGAGCTTGACGGGGAGCTGTTCGTCAACACGCAGCAGGCCCCTACCTGGCGCGCCAACTGTCAGCGTTTCGACCCCGGGGGGGGGGGGGGGGGTCCCTGGACCGACGAGTAAATTGTCGTCGCGTGTCCCAGCCTAGATGGGTCGGCGCGAGACGGAGCACGAAGGGGGGTAGAAGAGAGGGAGAAAAGGGAAAACCCGCGGCCTCTGTGTTGTCCTGCGCCCAGGTCGGGTGCGCTTGCAGTAGGGGGTTACAAGCGTCCGCGTGGGGGGGAGAGCGAGGGACCCTACGCACCGTCCCGTCCTCCCGCGCGGCCAACTCCCTCGTAAGAGAGCCCTGGACCTTCCTTTTATAGGCGTAAGGAGAGGGTCCAGGTGTATAATAGGAGGTGTAGCAGTGCGCCATCGTGTCTAGCAGAGAGGAGCTAGTGCCCTAAGTACATGTCGTCGTGGCAGCCAGAGAGGTTTTGGCACCCTGTTCATGTGATGTCGTGGCCGTCGGAGGAGCGTTGGAGCCTTGCGGAAGGACAGCTATCGGGGCTGTCGAGTCCTTGCTGACGTCTCCTTGCTTCTGTAAGGGGCTGAGAGTCACCGTCGTCATGGAGCACGCAGGGCGCCATCGTTATCTGTCTACCGGGGCGAGCCAGATGGGACGCCGGTCCTGTTACCTGTAGCCTGAGCTAGCTAGGGATAGGGTAATGATGGCCCCTCCTGTGATGTGGTCGGTCCGAGCCCTGGGTCGGGCGAGGCGGAGGCTCCTCCGAGGTCGGGGTCGAGTCGGTCTTCTAAGGTCGAGGTCGTGTCCGAGCCCCGAGTCGGGCGAGGCGGAGTTCGTCGTCTTCCGGGGCCGAGCCCGAGTCCGAGCCCTGGGGTCGGGCGAGGCGGAGTTCGTCGTCTTCCGGGGCCGAGCCCGAGTCCGAGCCCGGGGGTCGGGCGAGGCGGAGTTCGTCGTCTTCCAGGGCCGAGCCCGAGTCCGAGCCCTGGGGTCGGGCGAAGCGGAGTTCGTCGTCTTCCGGGGCCGAGCCCGAGTCCGAGCCCTGGGGTCGGGCGAGGCGGATTTTCCTATGGCGCCCGAGGCCGGACTTGGCTGCTGTCAGCCTTACTCTGTCGAGTGGCACAGCAGTCGGAGCGACACAGGCGGCGCTGTCTTCTTGTCAGGCCGGTCAGTGGAGCGGCGAAGTGACTGCGGTCACTTTCGGCTCTGTCGACTGAAGAGCGCGTGACAGGATAAGGTGTCAGGCCATCCTTGCATTAAATGTTCCTGCGATTCGGTCGGTCGGTGTGGCGATCTGGCCAAGGTTGCTTCTTGGCGAAGACTGAGTCTCGGGCGAGCCGAAGGTGTGTCCGTCGCTTGAGGGCGTCCTCGGGCGAGATGTGAATCTTCCGGGGTCGGCTGCCCTTGCCCGAGGCTGGGCTCGGGTGAGGCGAGGTCGTGTCCCTTGAGTGGACCGAGCCTTGGCTTAATCGCACCCATCAGGCCTTTGCAGCTTTGTGCTGATGGGGGTTACCAGCTGAGATTAGGAGTCTTGGGGGTACCCCTAATTATGGTCCCCGACAGCGCCTGGGGGCCAGACGGTCCGCGCATGCGTAGAGCAGTTTAGGGTTCCGAGTTTTGTGCTACGATTGTTAGCTAGATTCACGGGATTCGCTCGGAAATTAGTTTGTAAAGGGTCCAGTCCCCCTCCTCTATAAATAGAGAGGTATACGACCGATTTGAATAACGAATCGAACCCTCAATCAATACAATTTACATTTTATCCTATGAGTAGTTCTAGTCTAGTTTAGGTTTAGTCTTCCAATCCCTAAATCCTCCGCTTCTCTTCGACTCTACGTCGATTAGAGGAGTCTAGGCCGGTCTACCCGAGCCTAGACAACTCCTAGGATCTCTCCTCCCCGACGGGGTTCCTCCCGGGAGCGAGATCCAGGCGCCGCCGACGATCTTCCGCCGCCCCTGCGCACGCGTGGACCGTCCGGCCCTAGGGCGCGGACCGTCCGGTCGTAAGGCAGGAAACCCTAGCCTCTGCGCCAGGTCGTGGACCGTCCGACCCCTGACCGCGGACTGTCCACGTCTGACCAAAGAGCACTGCCGCCTCGCGCCAGGTCGCGGACCGTCCGGCTCTGTGCTGCGGACCGTCCGCGCCTGACCAGAGAGCACCGCCACTAGTTCTTTTGAGTGATTGGCGCCTCCAAAAAGGTGTCAACACTTAACTTGTTGTAGGGGCCTCACTGCCCTCACAGGGTCTCTTTCCAACTATCTTCTCTCTCCGTCCATAAATGTTGGTCGTTCTTATTTTTTAAGGAGTCAACATTTTTTAGCTTTGACCACATTTATATATAAAAATATTAATATTTATAGTATATAATCAGTATCATTAGATAGATCTTTGAAACTATTTTTGTAGTAAAATTATTGAAAGTTACAAATGTTGCTAATATATTTTATAAATCTAGTCAAACTTCAGAAAGTATAACTGACATGAAATACTATAGAGATAAACATTTATGAACAGATGGAGTAGAAATGAAGCACAATCTCGTGTTGTTAAGTTCAAAAATAAATAAAATAAAGATGTTAACTATCAACCTGACCAAAATGTTTTCTACTCAACCTGACCTCAATAGTGGAGCACTTAGTTTGAGTGGAAGGGCCCACATATTTGCATGGAGCTCAATCATCACATTTCCTTTTAAGTCTGGTTAGGCTAGATCCGGTGCTAGCGGCCCTTACCACTCTTCACCTCAGCTATCGGATATAGATCGTGTTATCGATCATCGTCAGCACTTATCTACTATAATACTCAAGTACATAGTCTTTACCGTCAACCTACAACCACCTTAGCCTATCGGACTTCAATGCAATTGCTTGTTTGCACAGTGGCAATCAAGATGAAGGTGTGAACGTAAGTTCATCTAACACATTTAATGTGGTACTTAGAAGCTTTATTTTTCTCCCTATCAACAATCATTTCTTCCTAAGGTGATAGTTGTGAAGGATTGTTCGACAATGAACACTTATGGGGTAGGTCACAAGAACGAGAACTAAAGGTGAAGATAGGGCTGAAAAAAAGCTCGAGGCTCGTGAGTCGTGAATCGGCTCGAGCTTACTCAGGCTCGATTAGGATCAGAGAAACTCGCGAGCCTGAATAAGCCTGCTCAGCGAGCCGCACGAGCCAGCCTAATGACATGTGTTATACCTTTACACTATTATGTTATTAATTAATTACTTTTTTACGACCTAATTGCTAGATATAGTTTAAAATATGTTGTTATATTTTTGAACATATTTTTATTTTATATATAATAAAAATATAAAATGCATATTTTAAATAGAACTTAATGTGGCGGCCGGCGAGCCGGCCGCGAGCCTGAGTCGAGCCATATTTTCCAGCACACAAAACGACTGAGTCAAGTGGAGCTCGCTTCATCGAGCCGAGCTCGTTCTAGCGCTAGGTGAAGGCACAGGCGACTCAAAGATTTATACAAATTTGGTTTCTTAAGTTGGTGAATTTATGAAGATCTATACAAATCAATAGATACTATAACCTATTAGTGTTTGTAGGGAATATAACGCCTTATACAGTTATACCATGCATATCGTCTTCGGACCATGAACCGGTCAACCAATCTGATGCGTAGTCTCCATGTGTTAACGGTAAGTCAGCTCGGCTCGGTTGAGTTCGAACTGGATCGTTAAGCTAATGAACCAGCTCAGTTCGACTTGTTAAATTAACAAGCCACATAGTCAGCTCGGCTCGGCTCGTTTACGAGCTCGATTTGGCTCGTTCACTTAATTTTTAGTTAATTTTAAACTAATTTAATAATAGAAAATAGCAATTATACTCATAGTTTTACAAATTATATCAATGTAACATTAAATTAGCACAATTCATCACTTATCAATTCACAATTCACATACATGTTTATCAGTTTAACCTACAATTATATTTGCATGGAACAATTTAACACATAAATACAATTCATTAGTCATTAGTTTAAGTTATA
The DNA here is from genome assembly GCF_902167145.1 of Zea mays. Taxonomy (NCBI): domain Eukaryota; kingdom Viridiplantae; phylum Streptophyta; class Magnoliopsida; order Poales; family Poaceae; genus Zea; species Zea mays. The sequence goes on along the minus strand of NC_050097.1, from coordinate 186,788,443 downwards.
GACCATAGACACCTCATATATATATATATATATATATATATATATATATAATATGTTCATCAATTATTTCGTAAATGATATATATATAGTTTTGTTTTGCTGGAATGTGGTAGCTCGTTAACGAACCGAGGTAGGATTTCAGCTCAGCTCGTGAAAAAATTTAAATGAACCGATCCAAGTTGACCATGAGCCAACGAGCCATAAGCATTTAGTCTAGCCCTAGTTAACAGGATCTGTGTGACATACTTCCCACGGTCCCACCACGGTCTACCTCCAGCGCAGTATTTCTATCTCCTTTCTCTACTACAAGTTAGCTCTAGATTTCTTTTGCTCGGCTACAAGTGAATAAAAGTGCTTCATATATTCACATCCCTCATGGTAGGCTACGCAACCGCCGCTTGATATCTCAATATGGCGATTTGCAAAAATCTCACGACAAGGTAAGAGACCATGTAGTACTCTCCAACCAAAAACTTGTATATTCGTGCGAACTTCAAAATCCCGTAATCTCGAGGACCGGGCATTAGCTAGCCTAGTTGGTGCGTTTGTGGGTGTGCAAGCGGTCAGACGTGGGTTCGATCTTCAGTACTGACACATCGTACCGTACTTTGGAGGTTTTCTACGGTAGGGTATACACACGTGAGTGGCGTGACCTTAATAAAAAAATCTCGTAATCTTGATCAAACCTCCTTGTTACCCACACCACTAGCTTGTTCATTCACCATGTTTGCTCCAAACTTATGTAACCAGTGAAGCTGGTATGCTTAACTGAAAAATACTCATTCCGATTGTGATGCCATGCTACTAAGTCCTATCTGTATTGCTAAGAGGGATCTGTAGTATCCTACGTCCATCAATAGACAAGAACAAGTGCATGGTCAAGTCCTCATCCCACGTCCAAGTTATTAGATCGATGAGCTCTATGCAACATTCGGCATAGAGCCCTCGGTGACCTTAATATCGGCAACGGCCGCTTTGCCAATTACTTTCAATCGAACACTCGGCAAATAAAAGACATCGTGACGGTGGATAGTGATTGTGACGGAACCTTTGCTGAGTGTATGGCCAGGCACTTAGCAAAGAATGCTTTTGTGGGGCTCAGTCATAGTTCCTGTGTCGAGTGTCTTAGGCGACACTCAGCAAAGGTGGTTCCTTTATAGATTGATATGGATGCAACACTCAACAAAAGGTGTAGGGTTTGCCAAGTGCCTTGGCCATAGCACTCAGCAAACCAGCTTCCCCGGTTGCCAGGTATGTTTCCTTTGCCTTGCGCTATGGCCATTGTGTTGCATTTATGGGCTTGGCCTAATTGAGAAATTCAATTAAATTCTAAAAAATCACAAAAGCCCATGTATGCTAAGGGAATGGTGGAATCAGATAAGGATCTGAGCCCTTACTAGATCACGATCAGATCGAATCACGAGCATATCAGATTATAATCGGATCAGGTCGCGAGCTTATCAGTACGTGGACGTGGCCCTATATAAGGCGCTCACCAGCCCTTGCCAGAAAGAATACCAGCCTAAGTTAGGTTTTCACCTCTGCTCATAGATGCACCGCAGTCGTAGTCCTCTTCACCCCGAGCATCGCCGTGCGTCTGCGATCGGGAGAGTAGGTCTCCAGAACATGTCGCCCTCGAGATCCTACACCGGGAGAGGGTGAATAAGGTTTTTGGGAGCCACCAACAAGTAAATTTCTATGAGCATGTTCTGGGCTCCGGACGGTGTGCTCGATGGGCGTAAGGTTTATACTGGTTCAGGCAGAACGTCCCTACATCCTGTCTTCGGCAGCTCGCGCTACCGACACCTATGTTGCTCGATGCTCGTAGTAGGGGTTACAAGCGAGTTACAAGCGGGCGAGAGAGGGAGGAAGGGCTCCCAAGTCTCTTATGCTGGTGTAGCCCTAAGAATATGGAACTGGAGTCCTACGCTAAGCCTTGGCTCTAACCTCTAGGTCTTTTGGTCTCACCGTGTGCGTGGTCACCTTCCATCGAGTGTATTCTATCTCATGTCCTCTTGGGTCCCTCCCTTGTCTTCATGGTCGACCTCCTCTTTTATAGGCCATGGTGGGGGTCGGTCTTCGGTGACTTCTTCGAGTCTTACCCTGGTGAGGCCACTTGTCCATATGCGCCTTGTTTAGTAAAAGTTTTAGAAGTCCTAATTCACCCCCCTCTTAGGCGTCACCTGTTTCCTTCACACACATTTTTATGCATAAATTCATATGTAGAAGTACTCATGCTTTTAGCAACAAAAGGTGTTTCCTTTACTCTATACACAGAACAAGATTACACACCATTAGAAGGAAAAAGTGTGAATCCTTTAAATTAAATCTAGCCTTAGCTCTTTCTTTACTTTATTGTTTGGCTAGTCTATAGTATCAATATGTCACCATATGAGACACTTTATGCTAGGGATTATCAGACTCCTTTGAATCAGTCAAAGGTGGAAGAGCTACATCTCTATGGCTTGAGATTTGTACAAGATGCTGAAGAGAAGGTGGATCAAACTTGCTGAAGTTAGAAGGTTGCTCAAGAATGTTACAAGGCCTATGTAGACGATCATAAAAGGAAAATGGAGTATCAAGTTGGTGACTATGTGTATTTGAAAATAACACCTTTTAAGTACCAAACAATTCGAAGAACTTGGCACCAAGATATGTTGCAACTTTCAAAGTTTATGCAAATAGAGGAGATTTTTTAGTCTCTTGTGCTACTAGACTCATCATGGGACTTCATAATGTTTTCCATGTTTCCCAACTCAATAAATGCCTCCAAGTTACAACTGACTTGGTCAAATTGCAAGAAATTGACCTAGTTCAAAATTTGAGCTACAAGGAGTATTCCATTGCGATCTTAGTCTTTTCAAAATGGAAGACAAGAACAAAAACCATAAAAATGGTAAAAGTGCAGTGGAGTCGCCATTGGTCAAAGGAAGGCACTTGAGATGTAGAAGACACCATAAGAAAGCACTACCCACATCTTGAAAGTCGCCTAGAGGGGGGTGAATAGGCGAAACCTGAATTTTACAAACTTAAACTTGTACTAAGGTCGGGGTTAGCGTTAGAATTAAATCAGAGTGCGAAAGATTGTTTCTCTTGCTATGAGTTGCTCAAATTGATGCGGATAACTTTGGGAGCAAATTCAAATTAATATTAGCAAGGAAACTTTAGAGAGAGGAAAGAGGGGAAATAAATTAAGTGAAGATCAATGTAAATGAACACGGTGATTTGTTTTACCGAGGTTCGGTTCCAAAGAACCTAGTCCCCGTTGACGAGGCCACAAAGGCTGGGTCTATTGCAACCCTTTCCCTCTCTCAATCGGTCACTCAGACCGGTCGAGGCTTCTCCTTAATCACTTGGGTCACTAAGACCCCGCAAGGATCACCACACACTTAGATGTCTCTTGTTAGCTTTACAAAGCACTTAGAGAAATAAGAATGGGAAGGAGAAAGCAATCCAAGCAACAAGAGCAACAAAAGAACACAAAACACCCTCTCTCAATTCACTAAGCGATTGAGTTGATTTTGAGGCTTGGAAAGGGTTTGATCTTTGGAATGTGTCTTTGAGTGAATGCTATTGCTCTTGTATTGAATGTGAAGTTTAGAAAACTTGGATGGCTTGAATGGAGGTGGTTGGGGGTATTTATAGCCCCAACCACTATTCTAGCCATTGCTATCGATGGCGCACCAGACAGTTCGGTGGTGCACCGGACATGGCACTGTTCACTGTCCGGTGCGTGCCACGTCAGCACGCCGTTGGGGTTTGGAGCGGTTGACCGTTGAAGTCCTTTGTCTTCTAGCTGCACCGGACAGGGCACTGTTCACTGTCCGGTGCGTGCCACGTCAGCACGCCGTTGGGGTTTGGAGCGGTTGACTGTTGAAGTCCTTTGCCTTCTAGCTGCACCAGACAGTCCGGTAGCACACTGGACATGTCTGGTAAGTTCTGACTTCCTGCTCTGACTTCTGACCGTGCACTATACACTTTTGCAGTCGACCATTGTGCGCAGTGATCGTTGCTCCGTTGGCTCACTGGACACTGTCCGGTGCACACCGGACAGTCCGGTGAATTATAGCGGGGCGTGTCTCTGAAAAACCCGAGACTGGCCAGTTGGGAGGGTGCTCGGTCTGGGCACCGGACAGTGTTCGGTGCGCCACTAGCAGCACCACTCCAAGTTTTTGCTCCAAACTTTGTTGAGTCCCCCAACTTAATTTCTTTCTTGGTTTATATTGAACTTTATGCACCTGAGATAAATGATGACTAGGCAAACTAGTTAGTCCATGTGGTTTGTGATGGACGTCAAACACCAAAATCGATTATAGGAAATGATTAAGTCCATTTCCCTTTCAATCTTCCCTTTTTGGTGATTGATGCCAACACAAACCAAAGCAAATATAAAGAGTAGAAATGTAACTAGTCTACAATTTTGACAGAAGTGTATAAGTTACTTAGAATTTAAACCAATTGAAAGAATTTCTACATATGTCTAAGTGAATATGATTGCTTTCTTCTTTTTAACATTTTGGACCACATTTGTACCACTTTGCTTGTTTTTGCAAATCTTTTGGAAAAAGTCTTTTCAAATTCTTTTGCAAATAGCCAATGGTATAAGAATATGATTTCAAAAGGCATTTTCAAGATTTTGAAACTTCTCCCCCTGTTTCAAATGCTTTTCCTTTGGCTAAACAAAAGCTCCCCCTGAAAAAGTTCTCCCCTTAGCCGTCAAGAGGGTTTTTGAAATGATTTCCATTTTTGAAGAAGATACCAAAAGAAATTATACCAATTGAAATTTTGAAACCAAATACCAATTTGAAATTTTGAATTTGAAACTAGTGGTGCGGTCCTTTTGCTTTGGGCCTAATACTTTCTCCCCCTTTGGCATTAAGCGCCAAAAACGAAGAAACTTGAGAGGCCTTATTATTCTCCCTCTTTGGGGCCTAATACTTTCTCCCCTTTGGAATAATGAATATGAGTGAAAGTTTTATACCAATTGGAGCTCTATGAGTAAGGCAAAGCATAAATGATACCGACAGAGTTGGAGTGGAAGCCTTGTCTTTGCCGAATATTCCATTTCCCTTTCAATTTAAGACTAAACATAGAAGTATACTTGAAAGCATATTAGTCTTAGCCTTGGTACAAGAAGAATAAGAAATATGCATTTGTACCAACATGAAAGAGATATGATCAAAGGTATATAAATGTGCTATGTGTGCAATGTTTCAATCAAAGTTCCGAGAATCTAGAATATTTAGCTCATTCCTAAGTTTGCTAAAAGTCATTTCATCCAGTGGCTTGGTAAAGATATCGGCTAATTGGTTGTGGGTGCTAACATAAGCAATTTTGATATCCCCCTTTTGTTGGTGATCTCTCAAAAAGTGATACCGGATATCTATGTGCTTAGTGCGGCTGTGTTCAACGGGATTGCCCGCCATGCGGATTGCACTCTCATTATCACATAGGAGAGGGACTTTGATCAACTTGTAGCCATAGTCCCTAAGTGTTTGCCTCATCCAAAGTAATTGTGCACAACAATGGCCTGCAGCAGTATACTTGGCTTTGGCGGTGGATAGATCTACTGAGTTTTGTTTCTTTGAAGCCCAAGACACCAGAGATCTTCTCAGAAACTAACAAGTCCCTAATGTGCTCTTCCTATCAATTTTACATCCATCATAATCGGCATCGGAATACCCAATTAAATCAAAAGTAGATCACTTGGGGTACCATAGCCCAAACTTAGGAGTGTAAACTAAATATCTCATGATTCTTTTCACGACCCTAAAGTGAACCACCATAGGATTTGCCTAGAACCTTGCACGCATGCATACTGAAAGCATAATATTTGGTCGTGAAGCACATAAATAGAGTAAAGAACCTATCATCGAACGGTATACCTTTTGATCTACGGATTTACCTCCCGTGTCGAGGTCGAGATTCCCATTTGTTCCCATGGGAGTCTTGATGGGTTTAGCATTCTTCATTCCAAACTTCTTAAGTATGTCTTTAATGTACTTAGTTTGGCTGATGAAGGTGCCCTCTTGGAGTTGCTTGATTTGAAATCCAAGAAAATACTTCAACTCTCCCATCATAGGCATCTCGAATTTCTGTATCATTATTCTATTAAACTCTTCACAAGATGACTTGTTAGTAGACCCAAATATAATATTGAAAGTCGCCTAGAGGGGGTGAATAGGCGTAATTTGAAATTTATAACTTAAAATACAAACTACAAGCCGGGGTTAGCGTTAGAATTAAATCCGAGTCCGGAAGAGAGGGGGAAAACAAATCAATCAAGAAATCAAGCGGATGAACATGGTGATTTGTTTTACCGAGGTTTGGTTCTAAAGAACCTAGTCCCCGTTGAGGTGGTCACAAAGACTGGGTCTCTTTCAACCCTTTCCCTCTCTCAAACGGTCACTTAGACCGAGTGAGCCTTCTTCCTTAATCTCACGGGTCACTTAGACCCCGCAAGGACCACCACACAATTGGTGTCTCTTGCCTTGCTTACAAAGCTTTTGAGAATAAGAAGTGAGAAAGAAAAGAAAGCTAACCAAGCAAACAAGAGCAACAAGAAACACAAGTGATCCTTTCACAAGTCCTAATGCACTAGAATTGAGTTGGGGACTTTGAGTGGATCGATCCCTTTGATTTGTGTCTTGGAGTGAAGTCTATTGCTCTTGTATTGAATGCAAAGTTCTGAAAGCTTGGATGGTTGGAGTGGTGGTGGTTGGGGGTATTTATAGCCCTCAACCACCAAACAACCGTTGGGGTAGGCTGCTGTCGATGGGCACACTGGACAGTCCGGTGCGCCACGCCGGACACTATCCGATGCACCAGCCACGTCACCCAGCCGTTAGGGTTCTGGAGCATTTGACCGTTGGCACGCTAACTTCTTGTGGCACCGGACAGTCTGGTGCCACACCGGACAGCTACTGTGCATTGTCCGGTGCGCCTCTGACTTCTGCCGCGCACTGTAGCGCATTGTTCACTGAGTCAGCGGCTTTTGCAGTCGACCGTTGAGCCGAGTAGCCGTTGCTCCGCTGGCACACCGGACAGTCCGGGAATTATAGCGGAGCGCGCCTGGAGAAACTCGAGAGTGGCTAGTTTGATCCTGTATGGCCCTGGTGCATCGGACACTGTCTGGTGGCACACCGGACACTCTGGTGCGCTAGACCAGAGCACACTTGGTTTGTTTGCTCCTTTGTATTTGAACCCTATCTTGAGTATTTATTGGTTTTTGTTGAACCTTTATGCACCTGTAGAACATGTATTCTAGAGCAAACTAGTTAGTCCAATATTTGTGTTGGGCATTCAACCACCAAAATTAATTGTGGGACAAGGTTAACCCTATTTCCCTTTCAAATATCATCAACACAAATTTGGCATATAAACAAGTCTTTAGCAATAGTTTTGGTGAAGAGAGTAGGATCAGCTTTACCAACTTTGAAACCATTAGTGATAAGAAAGTCTCTCAGGCATTCATACCATGCGCTTGGGGCTTGCTTGAGCCCATAAAGAGCCTTTGAGAGCTCATAAACATGGTTAGGATACTCACTATCTTAAAAGCCGGGAGGTTGCTCAACATATACCTCTTCCTTGATAGGGCCATTGAGGAAGGCACTCTTCACGTCCATTTGATATAACTTAAAGCCATGGTAAGTAGCATAGGCAAGTAATATACGAATTGACTCAGGCCTAGCTATGGGTGCGTAGGTTTCATCAAAATCGAAACCTTCGACTTGTGAGTAACCTTTGGCAACAAGTCGGGCCTTGTTCCTAATCACCACATCATGCTCGTCTTGCTTGTTGCGGAATACCCACTTGGTACCTACAACATTTTGGTTAGGACGTGGAACTAAATGCCATACCTCATTCCTCGTGAAGTTGTTGAGCTCCTCTTACATTGCCACCACCCAATCTGGATCTCTTAGTGCATCCTCTATCATGTATGGCTCAATAGAAGACTCAAAAGAGTAATGTTCACAAAAATGAGCAACTTGAGATCTAGTGGTTACCCCCTTGTGAATGTCACCAAGTATGGAGTTGATGGGGTGATCTCTTTGAATTGCTTGGTGGACTCTTGGGTGTGGTGGTCTTTGATTCTGAATCTCTTGATCATCTTCCTTGTCTTGACCATCTTCATCTCCCCCATGATCAATGTCTTGCTCCTGAGGTAGCTCATCATCTTGGTTCCCATCCTCTTCTTCTTGAGCCATGTCCTCTTCTTGAGTAGGTGGAGATGCTTGTTTGGAAGATGAAGGTTGATCTTGTGCTTGTGGAGGCTCTTCGGATTCTTTTGGACACACATCCCCAATGGACATGTTCCTTAGCGCGACACACGGAGCCTCTTCATCATCTAATTCATCAAGATCAACTTGCTTCACTTGGGAGCCACTAGTCTCATCAAACATGTTGGGGACTTGTTCTCAAATGCTAAGAGTTAAAAACAAGACAACATAAAAAGTGTTAAATGTTAAAGTCCTTCGTCCTTCAAGACATTATATCCCTTCAGATATAATGAATTCCGGACGAAGGTTATGAAGGAAGAGACCTTCGTAAGTTCGATGGATGATGAAGAAGAATACGTACATGAAATACAAATAATAATACAAATATTATTATCAACTTATTTTTATTTTGTATTATCAGAGTCATAATAACAAATTATAAATGTACCTTCGGATTGTCGAAAAGTAAAGGTACAGGCGTGATGCGAAAAGCAAATGCCAGATCAGCGTGAACAATACGGGAGTACTGTTCATCTATTTATAAGCACAGGACGCAGCCCGTGGAGAATTACATTAATGCCCTTTACATTTATCAATAACTCTATAGTGATTCTTCGAGGTCTAATTTGGCTTTTCATCATACAAGTCGGTTCCCCTTTTCTGCTGTCATGCCGAAGCTTTTTCTGCGCATAGCTTCGTGATCATCTTATCCTTCGTCATGATCGCCTTCCGTCCTACTCAAGCTTCGTCTTGACCATATTCTTGTATACTCGTGGCCCAATTCCGAAGATACTTGTTCACATATTTCACTTGGAAAACATTGTCAAATCATGTTTTTGAGGACCTTCGGAAGCCGAAGGCCCCCAACAGTAGCCCCTCGCAATATTAATTTGCTGGAATGATAAATTCATATTGCGATATGGACGAAGGCTTTAAGCCGAAGGTCCGAAAAAACACCTTCCCTTTGCTAGAATAGCAACAGTCTTTGACAAGCGGGACCCTCCAGTTTTCAACGCACTAGGTGTATAAATAAGAGCTCACCACCAGCTTATTTGGCACGCTCCCTTGCCATCTGCTTTTACTCACCCAACTTTTAGCCTGCGCGCAACAACACTTGCTTGGTTTTTTAAATTTTTAAGCTTCGGTTTCGAGAGCACTTTCTCAGCGTTTGCGAAGATGCCTGAAGATAAGAAAGTTGTTGGTGATTCAAAGCTAAGCCTTTCTGAGGAGATGCATCTGGGCTTTCTTGAATCAATATCAAAGACTAATACAGAGAAGATTACTAGGGAGATTTTGGAGGGTTTATCTGAAGATACTGGCGACAGTGAGAGTTATGATGTGGATAGTGGTGGTGAAGATTCCGAAGATCGACCTTGGCGACCAAGCCATGCAGTTTTTGGTAAATCCAGTATTAAAAAAAATCATCTTGTCAATATGAGGGGCAGATATTTTCGGGACTTGTCTGCTGTGAGGGCTGACGAAGGAGAGAAGACTTGTCCGACTCCCGAGGAAAATGAAGTCGTGATATTCTGAAGCTTCTTAAAAGCTGGATTACGATTTCCCTTGAGCAGTTTTGTCGTGGAAGTACTGAAGATATTTGAAATCTACCTTCACCAACTTACCCCCGAAGCAATCATAAGGATGAACATCTTTGTGTGGGTCGTGAGGAGCCAAGGTTTGGAACCTAATGCAAAAAGCTTCTGCAACATACATGAGCTATTGTATGAGACAAAACCCTGGGGTAAAGAGCAGTATCACAACAATTTTGGCTGCTACAGCTTCGGCGCTCGGTCTGGGTCAAGCTGCCCTTTGCCAACCTTTCGAAAGAGGTGGCCCGACGACTGGATGACGGAATGGTTTTATGTGAAAAATGACTTGAAATCGCGGGAAGATATTAAAGGTATCATTATGCGCCCTATCTGGCAACGCTTCGGCCTCCGGAAGCCGAAGGTGGAAATGAATGGAGCGGCCGATGAATGCCAGAGAGCCTTCGGCGTTGTTTGCTCTTTTATTGGAACAAGGGATTTGGTCCAAGAACACATTGCTTTCAGAGTATGGCCACTTGTGGAAAAGTGGGAAATGCCGGAGGAGACCATTAAAGAGACTGACGAAGGTGGACTAGTCAGGCTAAAATACACATTCAAATACGGAGATAAGTTCGTTGAGCCAGATGATGACTGGTTGAAAAGTATTGAGGCCATAAGTGACGAATTGCTTGGGGTATACTCAAAGGCCAAAGATACTGCATTATCAGCGGCCTTCGGAGGCCAAAAGAAGAAGAGACTCAACTGAGTATTTGATGCAATTGGGTTTGTTTACCCCGACTACGGCTATCCAACGTGGGGTCAAAAAAGAAAGAACACATCTTCTGCAAAGGATACTGCTTCAGCCGCTCTTAGCGAGCCGGCGCCGAAGAGGAAAAGGGTAAAGGTTCTCACACACCGACCACGTTATATTGAACCGGCCATAGTGCCTGAGTTTATCGGTGAGACCTCTTCGGCCACCGAAGCTAAAGAACCAACTCCACCGCCAAAAATCGAAGAGCTAGCTGAAGTGCCAACAACAGAAAAAACGGAAGAACCAAGGACTGAAGAAACAAAGACATCAGAAGTTTTAAGTCCTTCAGCAAAAATTGAGGCAGCAAAAAGCCAAAAGGGTCCAGCAGTGACCCCGAAAAGAAAAAGGTTGGTTAATGTGCTAGATGTTTTGGAGACAATTAAGTCCTCAAGCACAACTCCGAAGAAAATTGTTGAAACTTCCGAAGTGCATACTGAGGCCTTTGTTGCCGAAGCTTCAAAGCAACAATCTGAAACTGAAGCTGGGCCTTCAGAGCCCACCAAGGTAAAATCCTTGGAAGCCGAAGAAACAAAAATGGCAGAGCCAATTTTGGTTGAAGAAACTGGTACTGCTGCCCCCGAAGCATCCTCCAAAGCCCTTGATTATATTGTACGACATGCTTCGGGAAAAAGATTATCTGAAGAAGAGATTTTTGAAGCTAATCACTATGCCCGAGAACTGAAGTATCCAAAGGGGGCCTTAGTATTCAATGGCACAGACGAAGATGACTTCTTATACTGTCTCCCAGATAATAAAGAATTATCCGTCTGCCGGGACATGGGTAGAAGTATGGGGTTCCCGAAGCTTGAAGCTGGCCTCTGCGCTATGACAAAGGACGATCTTGCAGATAGCCTCGCATATAATAGTCTGAAGGTATGAAAATTGTATATTTGGAAATTTATAACTTTTGAATTATTCTTTTATTCTTATACTAATTCTTTTCATATAGGGTTTAATACTTAGCAACGCTTTGAGAGCGCAAAGGAATGCTGAAGACGAGAGCTATACTATTGCTTTCAACAACCTACGAACAGAGGTTATTAAGCTGAGGAACGAAGCTTTGGAAAAAGATAAAATTCTGCTTACATTGGTGGATAAGATAAAGGAAGACGAAGCTACTTCTAAAGCTCAAGCTGAAGCTCAGAAGCACGAAATCGAGGATCTTCGGAAACAATTAGCCAGAGCTAAAGAAGAACGCATACTTGAAGAGACGAAACAAGAACTTAGCGATCAATGGGCAAATCATTTAGAAGGAAACGTTGAAGAGCTTTGTGCATCCAAGAAAAGGTGCTATGACAAATCTATAGAATGCGTTAAGAAAATAAAAACTAGCTTCGCCAGCGTTGGCGCATTCTCGAGCGAGGAAAACTTCACAAGGTGTAACCCCGAAGGCCCGATTGAATGGATTAATCACGAAGCCGAGGCCTTTGAGGAAATTTTGAATAGCCGCGGAGACATATGTGCCTTTTCGGGTGCCAGGGGGATTGCTACTATTTTGGAGAGGAAAGGCTGCAAGCATGTGAAATCTTTGGCACAATCTGAAACTGCCTTATCCTCCGAAGATATAAAAGACCCCTCGGCCGAAGCTAGCATGGTTGGTGGAAAATTTTTCACCGACATCTGGGACAATGGTGGCCGGGAAATGGCCCAAGAGATTATTCAAAAAAGCGAAAAAGGCATTCATGATGCTAGAAAAGTAGCAGAGGCCGCTGAGAAAAACGCAGAGCCCGAAGGGCAAATAGGTATTAACTAGTGGTTTTTGGCTCTTTGTTGTAATTTTTTGATTTCAAACTTGTTCACGGTTTGTAATAGTAATAAATCCGTATCTACTCTTCCCTTAGAACCTGCTGAGTCATCTGCGGGCCCCCACACGAAGGGGGATGACGAAATTAGACAAATGGCCGAAGCCATCATGGATAGAGTTGTTGATCAGCTTCTAAACGAAGCTGCAGAAGTAGTCTTAAGGGAAGATTAGATGCTGTTGCAAAAATATTTAGAATGTAATGTTTGTTGAGAATCATGTGTAATATTGTGTAACTTAGGGTGTAATATATTAGCTGTTTATAGTTCTATTCTTTGCGATGCATGAAACATTATACACAAACCGTTTTTGAGCCTTCGGCGAAAAAACACCTTCCCTTCTTTTCATGCTTCGTAAATAATATCCGTGTTCTCATAAAATCAGTAGCCAATCCTGGTAAAATCAATAATCAATAGATCTTTCCATCTCAGAGTTTGACGAGGATATAACCCTTCAATGGCTATTGTATGTGCCGTGTCACTATTTCTTCAAAACGATCTTCGAATATCAATATTGAGACCCCCCTTCTTGCGTTGTTGATGCACTATGATGTATGATGTTATGCTATGCAAATGATGTAATGATGTGATGTTATGCAAAATGATATTTGCCGAAGGTCGACATTTATTTTTCACTGTAAGCCTCCCTTAGGAGCTTCTTCGCCTTTTACTTCAGCGGAATCAGCATTTATTTTTCATTGTAAGCCTCCCTTAGGAGCTTCTTCGCCTTTTACTTTCAGCGGAATCAGCGTTTATTTTTCGCTGTAAGCCTCCCTTAGGAGCTTCTTCGCCTTTTACTTTCAGCGGAATCAGCGTTTATTTTTCGCTGTAAGCTCTGCATTCCCTTCGGAACGACTTTTGAGCAGAAAACTTACACTGTGCTCCCTTAGGAACGACTTTTTGCTGCTTCGAAGAAATTGCACTGTATTCCTTAGAACAAATTTTTGATAATTCGAAGGTCCTTCTTGCCACCATAAATTCTTATGTTTCGGCAACTTAAGCCTATGGAGAAGACATATTTTTATTATGGCAGAGAACGAAACTGTTACAAGAGATTAAAAAACGATAAAAAGCACTTAAACTTCCCATAATTGTTCCTTATTAAAAAGAAAGTAAGATTGAAATGCGAAAATGCGAAAATCCGCTGTCGAGGTAGGATATTTGTCAGTAAATATGCTTCGACTCCGGCACAGTGCTATTGACTGTGCGAGCTTCGGACTCCTCTCTGAAGTCCCGCTGAAGGTGAGTGTGCTGACTCCCTTCTGGCTGTTGACCTCGTTGCATTGGTGGTGGCGGTGGAGGCTGCTGCCAAGATGCTTGGGGTTGACTTGCCAAAGCAACAGAAGCTGCAGGGTGATTGCCTACATATTCTGGAATGTAAGGCGAATGGTACGAAGCAGTATGCATGACCTGCTTCGGCTGACTCTGTTGCGCTGCAGCTTCTGCTATCTCTTTTTGCTTCTGGATGGTAACATGGCACATCCTGGTGGTATGGCCCTTGCCTTCTCCACAGAATAGGCAGTAAATTTTTCTTGGCTGATCTCCAAATCTTCCCCCGAAGCCCCTGGCGCCTCTGCCCCTTGGTGCTGGTGGCCAGAAAGAGCTTTGCTGCTGCCCCGAAGCTTGCGAGGAGCACTGTGGCCTTTGCTGTTGATCCCTCTGTCATCACTTTGAGTAGAGTTGTGAATTGACCTGACGTGCCTCGGATGGAATCTTCCTCCGAAGCCCCTGGTCATTTCAGAGAACCTGAATGCTTCCTCCCTTCTTTGGCGAAAATCATTGTCAGCTCGAATATACTCGTCCATCTTCTAGAGCAGCTTCTCCAAAGTTTGAGTAGGCTTTCTGGCAAAGTACTGAGCTGAAGGTCCCGGTCGAAGCCCTTTGATCATGGCCTCAATGACAATTTCATTGGGCACTGTTGGTGCCTGTGCCCTTTGACGCAGGAACCTTCGTACATATGCCTGAAGGTATTCTTCGTGGTCCTGGGTGCACTGGAATAAAGCTTGAGCAGTGACTGGCTTCGTTTGAAACCCTTGGAAGCTGGTTATCAACATGTCCTTCAGCTTTTGCCATGAAGTGATTGTCCCTGGCCGAAGAGAGGAGTACCAGGTTTGTGCAACACTCCTGACAGCCATGACGAAAGACTTTGCCATGACCGTCGTGTTGCCACCATACGAAGATATGGTTGCTTCATAGCTCATCAAGAATTGCTTCTGGTCTAAATGACCGTCGTACATGGGGAGCTGGGGTGGCTTGTAAGACTGTGGCCAAGGTGTAGCCTGCAGTTCTGTTGACAGAGGAGAAGTATCATCAAAAGCAAAATTTCCATGATGGAAATCTTCATACCAGTCGTCCTCGTTTTAGAAGCCCTCCTGATGAAGCTCTCTGCGCGGAGGCCTTTGGTTCTGGTCATCTTGAGCAAGATGACAAAGCTCTTCAGAGGCTTCGTCTATCTGCCTTTGTAGGTCAGCTAGACGAGCCATCTTTTCCTTCTTCCGTTGGACCTGTTGATGGAGCATCTCCAAGTTTTGGATTTCTTGATCCAAGTCGTCCTCCGGAGACGTTGGACTGGTGGCCTTCCTCTTCTGGCTTCGGGCCTCCCTGAGAGAAAGGACATCCTGATTGGGATCCAGCGGCTGCAGAGTAGCAGCCCCTGTGGCTGAAGCTTTCCTCGGCGGCATGACGAAGGTGATGCTTGCCGAAGATGTTCAAAACTCAAAAAATGGACGTGAGTTCACCGGAGGTGGGCGCCAATGTTGGGGACTTGTTCTCAAATGCTAAGAGTTAAAAACAAGGCAACATAAAAAGTGTTAAATGTTAAAGTCCTTCGTCCTTCAAGACATTATATCCCTTCAGATATAATGAATTCCAGACGAAGGTTATGAAGGAAGAGACCTTCGTAAGTTCGATGGATGATGAAGAAGAATACGTACATGAAATACAAATAATAATAATACAAATATTATTATCAACTTATTTTTATTTTGTATTATCAGAGTCATAATAACAAATTATAAATGTACCTTCGGATTGTCGAAAAGTAAAGGTACAGGCGTGATGCGAAAAGCAAATGCCAGATCAGCGTGAACAGTATGGGAGTACTGTTCATCTATTTATAGGCACAGGACACAGCCCGTGGAGAATTACATTAATGCCCTTTACATTTATCAATAACTCTATAGTGATTCTTCGAGGTCTAATTTGGCTTTTCATCATATAAGTCGGTTCCCCTTTTCTGCTGTCATGCCGAAGCTTTTTCTGCGCATAGCTTCGTGATCATCTTATCCTTCGTCATGATCGCCTTCCGTCCTACTCAAGCTTCGTCTTGACCATATTCTTGTATACTCGTGGCCCAATTCTAAAGATACATGTTCACATATTTCACTTGGAAAACATTGTCAAATCATGTTTTTGAGGACCTTCAGAAGCCGAAGGCCCCCAACAAAACACAATGTCACAAGAAACTTCAACTAATCTAGTGGACTTGTTGAAGACTCTATATGCCCTTGTGTTTGAGTCATAACCTAGTAAAAAGTCTTCTACTGCTTTAGGAGCAAATTTAGAATGTCTACCTCTCTTAATAAGAATAAAGCATTTGCTCCCAATAACTCTAAAATAAGAAACATTGGGCTTTTTACCAGTGAGGAGTTCATATGGTGTTTTCTTGAGGATTCGATGAAGGTAAAGTCGGTTGATGGAGTAGCATGTAGTGTTAATTGCCTCCGCCCAAAACCGATCCAGAGTCTTGTACTCATCAAGCATAGTCCTTGCCATGTCCAAAAGAGTTCTATTCTTCCTCTCCACTACACCATTTTGTTGGGGTGTGTAGGGAGAAGAGAACTCATGCTTGATGCCCTCAAGAAATCCTTCGATCTGTGAGTTCTTGAAGTCTGTTCCATTATCACTTCTAATCTTTTTGATTCTCAATCCGAACTCATTTTGAGCCCGTCTTAAGAATCTCTTTAGGGTCTCTTGGGTTTGAGATTTTTCCTGCAAAAATAATACCCAAGTGAAGCGAGAATAATCATCCACTATAACAAGACAGTACTTACTCCCGCCGATGCTTATGTAAGCTATCGGGCCGAATAGATCCATGTGGAGCAGCTCGAGCGGCCTGTCAGTTGTCATGATGTTCTTGTGTGGATGATGGACTCCAACTTCCTTCCCTGCTTGACATGCGCTACAAATCATGTCTTTCTCAAAATGAACATTTGTTAGACCTAAAATGTGTTCTCCCTTTAGAAGCGTGTGAAGATTCTTCATCCCAACATGGGCAAGTCGGCGATGCTAGAGCCAGCCCATGTTAGTCTTAGCAATTAAGCAAGTGTCTAGTTCAGCTTTGTCATCATTAAAATCAACTAAATATAGCTGACCATCTAACACTCCCTTAAAAGCTATTGAATCATCACTTCTTCTAAAGACAGTAACACCTACATCAGTGAAAAGACAGTTGTAGCCCATTTTACATAACTGAGAAACTGAAAGCAAGCTGTAATCTAAGGAATCTACAAGAAAAACATTAGAAATAGAATGGTCAGCAGATATAGCAATTTTACCCAAACCTTTGACCAAACCTTGATTTCCATCCCCGACTGCAATCGTTCTTTGGGGATCTTCATTTTTCTCATATGAGGAGAACATCCTTTTCTCCCCTGTCATGTGGTTTGTGCACTCGCTATCGATTATCCAACTTGATCCACCAGATGCATAAACCTATAAAACAAATTTAGGCCTTGTTCTTAGATACCCAAACGGTCTTGGGTCCTTTCACATTAGAAAGAAGCACCCTGGGTACCCAAACACCCCAACATATTTGGCAACAACTTTGCCTGATTTGTTAGTGTTAGAATTAAATTCGAGTTTGGGAGAGAGGGG
This sequence comes from Zea mays, assembly GCF_902167145.1. Taxonomy (NCBI): domain Eukaryota; kingdom Viridiplantae; phylum Streptophyta; class Magnoliopsida; order Poales; family Poaceae; genus Zea; species Zea mays. The sequence continues at coordinate 186,771,212 of NC_050097.1, read as the reverse complement.
GAAAACAAATCAATCAAGAAATAAAGCGGATGAATATGGTGATTTGTTTTACCGAGGTTTGGTCCTAAAGAACCTATTCCCCTTTGATGTGGTCACAAAGACCGGGTCTCTTTCAACCCTTTCCCTCTCTCAAACGTTCACTTAGACCGAGTGAGCCTTCTTCCTTAATCTCACGGGTCACTTAGACCCCACAAGGACCACCACACAATTGGTGTCTCTTGCCTTGCTTACAAAGCTTTTGAGAGTAAGAAGTGAGAAAGAAAAGAAAGCCAACCAAGCAAATAAGAGCAACAAGAAACACAAGTGTATCCTCTCACAAGTCCTAATGCACTAGAATTGAGTTGGAGACTTTGAGTGGATCGATCCCTTTGATTTGTGTCTTGGAGTGAAGTCTATTGCTCTTGTATTGAATGCAAAGTTCTGAAAGCTTAGATGGTTGGAGTGGTGGTGGTTGGGGGGTCTTTATAGCCCTCAACCACCAAACAACTGTTGGGGGAGGCTGCTGTCGATGGGCGCACTGGACAGTCCAATGCGCCATCGGACACTGTCCGGTGCGCCAGCCACGTCACCCAACTGTTAGGATTCTGGAGCATTTGACCGTTGGCGTGTTGACTTCTTGTGGCACCGGACAGTCCGATACTGCACCGGACAGCTGAGAGCACCTAGAGGGGGTTGAATAGGTGATCCTGTAAAATTAAACACTAAATAGCCACAAACTTGATTGTTAAGGAGTTAGTGTAATCAAGTGGCTATGGAACACGCTCGTGCGAACAAAGCAATCACAAGAAGCAACACACGAGACACACGATTTTTATCCCGTGGTTCGACCAAGTAACACTTGCCTACTTCTCCCGTTTGCGAGGAATCTCCACAGATTGGAGTCTCTTGCCCTTACAATTTTGTCACAAGAGAATCACAGTAGTAAGAGAGGGAGAGCAACACACGCAAGACTCAAATCCGCAGCACACACACGCACACAAGCCAAGACTTGAGCTCAAAACACAGCACAGGGAGTATGCAACTCAAACGAAGCTCAAATCACTAACACAATCGATCAAATACGTGGAGGCGGAGTCTGGGAGTCTTAGAATGTTTCTTGCAAGCTTGGTGTACTGCTCTATGCGCCTAGGGGTCCCTTTTATAGCCCCAAGGCAGCTAGGAGCCGTTGGAGATCAACATGGAAGGCTATCCTTGCCTTCTATCGAGTGGCGCAACGGACATTCCGGTGCGCCACCGGACAGCCACTATAGTTCGTCTGGTGCGCGATTTCCTTCCAAATCGGGCACAGTCGACCGTTGCTCCCGCGGGTCAGATGGCGCACCGGACAGTCCGGTGCACCCAGCTGACCGTTGGAGCAGCCACGTGTCGTGCATTGATCGCGCTGACAACTGTTGGCGCTGACGTCTTTGGCTCACCGGACAGTCCGGTGCACCATTGGACAGTCCGGTGAATTATAGCCACGTCGCCCTGATCCTTTTCCCGAGAGCGATGAGTTCACCACGGATGACTCACCGGATAGTCCGGTGCACCACTGGACAGTCTGGTGAATTATAGCCGTACAACTCTGTTGATTCTCGAGAGCGGCCGCTTCACCGTTGACCAGCCTGGCGCACCGGACAATCCGGTGTGCCAGGCCGAGCTAGAGTTTGGCTGCACACAGCCAAGTCTTTTCCATTTCTTTTCTCTTTCTTTTGTTACTGTTTCTAGCACTTAGACAAAACACATTAGTATTCAAAAACAATGTACTAAGGCTAGAAACATACCTCGTGCCTTGATTTGCACTTTTCCCACATTTAGCACACAAGGATTCAGTTAAGATGTGTTGGGCTTCTAATCACCAAAATACTTATAGAAATTGCCCAAGGGCATATTTCCCTTTCAATCTCTCCCTTTTTGGTGATTTATGCCAACACATTAAAGAGCAACAAAAGAAAGGTGCAACATCAATGCAATTGAAGACCAAATTATTTTTGCTTATGATTTGGCATATTTGGATCACTCTTTGCCACCACTTGATTTGTTTTTGCAAATCAAATTCATTTGCCTATCTCTAAGTCAAACATACTTGTTTGGGCACATAGAGAGATATTTCAAGAGTAAAATTGATTCAAGTGCCCAAAACTCCCCCTTTTTCCCTCAATCAAAATTCTCCCCCACAAGAGACCAAATTTTGCAATAAGAGCTTTTTGGACAAATAAAAAATTCTAACTCTATTATTTTCAAAATTCACAAGTGGTTGGCTGATCCATTTGCTTTGGCCTTAATTTCTCCCCCTTTTGCATTAAGCACCAAAACGGGATCATTTTTGGCCCTTTAACCCCATTGCCTCACCAAAAATTGTCAATTAAGAGCAAAAAAGGCAATGAGAGCACAAATATGAACTTGGAATTAAATACACTAATACCGGTATGCAGTGGAAGTCTTTGCATCGTCCAAGTTCACTTTCCCTTTCAATGTACCTTCGAGACTACATCAAGTGTACTCAACAACCAAGTTAGTCTCAAAGGGGTCAAGTTGTAGCACACTCCCCGTAAACACGTGCATCATTTGCATATGGACTTGTGAGGTCCGGGGGTGACTTGCACAACTTGAGCACCATAAATAAACAACAATTGATATAAATGATCATATTAACATGATCAAAGGCATAGAACACATGTATGCTATAGATCAATCCAAGTTACGCGAATATAAGACATTTAGCTCACTATGCAACCTGCAAAACCTTTTCTCATCTAAAGGCTTAGTGAAGATATCGACTAGCTGGTTCTCGGTGCTAATGTGGTACACTTCGATATCTCCCTTTTGTTGGTGGTCTCTCAGGAAGTGATGTCGGATGTCTATGTGCTTAGTGCGGCTGTGTTCAATAGGATTATCCGTCAAGCGGATTGCACTCTCATTGTCACATAGGAGTGGGACTTTGCTCAGAGTGTAGCCAAAGTCCCGGAGGGTTTGCCTCATCCAAAGTAGTTGCGCGCAACACTGTCCTGCAGCAACATACTCGGCCCCAGTGGTGGCTAGGGCAATGGATGTTTGTTTCTTTGAACTCTAGGACACCAGGGACCTTCCTAAAAATTGGCGCGTCCCCAATATGCTCTTCCTATCAACCTTGCACCCGGCATAATCGGAGTCTAAGTATCCAATTAAGTCAAAGGTAGACCCCTTAGGATACTAGATCCCAAAGCAAAGCGTAGAAACTAAATACCTAAGAATTCGCTTAATGGCCACAAGGTGACATTCCTTGGGTTGGATTGATATCTAGCACACATGCATACACTAAGCATAATGTTCGGTCTACTAGCACATAAATAAAGCAATGAACCTATCATGGACCGGTATGCCTTTTGATCAACGGACTTACCTCCTTTGTTGAGGTCAACATGCCCGTCAGTTCCCATCGGTGTCTTTGCGGGCTTGGCGTCCTTCATCCCAAATCTCTTGAGAAGATCTTGAGTATACTTCGTTTGGGAGATGAAGGTGTCGTCCTTGAGTTGGTTCACTTGGAACCCAAGGAAGTAGGTCAACTCACCCATCATCGACATCTCGAACTTTTGTGTCATCACCCTGCTAAACTCCTCACAAGACTTATGATTAGTAGAACCAAATATTATGTCATCGACATAAATTTGGCACACGAAGAGATCACCATCACAAGTCTTTGTAAAAAGAGTGGGATCAGCTTTCTCAAGCTTGAAAGCATTAGCAATTAAGAAATCTATAAGGCATTCATACCATGCTCTTGGGGCTTGCTTAAGTCCATAGAGCACCTTAGAGAGCTTATACACGTGGTCGGGATACCTGTCATCCTCAAAGCCAGGGGGTTGTTCCACGTATACCTCCTCCTTGATTGGCCCGTTGAGGAAAGCGCTCTTTACATCCATTCGAAATAGCCTGAAGGAATGGTGAGTGTGAGAGCACCTAGAGGGGGGGTGAATAGGTGATCCTATAAAAATCAATCACTTGTAGCCACAAAAACTTGGTTAAGTGTTAGCTCAATAGAAACAAGTGGCTAAGGACCGAGCTCTTGTGAAACACAGTAGTCACGATGAAAACAGGCACAAGAGACACGATGATTTATCCCGTGGTTCGGCCATGTAACACTTGCCTACTCCACGTTGTGGCGTCCCAATGGACGAGGGTTGCACTCAACCCCTTTCAAGTGATCCAATGATCAACTTGAATACTACGGTGTTTTCCTTTCTTTTACTCAATCCCGTTTGCGAGGAATCTCCACAACTTGGAGCCTCTCGCCCTTACAAATGACGATCACAAAGAAGCACGGAAGTAAGGGAGGGAAGAGCAACACACACAAGACTCAAAGCACGAACACAAACACGCACACAAGCCACAACTTGAGCTCACAACATAATGCGAGGAGTTCTCTACTCAACTAGAGCTCAAGTCACTTATCACAAAGAATCGAATGCGCGAGAATGGAGTCTTGGTGCTTAGAGATGATCAAAGAATGCTTGGTGTCCTCCTCCATGTGTCTAGGGGTCCCTTTTATAGCCCCAAGGCAGCTAGGAGCCGTTGGAAGCAATCTGGGAAGGCAATTCTTGCCTTCTGTCGGGTGGTGCAGATCTCCTTCAAAAAATAGAACAGTCGACCGTTGCAGAAATGGAGACATTAGTGCACCAGACACTGTCCGGTGCTCCCTGCCGACCGTTGGCGCATCCACGCGTCGCGCGCGGATTGCGCGGCCGACCGTTGGCGCAGTCGACCGTTGGCTCACCGGACAGTCCGGTGCCTCACCGGACCGTCCGGTGAATTTTAGCCGTACGCCGTTGAACGATTCCCGAGAGCGACGACTTCGCCGCAGACGGCTCACTGGACAGTCCGTTGCACCACCGGACAGTCCGGTGAATTATGGCCGTACACCGCCGTCAGTTCCCGAGAGTGGCCTGTTCACTAGAGGCTGGCCTGGCGCACCGGACACTGTCCAATGCACCACCGGACAGTCCGTTGTGCCAGACTGCAGTGAGTCTTGGCTGTTCCAGCCAAGATCTTTTCTTCTTCTCTTTTCTCTGATTCCAGCACTTAGACAAATATATTAGTACACAAAAACCAATGTACTAAGTCCAGAATCATACCTTCTTGTTGATTTGCACTTCATCAATCATTTGGCACAAGATTTCTCACTCAATATGTGTTGGGCACTTAACCACCAAAACTATACTAGAAATGGCCCAAGGGCACATTTCCCTTTCAATCTCCCCCTTTTTGGTGATTTATGCCAACACATCAAAAAGCAACTAAAAGAAGTGCAACATCAAAGCAATTGAGAACAAGAATTGTTTTTGATTCAAATTTGACATATTTGGATCATTCTTTGCCACCACTTGGTTTGTTTTTGAAATCAAACTCAATTTCCTATCTCTAAGTCAAACACACTTGTTTAGGCATAAAGAGAGGTATTCCATGAGAAAAATTGATCAAGAGCCAAAAACTCCCCCTTTTCCCATAATCCTACATTCTCCCCACAAGAGGCCAAATTTTGCACATAAGAGTATTTTGACAAAACACAAGTTCTAACTCTACTATTTTCAAAATTCTCAAGTGGTAGCTGATCCATTTGCTTTGGCCTTAATTTCTCCCCCTTTGGCATGAAGCACCAAAACGGGATCATTATTGGCCCTTAAACCCCATTGCCTCACCAAAATCATCAGTTAAGAGTAAAAAGGCAATAAGAGCATGGAGATGAACTTGGAGTAAGTTACCCTCTCATCGGAGTGCAATGGAAGTCTTGCATGGTCCAAGTTCACCTTTTCCCTTTCAATCACCTTTGAGACTAAATTAAGAAAACTCAAGCACACGGTTAGTCTCAAAGGGTCAAGTTGTAGCATTTCTCCCCCTACATATGTGCATCATTCACACATGGACTTGTGAGGTCCGGGGATCCCTTGCACAACTTGAGCACCATAAATAAGCAATAACATGCATAAAGGAACAAGATCAAAGGCATAAAACACATGTATGCTCTAGATCAATCCAAGTTACGTGAATCTAAGACATTTAGCTCACTACGCAACCTGCAAAAGGTCTTCTCATCTAAAGGTTTGGTAAAGATATCGGCTAGCTGGTTCTCGATGCTAACATAAGACACTTCGATATCTCCCTTTTGCTGGTGGTCTCTCAAAAAGTGATGTCGGATGTCTATGTGCTTTGTGCGGCTGTGTTCAACAGGATTGTCTGCCATGCGGATTGCACTCTCATTATCACATAGGAGTGGGACTTTGCTCAGATTGTAGCCAAAGTCCCGGAGGGTTTGCCTCATCCAAAGTAGTTGCGCGCAACACTGTCCTACGGCAACATACTCGGCCTCAGCGGTGGATAGGGCAACGGAAGTTTGTTTCTTAGAACTCCAAGACACCAGGGACCTTCCTAGGAATTGGCACGTCCCTGATGTACTCTTCCTATCAACCTTACATCCAGCATAGTCAGAGTCTGAGTATCCAATCAAGTCAAAGGTAGACCCCTTTGGATACCAGATCCCGAAGCAAGGCGTAGCAACTAAATATCTAAGAATTCGCTTAACGGCCACAAGGTGACACTCACTTGGGTCGTATTGAAATCTAGCACACATGCATACGCTAAGCATAATATCTGGTCTACTAGCACATAAATAAAGTAAAGACCCTATCATAGACCGGTATGCCTTTTGATCAACAGACTTACCTCCTTTATTGAGGTCGACATGTCCGTCGGTTCCCATTGGAGTCTTTGCGGGCTTGGCGTCCTTCATCCCAAACCGCTTGAGCAAGTCTTGCGTGTACTTCGTTTGAGAGATGAAGGTGCCGTCCTTGAGTTGCTTCACTTGAAATCCAAGGAAGTAGTTCAACTCGCCCATCATCAACATCTCAAATTTCTGAGTCAACACCCTGCTAAACTCTTCACAAGACTTTTGGTTAGTAGAACCAAATATTATGTCATCGACATAAATTTGGCACACAAATAAGTCACCATCACAAGTCTTAGTGAACAAAGTTGGATCAGCTTTCCCAACCTTAAAAGCATTAGCAATTAGAAAATCTCTAAGGCATTCATACCATGCTCTTGGGGCTTGCTTAAGTCCATAGAGCGCCTTAGAGAGCTTACACACGTGGTCGAGGTACCGTTCATCCTCAAAGCTAGGGGGTTGCTCTACGTACACCTCCTTGATTGGCCCGTTGAGGAAAGCGCTCTTCACGTCCATTTGGAACAACCTGAAGGAATGGTGAGCGGCATAGGCTAACAAAATGCGAATTGACTCTAGCCTAGCCACAGGAGCAAAAGTCTCCTCAAAGTCCAAACCTACGACTTGGGCATAACCTTTTGCCATAAGTCGAGCCTTGTTCCTTGTCACCACCCCGTGCTCGTCCTATTTGTTGCGGAACACCCACTTGGTTCCCACAACGTTTTGCTTGGGATGTGGCACCAGTGTCCAAACTTCATTTCGCTTGAAGTTGTTGAGCTCTTCCTGCATGGCCAACACCCAGTCCGGATCTAGCAAGGCTTCTTCTACCCTGAAAGGCTCAATAGAAGAGACAAAAGAGTAATGCTCACAAAAATTAGCTAATCTAGAGTGAGTGGTTACTCCCTTGCTTATATCACCCAAAATCTGGTCGATGGGGTGATTCCTTTGAATCGTCGCTCGAACTTGAGTTGGAGGGGCCCATGGTGCATCTTCCTCCACAACTTGATCTTCTTGTGCTCCCCCTTGATCACACGCCTCCTTTTGAGAAACCTGTTCATCATCTTGAGTTGGGGTGCACCATTGTTGAGGAAGAAGGATGATCTTGCACTTGGTGTTCCTGTGGTCGCACATCTCCAATCGCCATGGTGCGAATTGCGTCCGTTGGAACATCGTCTTCATCTATATCATCAAGATCAACTTGCTCTCTTGGAGAGCCATTAGTTTCATCAAATACAACATCGCTAGAGACTTCAACCAAACCTGATGATTTGTTGAAGACTCTATATGCCTTTGTATTTGAGTCATAACCTAACAAAAACCCTTCTACAGCTTTGGGAGAAAATTTTGCATTCCTACCTTTCTTCACTAGAATGTAACATTTACTCCCAAATACATGAAAATAAGACACGTTGGGTTTGTTACCGGTTAGAAGTTCATACGACATCTTCTTGAGGAGGCGATGAAGGTAGACCTGGTTTATGGCGTGGCAAGCTGTGTTCACAGCTTCCGACCAAAATCGCTCGGGCATCTTGAATTCTCCAAGCATCATCCTCGCCATGTCTATAAGCGTCTTGTTCTTCCTCTCTACCACACCGTTTTGCTGTGGTGTGTAGGGAGCGGAGAACTCGTGCTTGATTCCTTCCTCCTCAAGAAACTCCTCCACTTGAAGGTTCTTGAACTCGGACCCGTTGTCGCTTCTAATCTTTTTTCACTTTGAGTTCAAACTCGTTTTGAGCTCGCCTTAGAAAGCGCTTGAGGGTCCCTTGGGTTTCTGATTTATCCTGCAAAAAGAATACCCAAGTGAAGCGAGAAAAATCATCAACAACAAGACCATACTTACTTCCCCCTATGCTGAGGTAGGCGACGGGTCTGAAGAGGTCCATGTGAAGTAGTTCCAAAGGTCTTGATGTGGTCATCACGTTCTTGCTGTGATGAGAGCTTCCCACCTGTTTGCCTACTTGACAAGCTGCACAAGGTCTATCTTTTTCAAAAAACACATTTGTTAGACCTAACACATGTTCTCCCTTTAGAAGTTTGTGAAGGTTCTTCATCCCAACATGTGCTAGACGGCGATGCCACAGCCAGCCCATGCTAGTCTTAGCAATTAAGCATGCATCTAGATCGGCCTCCTCTTTCAAAAAATCCACTAAATAGAGTTTGCCATCTAGTACACCCTTAAAAGCTAGTGAACCATCACTCCTTCTAAAGACAGACACATCTACATTTGTAAATAGACAATTATAACCCATGTGGCACAATTGACTAACAGACAGCAGATTATATCCTAGTGACTCTACTAGAAATCCATTAGATATAGAGTGCTCATTAGTGATAGCTATCTTGCCTAAGCCTTTGACCTTGCCTTGATTCCCATCTCCAAATATTATTGTATCTTGGGAATCCTTATTCTTGACGTAGGAGGTGAACATCTTCTTCTCCCCCGTCATGTGGTTTGTGCATCCGCTGTCGATAATCCAGCTTGAGCCCCCGGATGCATAAACCTGCAAGGCAAATTAGGCTTGGGTTTTAGGTACCCAACTCTTGTTGGGTCCTACAAGGTTAGTTATAATAGTCTTTGGGACCCAAATGCAAGTCTTGTCTCCTTTGCATTTGGCCCCCAACTTCCTAGCAATCACTTTCTTATTCTTACGACAAATTGCAAAAGCAGTATTGCAAGCATGGTAAATTATAGAAGGTTCACTACTTACTTTCCTAGGCACATGAACAACATTTTTCCTAGGCATATTTCTACAATGCACAAAAGAAGAACTTGAAGCAATCATAGCATGTGAACCATAAGCATAACTCCTATGAGCATTTCTAGAAAATTTTCTATCACTATAGATAAAAGCATGATTCCTTTGAGTATTACTAGTCATAGGGGCCTTCCCTTTCTCCTTGGCGGAGATGGGAGCCCTTTGACTTGTTAAGTTCTTGGCTTCCCTTCGAAAGCTAAGCCCATCCTTAATAGAGGGGTGTCTACCAACAGTGTAGGCATCCCTTGCAAATTTTAGTTTGTCAAAATCATTTTTGCTAGTCTTAAGTTGGGCTTTAAGACTAGCCACTTCACCATTTAGTTTAGTAATGGATGCAAGATGTTCATTACAAGCATTAACATCAAAATCCTTGCACCTATTACAAATTATGACATGTTCCACATTTGAGCTAGATTTGTTAGCTACCTCTAACTTAGCAATTAACTCATTGTTGACACTCCTCAAACTAGAAATAGATTCATGGCAAGCAGAAATTTCAGAAGATAAAATCTCATTTCTTTTAGTTTCCAAAACAAGAGATTTTTGTACACTAATAAACTTATCATGTTCTTCATACAATAAATCCTCTTGCTTTTCTAGGAGTCTATTCTTTTCATTTAATGCATCAATCAATTCGTTGATCTTTTCTACCTTGGCTCTATCTAGACCTTTAAACAAGCTAGAATAGTCTACTTCATCATCACTAGACTCTTCATCGCTAGAAGAAGCATACATAGAGTTATCTCGAGCGCTTACCTTCCTCTCCTTTGCCATGAGGCAGGTGTGACGTTCGTTGGGGAAGAGGGACGACTTGTTGAAGGCTGAGGTGGCGAGTCCTTCGTCGTCGGAGTCGGACGAAGAGCAATCCGAATCCCACTCCTTGCCAAGGTGCGCCTCGCCCTTCGCCTTCTTGTAGGATTTCTTTTTCTCCCTCTTCCCGCTCTTTTCTTGTCCCTGGTCACTATCATTATCGGGACAGTTAGCAATAAAGTGACCAGTCTTACCACACTTGAAGCAGGAGCGCTTTCCCTTCGTCTTGCTCTTGTTGGGATGCTCCTTGCGACCTTTTAGCGCCATCTAGAAGTGCTTGATGATGAGGGCCATTTCATCCTCATTTAGCCCGGCTGCCTCTACTTGTGCCACCTTGCTAGGTAGCGCCTCCCTGCCGCTTGTTGCTTTAAGAGCAACGGTTTGAGGCTCGTAGATAGGCATTGGGCCATTCAATGCCTCATCAACGTATCTTGCCTCCTTGATCATCATACGCCCGCTTACAAACTTTCCGAGTATTTCCTCGGGTGTCATCCTTGTGTACCTGGGATTCTCATGGATTGAATTCACAAGATGAGGATCGAAAACAGTGAAGGACCTGAGCATAAGCCAGATGACGTCGTGATCGGTCCATCTCGTGCTTCCATAGCTCCTAATTTTGTTGACCAGGGTCTTGAGCCGATTGTACGTTTGCGTTGGCTCCTCTCCCCTGATCATTGCGAACCTCCCTAGTTTGCCTTCCACCAACTCCATCTTGGTGATCATGGTGGCGTCGTTCCCCTCATGAGAGATTTTGAGGGTGTCCTAGATTTGCTTGGTGTTGTCCAAGCTGCTCACCTTATTGTACTCGTCCCTGCACAAGGATGCTAACAAAACAGTGGTAGCTTGTGCATTTTTATGGATTTGCTCATTAATGAAAACGGGGTTGTCAGTACTATCAAAAAGCATTCCGTTTTCAACAATCTCCCAAATGCTTGGATGGAGAGAAAATAGGTGACTACGCATTTTGTGACTCCAAAATGGGTAGTCTTCTCCATAAAAGTGCGGAGGTTTCCCGAGTGGAATTGAAAGTAAATGAGCATTGGAATTGAATGGAATACGAGAATAATCAAAAGAAAAGTTTGAGTTGACCGTTTTCTTTTTCTCTTTGTATTCGTCGTCTCTTGGGGAAGAAGAAGACTCGTCGCTGTCGTAGTAGACGATCTTCTTGATGCGCCTCTTCTTCTTCCCATCCTTCTTCTTATGACTCGAGCCAGAGTCCGAGGGCTTATCATCTCTTGGCTCATTGATGATGGACTCCTTTGTCTTATCGTTGACCACCATCCCCTTTCCCTTAGGATCCATGTCTTTGGGCGATTAGTCCCTTGCGTGAAGAGAACGGCTCTGATACCAATTGAGAGCACCTAGAGGGGGTGAATAGGTGATCCTGTAAAAATCAATCACTTGTAGCCACAAAAACTTGGTTAAGTGTTAGCTCAATAGAAACAAGTGGCTAAGGACCGAGCTCTTGTGAAACACAGTAGTCACGATGAAAATAGGCACAAGAGACATGATGATTTATCCCGTGGTTCGGCCAAGTAACACTTGCCTACTCCACGTTGTGGCATCCCAATGGACGAGGGTTGCACTCAACCCCTTTTAAGTGATCCAATGATCAACTTGAATACCACGATGTTTTCCTTTCTTTTACTCAATCCCGTTTGCGAGGAATCTCCACAACTTGGAGCCTCTCGCCCTTACAAATGATGATCACAAAGAAGCACGGAAGTAAGGGAGGGAAGAGCAACACAAACAAGACTCAAAGTACGAACACAAACACGCACACAAGCCACAACTTGAGCTCACAACACAATGCGGGGAGTTCTCTACTCAACTAGAGCTCAAGTCACTTATCACAAAGAATCGAATGCGCGAGAATGGAGTCTTGGTGCTTAGAGATGATCAAAGAATGCTTGGTGTCCTCCTCCATGCACCTAGGGGTCCCTTTTATAGCCCTAAGGCAGCTAGGAGCTGTTGGAAGCAATCTGGAAGGGCAATTCTTGCCTTCTGTCGGGTGGTGCAGATCTCCTTCCAAAAAATAGAACAGTCGACCGTTGCAGAAATGGAGCCGTTGGCGCACCGGACAGTCCGGTGCTCCCTGCCGACCGTTGGCGCGCCCACGCGTCGCGTGCGGATATCGCGGCCGACCGTTGGCGCAGTCGTCCGTTGGCTCACCGGACCGTCCGGTGAATTTTAGTCGTACGCCGTTGAACGATTCCTGAGAGCAACGACTTCGCCGCAGATGGCTCACCGGACAGTACGGTGCACCACTGGACAGTATGGTGAATTATAGCCGTACATCACCGTCAGTTCCCGAGAGTGGCCTGTTCACCGGAGGCTAGCCTGGCGCACCGAACACTGTCCGGTGCACCACCAGACACTGTCCGGTGCACCACCAGACAGTCCGGTGTGTCAGACTGCGTTGAGTCTTGGTTGTTCCAGCCAAGATCTTTTCTTCTTCTCTTTTCTCTGATTCCAGCACTTAGACAAATATATTAGTACACAAAAACCAATGTACTAAGTCCAGAATCATACCTTCTTGTTGATTTGCACTTCATCAATCATTTGGCTCAAGATTTCTCACTCAATATGTGTTGGGCACTTAATCACCAAAACTATACTAGAAATGGCCCAAGGGCACATTTCCCTTTCAGAGTGGCATAGGCTAATAGTATTCGAATAGACTCTAGCCTAGCCACAGGAGCAAAAGTCTCTACAAAATCCAAACCTGCGACTTGGGCATAACCTTTTGCCACAAGTTGAACCTTGTTTCTTGTCACCACCCCGTGCTCGTCTTGCTTGTTGCGGAACACCCACTTGGTTCCCACAACATTTTGCTTTGGATGTGGCACCAGGCTCCAGACTTCATTTCGCTTGAAGTTGTTGAGCTCTTCTTGCATAGCCAACACCCAGTCTGGATCCTGCAAGGCCTCTTCTACCCTAAAAGGCTCAATAGAAGAGACAAATGAGTAATGCTCACAAAAATTAGCTAATCGTGATCAAGTAGTTACTCCTTTGCTGATGTCACCTAGAATCTGGTCGACGGGGTGATGTCTTTGGATCGTCGCTCGGACTTGAGTTGGAGGGACCCGTGGTGCTTCTTCCTCCATCACTTGATCTTCTTGTGCTCCCCCTTGATCATGCCCTTCTTCTTGAGGTACCTGTTCATCGTCTTGAGTTGGGGGATGCACCACTATCGAGGAAGATGGTTGATCTTGTTCCTGTAATTCCTGTGGTTGCACATCACCTATTGCCATTGTGCGCATTGTGGCCGTTGGAATTTCTTCTTCATCTACATCATCAAGATCAACTTGCTCTCTTGGAGAGTCATTAGTATCATCAAATACAACGTCACTAGAGACTTCAACCAATCCCGATGATTTGTTGAAGACCCTATACGCCTTTGTATTTGAGTCATACCCTAGTAAAAACCCTTCTACTGCCTTGTGAGCAAATTTAGAATGTCTACCTTTCTTCACCAGAATGTAGCATTTGCTCCCAAATACACGAAAGTAAGAGACATTGGGTTTGTTACCGGTAAGGAGTTCGTAGGAGGTCTTCTTTAGAAGGCGATGCAGGTAGAACCGATTTATGGCGTGGCAGGCTGTGTTCACAGCTTCCGACCAAAACCGCTCGGGCGTCTTGAACTCTCCAAGCATCGTTCTCGCCATGTCGATTAGCGTCTTGTTCTTTCTCTCTACTACACCTTTTGCTTTGGTGTGTAGGGAGCGGTGAACTCGTGTTTGATGCCTTCCTCCTCAAGATATTCCTTAACTTGCAGATTATTGAACTCAGACATGTTGTTGCTCCTTATCTTTTTCACCTTTAGCTCAAATTTGTTTTGAGCCCTCCTTAGAAAGCGCTTTATGGTCCCTTGGGTTTCCGATTTGTCCTACAAAAAGAACACCCAAGTGAAGTGGGAAAAGTCATCAACAATTATAAGACCATACTTACTTCCCCCGATGCTGAGGTAGGCAACGGGTCCAAAGAGGTCCATGTGAAGAAGCTCCAGTGGTCTTGATGTTGTCATCACATTCTTGCTGTGATGAGTGCTTCCCACTTGTTTCCCTGCCTGACATGCTGCACAAGGTCTGTCTTTCTCAAAACAGACATCGGTTAGTCCTAACACATGTTCTCCCTTTAGAAGTTTATGAAGGTTCTTCATCCCAACATGTGCTAGACGGCGATGCCAAAGCCAGCCCATCTAGTCTTAGCCATTAAGAATGCATCTAGATCGGCATTCTCTTTCGAAAAATCAACTAAATAGAGCTTGTCGTCTAATACACCCTTAAAAGCTAATGAACCATCACTCCTTCTAAAGATAGATACATCAACATTTGTAAACAAACAATTGTAACCCATGTGGCACAATTGACTTACAGACAAAAGGTTGTATCCTAGTGACTCTACTAAAAATACATTTGAAATGGAGTGCTCGCTTGTGATGGCTATCTTTCCCAAACCTTTGACCTTGCCTTGATTCCCATCTCCAAATATGATTGTATCCTGGGAATCCTTGTTCTTGACGTAGGAGGTAAACATCTTCTTCTCCCCTGTCATGTGGTTTGTGCATCCGCTGTCGATAATCCAGCTTGAGCCTTTGGATGCATAAACCTGCAAGGCAATTTAAGCTTGGGTTTTAAGTACCCAACTCTTGTTGGGTCCTGCAAGTTTAGTCACAATAATTTTTGGAACCCAAATACAAGCCTTGTCACCCTTGTATTTGGATCCCAACTTCCTAGCAACTACTTTAGCATTCTTACATGGAAGTACAAACGAAGTATTGCAAGCATGATAAATAGTAGACGGTCCATTGCACATTTTCTTAGGAGCATGAGACACAACATGATTTCTCCTAGGCCTACTTCTACCATGAACAAAAGTTGAACTAGAGGTGAACATAGCATGCGAATCATAAGCAGCATGATCATAACTCTTATGAGAACGACTAGCAATTTTCCTATCATAAATAAACGCATGGTTCCTTTGAGGAATACTAGCCATATGGGCCTTCCCTTTCTCCTTGTTGAGAACGGGAGTCCTTTGACTTGTTAAGTTCTTGGTTTCCTTTTGAAAACCAAGCCCATCCTTAATTGAGGGGTGTCTACCAGCAGTGTAGGCATCCCTAGCAAATTTTAGTTTATCAAATTCAACTTTGCAAGTCTTAAGTTGAGCATTAAGACTTGCCACCTCATTGTTCAATTTAGTAATAGAAGCAAGATGTTCATCACATGCATCAACATCAAAATCCTTGCATCTATTACAAATAACAACATGCTCTACACATGAACTAGTTTTGTTAACTTCCTCTAGCTTAGAATTTAATTCATCATTTAAACTCCTTAAACTAGAGACAGATTCATGGCAAGCAGACAACTCAGAGGATAGCATTTCATTCTTTTTAACTTCTACAACGAGATATTTTTGAACATTAAGAATCTTGTCATGTTCCTCATACAAAATATCCTCTTGTTTCTCTAGCAATCTATCCTTTTCATTTAGAGCATCAATTATTTCATTAATTTTGTTTACCTTAGCTCTATCTAAACCCTTAAACAAATCAGAGTAATCTACTTCATCATCAGAGGATACTTCATCACTAGAAGAAGAGTACTTAGGAGTATCTCGAATATGTACCTTCTTCTCCTTAGCCATAAGACATGTATGATGTTTGTTGGGGAAGAGTGAAGACTTGTCGAAGGCCAAGGCAGCAAGTCCTTCGTCGTTGGAGTCTGATGAAGAGCAGTCAGAGTCCCATTCCTTTCCTAGATGCAACTCGCCCTTTGCCTTCCTGTAATTCTTCTTTTTCTCCTTCTTCCAATGTCTTTCTTGTGCCTGATCATTTTCATTATCAGGACATTGAGCAATAAAATGACCAGTCTTACCGCATTTGAAGCATGAACTCTTTCCCCTTGTTTTATTCTTGTTGGGGTACTCTTTGCGTCCTTTGAGCGCGGTCTTGAAACGTTTGATATTGAGCGCCATTTCTTCCTCATTTAGCCCAGCAGCCTCCACTTGTGCTACCTTGCTTGGTAGTGCCTCCTTGCTGCTTGTTGCTTTGAGAGCAACGGGTTGTGGCTCGTAGATGGGCAGTGGTCCGTTTAGCGTGTTGTCCACGTAACGCGCCTCCTTCACCATCATGCGCCCGCTTACAAACTTTCCGAAGATCTCCTCGGGCATCATTTTGGTGTACCTAGGGTTTTCACGAATAAGATTCACAAGATGGGGGTCAATTACAGTAAATGACCTTAGCATGAGTCGGACGACATCATGATTCGTCTATCTTGTGCTTCCATAGCTTCGAATCTTGTTGACCGGGGTCTTGAACCTGTTGTAGGTCTGAGTTGGCTCCTCTCCCCTGATCATCGTGAACCTCCCTAGCTCGCCTTCCACTAGTTCCATCTTTGTGATCATAGTGGCGTTGTTTCCCTCATGAGATATCTTGAGGGTGTCCCAGATTTGCTTAGCGTTGTCCAAGCCACTCACCTTATTATATTCATCCCTGCAAAGTGAAGCTAGCAAGACAGTAGTAGCTTCGGCATTTTTATGAATTTGCTCATTTCTGAAAACGGGATTGTCAGTACTATCAATATGCATTCCGTTTTCAACAATCTCCAGATACTAGGATGGAGAGAAAATAAATGACTACGCATTTTATGACTCCAGAAAGAATAGTCTTCTCCATCAAAGTGTGGGGGTTTTTCAAGTGGAATTGATAGCAAATGAGCATTTGAATTGTACGGAATACGGGAATAATCAAATGAATAGTTTTGATTAACCGTTTTCTTCTTTGACGAAGAGTCGTCGTTGTCGTCCCTTGGTGAAGAAGAAGATGCATCGCTGTCGTAGTAGATGATCTTCTTGATGCGTCTCTTCTTCTTCCCGTCTCTCTTCTTGTGACTCGAGCCTGAGTCGGTAGGCTTGTCGTCTCTTGGCTCGTTGAAGAGAGACTCCTTCTCCTTGTCGTTAGTCACCATCCCCTTACCCTTAGGATCCATCTCTTCGGGCGGTTAGTCCCTTAAGTGAAGAGTACGGCTCCAATACCAATTGAGAGCACCTAGAGGGGGGTGAATAGGTGATCCTGTAAAATTAAACACTAAATAGTGAAAGTTCCTTTTGCCCAGGAACAGGATCTGGATGTCGCCTAGAGGGGGGTGAATAGGCGAATAAAAATTATCACTTTAAAACTGGAATTCTTACTCTACTCGAAGACTAGATCGCAGTGGAATGAAGGACCCTTCGAGTAGGTTGCAGCGGAATAGTAGTTCCTGTCTTGAAAATACCATGCACCTCAAATATCGCTTGTACCACAAATAAGTATTGAGGTGCAGATATAAAAAGTGAGTAAGACAGAGAGACAGCACACAATAAAGAGCGAAGCACACAAACACAGGGATTTATCCCGAGGTTCGGTCAAGCCTGAAATGCTTGCCTAGTCCTCGTTGGAGTTAGCCACACCCAGGCTTGGAGTCTATTTCAACTCCTTCCTCTGTTTGCTCAGTTCTGTCAGTATGACAGATAGAGCCTTCCACTATGTTGATGTTGGTTACAACAAAGCCGCGGCTCCTTACAGTCTTCTTGACAGCACTCCGACAGAGTAACATTGCGCTCAAGACTATGCTCTAGCTCTTAGCAGCACTTCTCCACTCTCTAAAGGCTTATAGCATTGCCTTCTACACAAACTAGAGAGATATACACGAGAGGGAGAGAGAGAATCGATCCGAGTGATGTATACAATTGTTGGCTGCACTTGTATACATTTTGGAGGCACCTAGGAGTCCCTTTTATAGACCCAAGGAGCCTAGGAGCCGTTGGAATTCATTTTGGAAGGCAATATTTGCTTTCTGTCGGGTAGCGCACCGGACAGTCCGGTGCACCATCGGACAGGTCCTGTAGCTTGTCCGATGCGCGGTCTCCTTCCAAATCAGGCTCAGCTGACCGTTGGAGCAACGGTCGTCTTGGCTCACCGGACACTGTCCGGTGCACACCGGACACTGTCCGGTGCACACCGGACAGTCCGGTGCGCCAACTATCCGTTGCCTCAGGCCACGCGTCGCCCGCTGATCGTGCTGCCGACCGTTGGCGCAGTCGACCGTTGGCTCACCGGACAGTCCGGTGCACCACCGGACAGTCCGGTGAATTATAGCCGTACGCCACCAAACTTCTCCCGAGAGCGGCCTGTTCACCGGAGTTCAGTCTGGCGCACCGGACACTGTCCAGTGCACCACCGGACAGTCCGGTGTGCCAGACTAAGCAGAGTTTTGGCTGCACCGAGCCAAGACTTTTTGCAATTCTTTTCTCGCTGTTTCTAGCACTTAGACAGAATATGTTAGTACTCAAAAACAATTCACTAAGTCTAGAAACACACCTTGTCCTCGTTTTGCACTTCTTTAGCATTTTGCATGATTGGGATTGACGTTGGACTCATAAGCCATCAAGTCAACTTGACTTGATCTAGATCGACATTTCTGAGCTCCAACATCCTGCGGAGGTCACATAGAATATCTCCAAACATAGGAACAACCCAAAGTAAAGATCAAGGTGCACTTAGCTCTTTTGGGTTGCTTCCAGTTCTGATTTTGACATTGGTTCTCATTCCAGTGACCTTGTTCACTTTTTGAGCTTGGTCTTGAGCCTTATGACTTACACCACATAATTGTAGATGTTACCTCATTGGTTGTAAGTCGTGTCCTTATGTAGTGTTCCTTGATGCACCATAACTCTTCTTAACTCGATCAACCTTGATTCTGCAAGGCTTCTTCTTCACCCATGGCCTTGGGTTCCTGGTCTCCTTGACTTTCTCCCATGCACTCGGTACCTCGAAGCTCTTCTTGCTTCCATCCTTGGCTTGATTGGCTTACTCTGAGTTATGCACATCGAGTCTCACTTAAGCAATGTCCATCTTTCTTGTGATGTCCATTATCTATAAATAATTCAGTCTTTAGACCATCACACTTGTTCACTTGTGTTGAACCATATTAGCTTTACATAAAACACCTATTCAACACTTAGCACACTTGTTAGTCCTTTAATTGGGTTGTCATCCAAGCACCAAAACCCACAAGAGAGCTTTCAATCTCCCCCTTTTTGGTGATTGATGGCAACACAATTAAAGCTTACACAAGAATAAGATTTAAAGCATAAATTTTGAATTCTAAGTTTATAGAATGCTCCCCTAAATATGTGCTTACATCAAAATCTTAATTTTGGCCTTATATGCCAAATTGCACATACTTAGGCTAATTCGAAGCATTACTACACCTTAGCATATGTGGGATGTATTGTCGATAATTAAACATATGCACATAATCATAGTTAAACACCAATCAGTTGAGTGGATATACCACAGGAATATCACCCTACCATTATTCACAATTAAGATACCAATTTAAAACAATTTTAAAGCACCAGAACCACATGAATATTTATTACAGGATAAACACAGTAGCTACTAATTGATTCATATCAACGGAAGCACTAATTTTGCATTATCACCATATAATACAACAGGAAGCATATGATAAGAATTATCAATACAACTCACACAAACTAACACATTCCTTCCTTACGATCAAAGGAACTCAAGGAAACCTAAGCTTTAATGCACAAAATTCTCCCCCTTTGACATCAAACACCAAAACTATATTCAAGAAAGAACATAGGATGATGTCAAGGGTCAGCAGGGTATTTAGTAGGTAAAATACAACACACTAACATTACTCCCCCTTACACATTAAACATATGCAACACAAGCATTGGAGGAAAATTAAGATACAAATATGCAAAAGGTCAACACTTCCTTTTGTACCTTTACCCTGTTGTGATGTACTTTCCATCTTGAGAGTTTAATCTCTAAGAAGCTCCTTCACACTTGTGCCTAATCCTTTATCCTGATCTTGTCTTGTTGCTAAGACACCAGACTTAGAACAAGTTATAGTATTGTGGCACAAGATGAAGCTTCTAATCTCGTGATTACCAAAAGATATCAATTGAAGCACACTATCACGGCTACCAATTGAAAAATCATTACTTTCATAGCTCCATGATATTTAAAGATAAGCATCTAGTATCACCAAATATTATAGAGCATGAGCAATCTATAAATATGCAATTACTCACAACTTAAGATACCAAATACTTGACTTATGGAGGTACCCAAGTCCTGATTGTTCCATTTCTTGCTCATCTTCCCTTTTCCACCTTGAGACTTTACAAGATCACTCAAGAAACAATTAGTCTCAAAAGACATAAGTTATGTGTGCTCCCCCTAAAGTTGTGCATCAAGTATTTGAATGAATTGCACTTTGCACATTCTAGCGTCCTCAGAACTAGAGGGGATCACAGCATACCTTGGTCTAGGCATAATATATCAATTTCATAAAAAAAATACCAATTGAATAGATGACTTAATACAACTTATGACTAATGCATGCCTCAAGATATATAACATTTTACAAGCAACCTAGGCACCCTTCACACATGATGATCATTGCACCACATATACCAATTGAAAACGACAAGATCATGCATATAAAGTGCAATGTCTAAGCACACCATGATTAAGAAGGTTTCTTAGGTACACCAAAAGAAACAACATTTTAAAGTAAAGAGCACCTAAGCCAAGATACTACCAATTCAGAGGCAAGAACATAGCTGTGATCACAATCAATGGAACTTCAAGATATTTAATGAAATTGCATAGTTCCATTCTCCATACCTTTGCCTTTTACCTAAATGCCATGAGATCCATTCTTTTAGGTAGTGTGGAGTGAGAGCACCTGTTGTCACCAGTTTAGGGCTCCTTTTGCTCATGCACCTCATAGCTTAAGAGGGTGCATTGGAGACACAACATGGATTTCTTGTTTTGGTATACACAGAGTACCAAGACAAGGTAATCATGTGATCATGGACTAAACAAAGCTATCATGCTTGCACATAGGTTTATCATTAAAAACCACATAGCATGACTTACAGAAATATACAGGTTTATCCACATACACCAAGAGAGTTAATCATGGTAGATATATTTAATGAAACACTACCCATTGAATAATTCAAAATATATAACCTATAAAGCACATAATCATGATTGAGCACGCATCATTATGATCTTGGAATTCATGAATAATTGAAAGGTATTCAACATAGGCAATCTCAAAAGCATAACTACTCCAAGGATAGGTAGCACAACAATCCATCTTAAGAGCACTACTGATTGGCACTAATGTTTTTAAGGTACCGTCCTTTGGAGAGCAAGTTGCAAATTCTCATCAAGGTCCTTTGCTTGATTCACCAATAATGATCAAAGACCTCTACAACTTATTTAACTTGAGATGAACATGGGATTAGTATTGCACAATAATTCAACCTTAGGTTAATAAATAGACAATAGAGATTAACAGCTTAAGCATAGAGTTTGAATTAACCATCTTAAGCTCCCCCATGGTCTCCAGTCCATCTCGAGGCACCTGCATGGTCTAGTTGGCACAGTTTGGTACCCATCTCGGGATGGGTCCATGACGTTCAACTAAAAATGCCTTTGGTACCAAAATAGCCTTTGTGCTAGTTCTAGGTGATCTCATTATTGATCTAGCACAAGTGTATGATTTGGATCTCCTAAGCGAATAAGATTGAGACAAATTTACTTGCTTAGGAACCTTACCTTTATTACATACCTCAGGTGGATGACCATGCTCACCACACATGTAGCAGAAACGTCGCTCAACCCGACATGACGCTTGTTGTTTATCATTTTCCTTGGTGAGGGTCATCTTGGAGGGTGCACGTCCTTGATTCTTTATGACCGGACATGAAGTGATCATGTGGTCCTTTTCATTGCATCCAAAACATCTCCTCATCCCTTCGTCCTTGTCTTTGTATGGACAAGAAGCAATGAGGTGACCTAATTCCTTGCACTTGAAGCACCTCCTTTTTCCTCTTCTCTTTTTGCTTTTGGATGACATAGAGAGATTATTAGTGCAAACAACATGACTAATTGAATCATTACCTTTTTCTTGTCTCATGTTGATTGCTTCACTTATTGCTTTAGGAACATCTTTCTCAAAGAGTTTGACCCTAATTGCTGCGGTTTCTCCTTCCTCAAGCTTCTTCATCACGTATTTGTAAATATCTTGAGGAAGTCGAGCACGACGTCTTCTCCTTAGTTGCTTTGCTTTCTTGTTCCTTTCTTTATTGATGAGCAACTTTTCTTTTGATCCTGCAGCTTGATGCTTATTCAAAAGTTGGCTTTCTTTTGAGCAACAGGGGTTAGCACATGGTGATATATTATCTAAATGCGCACATGTGCAAGAATGAGGTTCACATGAGTTTAAACTAGTAATTACTACCTCATGAACAATATCGAGCATGATATGGTCACCAACTAATTTATTGTGAGAATATGACAACATATCATACTTTTCACCTAGAGCAAGCTTTTCTAAATTTAGCAACTCTACTTGCCTCTCAAGCATGGCATTTTCCATTTTAAGTTGAGCAACACAAGATAAATCATTATCATTATTTCTTTGCTCAATTAAAACTAAATCATACCGTTGGACCAAATCATCATGAGAGCACTTTAGTTCCTCATGTTCTTTAGTCATCTTCTTCAGGCTATCGTTGGTTTTGATTAGAGTCTCCTCTAGCCTGAGAAGCGTCTCGCCTTGTTCCTTGTTCCTTCTCAACAGCTTAACTAAGAGCGCTTTGTCTTCTTTGTTGAGATGGGTGTAGAATCGGTGAATCTCCTCTTCTTTCACATCGTTGGTCTCATTTTCCCTGTCATTATTATCAGTAGAAGCAAAACTAGAAAATGTACCTTGTGATGATGTAGACTCGTCATCCTCATATTCCTCCTCATCATCGCTTTCATCTCCACTCTCATCATTAGCAACAAGACATGTATAACTAGTGGAAGACAAACCTGTCGGTGAGGTGGATTCATCGTTTGGTTCCCATCGTTTTTCTTCTTCCTTTGAAAGGTTAGTACCACAAGCAACATAGGGAGTAGAAGTAGTACAATTTGACTCAGAATATTTTATTTTAATTCTAGTCCATAGATCATGAGCATCAACAAGAACATCACTATTACTACCTATGACAGCAAAATAAACATCCTTGCTAAGGGAATTGACTAGGATGTCATAGGCTTAATAATTTTGACGCAGACATCTTAAATCATACTCAGATGGATTTTTCATATCAATATTAATGGGCAAAACACTAGCATCAAATATTTGCTCTACTTCAGGACCTAAACTCCTAAAAGTATTATATAAATGAAAAGACCAATATGCATAGTCAGAGCCATCAGAATTAAGAAGTTCTACAGTTACCTCTTGTGACGACATCATCTCCGGACGGCTAAGCCCACACTGGAGAGGCCTAGCTCCGATACCAATTGAAAGTTCCCTTTGGCTGGGAACAGGATCTGGATGTCACCTAGAGGGGGGTGAATAGGCGAATAAAAATTATCACTTTAAAACTGAAATTCTTACTCCACTCAAAGGCTGGATCGTAGTGGAATGAAGGACCCTTCGAGTAGGTTGCAGCGAAATAGTAGTTCCTGTCTTGAAAATACCCTGCACTTCAAATATCGCTTGTACCACAAATAAGTATTGAGGTGCAGATATAAAAAGTGAGTAAGACATAGAGAAAGCACACAATACAGAGCGAAGCACACAGACACAGGGATTTATCCCGAGGTTCGGCCAAGCCTGAAATGCTTGCCTAGTCCTCGTTGGAGTTAGCCACACCTGGGCTTGGAGTCTATTTCAACTCCTTCCTCCGTTTGCTCAGATCTGTCAGTATGACAAATAGAGCCTTCCACTATGTTGATGTTGGTTACAACAAAGCCGCGGCTCCTTACAGTCTTCTTGACAGCACTCCAGCAGAGTAACAATGCGCTCAAGACTATGCTCTAGCTCTTAGCAGCACTTCTCCACTCTCTAAAGGTTTATAGCTTTGCCTTCTACACAAACTAGAGAGATATACACGAGAGGGAGAGAGATAATCGATCCGAGTGATGTATACAATTGTTGGCTGCACTTGTATACATTTTGCAGGCGCCTAGGAGTCCCTTTTATAGACCCAAGGGGCCTAGGAGCCGTTGGAATTCATTTTGGAAGGCAATATTTGCTTTCTGTTGGATGGCGCACCGGACAGTCCGGTGCACCACCGGACAGGTCCTGTAGCTTGTCCGGTGCGCGGTCTCCTTCCAAATTGGGCTCACCTGACCGTTGGAGCAACGGTCGTCTTGGCTCACCGGACACTGTCCGGTGCGCCAACTATCCATTGGCTCAGGCCACGCGTCGCCCGCTGATCGCGCTGCCGACCGTTGGCGCAATCGACCGTTGGCTCACCGGACAGTCCGGTGCACCATCGGACAGTCCGATGAATTATAGACGTATGCCGCCAAACTTCTCCCGAGAGCGGCCTGTTCACCGGAGTTCAGTCTGGCGCACCAGACACTGTCTGGTGCACCACCGGACACTGTCCGGTGTGCCAGACTGAGCAGAGTTTTGGCTGCACCGAGCCAAGACTTTTTGCAATTCTTTTCTTGCTGTTTCTAGCACTTAGACAGAAAATGTAGTACTCAAAAACAATTCACTAAGTCTAGAAACACACCTTGTTCTCGTTTTGCACTTCTTTAGCATTTTGCATGATTAGGATTGACGTTGGACTCATAAGCCATCAAGTCAACTTGACTTGATCTAGATCGACATTTCTGAGCTCCAACATCCTGCGGAGGTCACATAGAATATCTCCAAACATAGGAACAACCCAAAGTAAAGATCAAGGTGCACTTAGCTCTTTTGGGCTGCTTCCAGTTCTGATTTTGACATTGGTTCTCATTCCAGTGACCTTGTTCACTTTTTGAGCTTGGTCTTGAGCCTTATGACTTACACCACATAATTGTAGATGTTACCTCATTGGTTGTAAGTCATGTCCTTATGTAGTGTTCCTTGATGCACCATAACTCTTCTTAACTCGATCAACCTTGATTCCGCAAGGCTTCTTCTTCACCCCTGGCCTTGGGTTCCTAGTCTCCTTGACTTTCTCCCATGCACTCGGTACCTCGAAGCTCTTCTTGCTTCCATCCTTGGCTTGATTGATTTACTCTGAGTTATGCACATCGAGTCTCACTTAAACAATGTCCATCTTTCTTGTGATGTCCATTATCTATAAATAATTCAGTCTTTGGACCATCACACTTGTTCACTTGTGCTGAACCATATTAGCTTTGCATAAAACACCTATTCAACACTTAGCACACTTGTTAGTCCTTTAATTGGGTTGTCATCCAAACACCAAAACCCACAAGAGAGCTTTCAAATAGCCACAAACTTGATTGTTAAGGAGTTAGTGTAATCAAGTGGCTATGGAACACGCTCGTGCGAACAAAGCAATCACAAGAAGCAACACACGAGACACGCGATTTTTATCCCGTGGTTCGGCCAAGTAACACTTGCCTACTTCCACGTTGTGGTGTCCCAATGGATGAGGGTTGCACTCAACCCCTTTCAAGTGATCCAATGATCAACTTGAATACCACGGTTTTCTTCCTTATAGTCTTTCTCCCGTTTGCGAGGAATCTCCACAGATTGGAGTCTCTCGCCCTTACAATTTTGTCACAAGAGAATCACAGTAGTAAGAGAGGGAGAGCAACACACGCAAGACTCAAATCCACAGCACACACATGCACACAAGCCAAGACTTGAGCTCAAAACAGAGCACAGGGAGTACGCAACTCAAACGGAGCTCAAATCACTAACACAATCGATCAAATGCGTGGAGGCGGAGTCTGGGAGTCTTAGAATGTTTCTTTCAAGCTTGGTGTACTGCTCCATGCGCCTAGGGGTCCCTTTTATAGACCCAAGATAGCTAGGAGCCGTTGAAGATCAACATGGAAGGCTATCCTTGCCTTCTGTCGAGTGGCGCACCGGACAGTCCGGTGCGCCACCGGATAGCCACTATAGCTTGTCCGGTGCGTGATTTCCTTCCAAATCGGGCATAGTTGACCGTTGCTCCCGCGGGTCAGATGGCGCACCGGACACTGTCCGGTGCACACCGGACAGTCTGGTGCACCCAGCCGACAGTTGGAGCAGCCATGTGTCGTGCGTTGATCGCGCGGACGACCGTTGGCGCTGACGTCTTTGGCTCACTGGACAGTCTGGTGCACCACCGGACAGTCCGGTGAATTATAGCCACGTCGCCCTGATCCTTTTCCCGAGAGCGACGAGTTCGCCGCGGATGACTCACCGGACAGTCCGGTGCACCATCGGACAGTCCGGTGAATTATAGTCGTACAACTCCGTCGATTCCCGAGAGCGGCCACTTCATCGTTGACCAGCCTGGCGCACCGGACAGTGTCCGGTGCACCACCGGACAATCCGGTGTGCCAGGCCGAGCTAGAGTTTGGCTGCACATAGCTAAGTCTTTTCCATTTCTTTTCTCTTTCTTTTGTCACTGTTTCTAGCACTTAGACAAAACACATTAGTATTCAAAAACAATGTACTAAGTCTAGAAACATACCTCGTGCCTTGATTTGCACTTTTCCCACATTTAGCACATAAGGATTCAGTTAAGATGTGTTGGGCATCTAATCACCAAAATACTTATAGAAATTGCCCAAGGGCATATTTCCCTTTCAACAGGTACTATGCATTGTCCGGTGCGCCTCTGACTTCTGCTCTGACTTCTGTCGCGCACTGTTCACTGAGTCAGCGGCTTTTGCAGTCGACCATTGAGCCGAGTAGCCGTTGCTCCGCTGGTGCACCGGACAGTCCGGTGGCACACCGGACAGTCTAGTGAATTATAGCGGAGCGCGCCTGGAGAAACCCGAGAGTGGCTAGTTTGATCCTGTACGGCCCTGGTGCATCGGACACTATCCGGTGGCACACCGAACAGTCTGGTGCACCAGACCAAAGCACACTCAGTTTCTTTGCTCCTTTGTATTTGAACCCTATCTTGAGTATTTATTGGTTTTTGTTGAACCTTTATGCACCTGTAGAACATGTATTCTAGAGCAAACTTGTTAGTCCAATATTTGTGTTGGGCATTCAACCACCAAAATTAATTGTGGGACAAGGTTAACCCTATTCCCCTTTCAATCTCCCCCTTTTTGGTGATTGATGCCAACACAAACCAAAGCAAAAATATGAAGTACAGAAATGAACTAGTTTGCATAAGGTAAGTGCATAGGTTACTTGGAATTAAAACCAATATGAAAGTCTTGTTGCATATGAATACGGGTGAATGGATTGCTTTCTTTTATTTGATATTTTGGACCATATTTGCACCACATGTTTGTTTTTGCTAATCTTTTTCAAATCCTTTTCAATATTCTTTTGCAAATAGTCAAAGGTATAAGATTGTAAGAAGCATTTTCAAGATTTAAATTTCTCCCCATGTTTCAAATGCTTTTCCTTTGACTAAACAAAAGCCCCCCTGAATGGATTTCTCCTCTTAGCTTTTAAGAGGGTTTTGAAATGGATACCAATTTTGAAATCTTAACATAGATATCAATTTGAAATTTTACCAATGTGAAATTTATCTTGAGTACTAATTGAAAAAACAAACATTTGTGAATACCAATAAAATCTTTTCATTTCGAAAATTTTGAAATGGTGGTGGTGCGGTCCTTTTGCTTTGGGCTTAATATTTTCTCCCCCTTTGGCATTAATCGCCAAAAATGGAGAGCATTGGAGCCCTTTTTTATTTTCTCCCCTATTGGTACAAATAAATATGAGTGAAGGAGTATACCAATTTGAGAGTGTTTGCGGAATACCGGCAAGGGTAAATAGTACCGATGGAGTAGAGTGGAAGCGATGTCTTTACCGAGTACTCCTTTTCCCTTTCAATCTAAGACTAACACAAGAAATACTCATGGAAAAACATTAGTCTTAGCTTTGGCACAAGAAGAATAAGAAATATGTAGATGTACCAAATGAAAGAGATATGATCAAAGGTATATAAATGAGCTATGTGTGCAATGTTTCAATCAAAATTCCGAGAATCAAGAATATTTAGCTCATTCCTAAGTTTGCTAAAGGTTTTCTCGTCTAGTGGCTTGGTGAAGATATCGGCTAATTGATCTTTGGTGTTTACATAAGCTATCTCGATATCCCCCCTTTGCTGGTGATCCCTCAGGAAGTGATATAGAATGTCTATGTGCTTAGTGCGGCTGTGTTCAACAGAATTCTCCGCCATGCGGATAGCACTCTAATTGTCACATAGGATAGGCACTTCGCTCAATTTGTAGCTATAGTCCCTAAGGGTTTGCCTCATCCAAAGTAATTGCGCACAACAATGTCCTGCGGCAATATACTCGGCTTCGGCGGTAGAAAGAGCTACTGAGTTTTGTTTCTTTGAAGCCCAAGACACCAGGGATCTCCCCAGAAACTGACAAGTCCCTGATGTGCTCTTCCTATCAATTTTACACCCTGCCCAATCGACATCAGAATATTCTATTAAATCAAAGGTGGATCCCCTGGGGTACCAAAGCCAAAACTTAGGAGTGTAAACTAAATACCTCATGATTCTCTTCATGGCCCTAAGGTGAACTTCCTTAGGATCAGCTTGGAACCTTGCACACATGCATACAGAAAGCATAATATCCGGTCGAGATGCACATAAATAGAGTAAAGATCCTATCATCGACCGGTATACCTTTTGATCTATGGATTTACCTCCCGTGTCGAGGTCGAGATGCCCATTGGTTCCCATGGGTGTCTTGATGGGTTTTGCATCCTTTATTCCAAACTTCTTAAGTATGTCTTGAATCTACTTGGTTTGGCTGATGAAGGTGCCATCCTGGAGTTGCTTGATTTGAAATCCTAAGAAATATCTCAACTCCCCCATCATAGACATCTCCAATTTTTGAACCATGATCCTACTAAACTCTTCACAAGTAGATTTGTTAGTAGACCCAAATATAATATCATCTACATAAATTTAGCATACAAACAAATCATTTGCAACAGTTTTAGTAAAGAGAGTAGGATCGGCCTTGCTGACTTTGAAGCCATTAGTGATAAGAAAATCTCGCATGCATTCATAACATGCTCTTGGGGCTTGCTTGAGCCCATAAATCGCCTTTGAGAGTTTATAGACATGGTTAAGATACTCACTATCTTCAAAGCTGGAAGGTTGCTCAACATAGACCTCTTCCTTGATTGGTCCATTGAGGAAGGCACTCTTCACGTCCATTTGATAAAGCTTGAAGCCATGGTAAGTAGCATAGGGAAGTAATATGCGAATTGACTCAAGCCTAGCTACGGGTGCATAAGTTTCATCGAAATCCAAACCTTCGACTTGTGAATAACCCTTGGCCACAAGTCGGGCTTTGTTTCTTATCACCACACCATGCTCATCTTGCTTGTTGCAGAATACCCATTTGGTACCTACAACATTTTGATTAGGGCGTGGAACCAAATGCCATACCTCATTCCTCGTGAAGTTGTTGACCTCCTCTTGCATTGCCACCACCCAATCCAAATCTATTAATGCATCCTCAATCCTGTAAGGCTCAATAGAGGAAACAAAAGAGTAATGCTCACAGAAATGTGCGACTCGAGATCGAGTAGTTACCCCCTTATGAATATCACCAAGAATGGAGTTGACGGGGTGATCTCTTTGAATCGCCTAGTGGACTCTTGGGTGTGGCGGTCTTTGACCCTGTATTTCTTGCTCATCTTCCTTGTCTTGATTATCTTCATCTCCCCCTTGGTCATTGACCTCTTCTTAAGGTGGCTCATCTTCTTGATCTTCATTTTCATCATCTTGAGCCTGATCCTCATCTTGGGTTGGTGGAGATGCTTGGTTGGAAGATGATGGTTGATCTTGTGGTTGTGGAGGCTCTTCGGATTCCTCAGGACACACATCCCCAATAGACATGTTCCTTAGCACGACGCACGGAGCCTCTTCATCATCTAATTCATCAAGATCAACTTGCTCCACTTGGGAGCCATTAGTCTCATCAAACACAATGTCACAAGAAACTTCAACTAGTCCAATGGACTTGTTAAAGACTCTATATGCCCTTGTGTTTGA
This sequence comes from Zea mays, assembly GCF_902167145.1. Classification (NCBI taxonomy): domain Eukaryota; kingdom Viridiplantae; phylum Streptophyta; class Magnoliopsida; order Poales; family Poaceae; genus Zea; species Zea mays. The sequence continues at coordinate 186,740,924 of NC_050097.1, read as the reverse complement.
GTCATATCCTAGTAAAAAGCCTTCTACAACCTTAGGAGGAAATTTGGATTTTCTACCTCTTTTAATAAGAATAAAACATTTGCTTCCAAAGACTCTAAAATATGAAACGTTGGGCTTTTTACTGGTGAGGAGTTCATATGATGTCTTCTTGAGGATTCGGTGAAGATATAACTGGTTGATGGAGTAGCAGGCGGTGTTAATCACCTCGGCCCAAAACCGGTCCGGTGTCTTGTACTCATCAAGCATGGTCCTTGCCACATCCAATAAAGTTCTATTCTTCCTCTCCACTACACCATTTTGTTGAGGTGTGTACGGAGAGGAGAACTCATGCTTGATGCACTCATCCTCAAGAAAGCCTTCAATTTGAGAGTTCTTAAACTCCGTCCCATTATCGCTTCTTATCTTTTTGATTCTCAATCCAAACTCATTTTGAGCTCGTCTCAAGAATCCCTTTAAGGTCTCTTGGGTCTGAGATTTTTCCTGCAAAAAGAATACCCAAGTGAAGCGAGAATAATCAACCACAACAACTAGACAGTACTTACTCCCGTCGATGCTTATGTAAGCGACCGGGCCGAATAGATCTATGTGAAGTAGCTCCAGTGGTCTGTCCGTTGTCATTATATTCTTGTGTGGATGATGGGCACCAACTTGCTTTCCTGCTTGGCATGCGCTACAAACCCTGTCTTTCTCAAAATGAACATTTGTAAGTCCCAAAATGTGTTCTCCCTTTAAAAGCTTGTGAAGATTCTTTATTCCAACATGGGCCAGTCGGCGATGCTAGAGCCAACCCATATTAGTCTTAGCAATTAAGCAAGTGTCAAGTTCAGCTCTATTAAAATCAACTAAATATAGCTGACCCTCTAACACTCCCTTAAATGCCACTGAATCATCACTTCTTCTAAAGACAGTAACACCTATATCTGTAAAAAGACAGTTGTAGTCCATTTTGCATAATTGAGATACAGAAAGCAAATTGTAATCTAAAGAATCTATAAGAAAAACATTAGAAATAGAATGGTCAGGTGATATAGCAATTTTACTAAGTCCTTTGACCAAACCTTGATTTCCATCCCCGAATGTGATAGCTCGTTGGGGATCCTCGTTTTTCTCATAGGAGGAGAACATTCTCTTCTCCCCTGTCATATGGTTTGTGCATCCTCTGTCAATTATCCAACTTGAGCCCCCGGATGCATAAACCTGCAAAATAATTTAGGCCTTGTTCTTAGGTACCCAAACAGTCTTGGGTCCTTTCATGTTAGAAACAAGCACCTTGGGTACCCAAACACAATTCTTTGAACCCTTGTGTTTGCCCCCAACATATTTGGTAACTACTTTGCCTGATTTGGTAGTAAGCACATAAGAAGCATCAAAAGTTTTGAATGAAATATTAGGCTCATTTGATGCAGCAGGAGTTTTCTTTTTAGACATTTTAACATGTGTAGAATGCCTAGAGCTAGATGCCTCATTTTTATATATGAATGCATGATGAGAAACAGTGTGAGGTTTTCTATCATGAATTCTCCTAATTTTTTGCTCAGGATAATTAGCAGGATACAAAATATAGCCCTCATTATCCTAAACCATGGGAGCCTTGCCCTTAACAAAATTAGACAATTTCTTAGGGGCATTAAGCTTGACATTGCTCCCCTGTTGGAAACCAATGCCATCCTTAATGTCAGGGCGTCTCACATTATAGAGCATGCTTCTAGCAAATTTAAACTTTTCATTTTCAATTTCATGCTCATTAATTTTAGCAGTTAATTGAGCTATATGATCATTTTGTTGTTTAATTAAAGCAAGGTGATCATTTATAGCATCAACATTAATATCTCTACATCTAGTGCAAATGGAAACATGCTCAATAGTAGATGTAGAGGGTTTGCAAGCATTTAATTCATCAATCTTACCATGTAAAATAGCATTCTCATTTCTAAGACAGGAAATAGAATCATTGCAAACATTTAAATCTTTAGCCTTGGAAATTAAACTAGCATTTTTGGTCCTAAGGCTAGAAATTGAATCATTCAATTTATCAATCTTAGCATTTAAACTAGCATTTTCATTTCTAAGACTGACAATTGAATCATTACAAACATTTAACTTTTCAACCTTAGCAATTAGACAAGCATTCTCAGTTCTAAGGTTGGAAATAGTGTCATGGCAAATGCTAAGCTCTTCAGTCAAGTTTTCACATTTTTCTATCTCCTGAGCATAAGCATTTTTTACTTTAACATGCTTTTTGTTTTCCTTAATAAGGAATTCCTCTTGGCTATCCAAAAGTTCATCCTTCTCATGAATGGCTCCTATCAATTCATTCAATTTTTCTTTTTGTGCATGTTAAGGTTGGCAAAAAGAGTGAGCAAATCATCATCATCACTAGAACTACCCTCATCACTAGATGTAGTATACTTGGGGGTGGTTCTAGATTGTACCTTCTTCTTTTTGCCTTCCTTTGCCATGAAGCACTTGTGGCCGACGTTGGGGAAGAGGAGGCCCTTGTTGACGGCGATGTTGGCGGCGTCCTCGTCGGAGGAGGAGTCGGTGGAGCTCTCGTTGGAGTCCCATTCCCGACACACGTGGGCATCGCCGCCCTTCTTCTTGTAGTACCTCTTCTTCTCCTTCTTCTTCCCTTTCTTGTCCTCGCCCCTGTCACTATCACTAGACATTGGACATTTAGCAATAAAATGACCGGGCTTACCACATTTGTAGCACACCCTCTTGGAGCGGGGTTTGTAGTCCTTCCCCCTCCTTTGCTTGAGGATTTGGTGAAAACTCTTGATGATGAGCACCATTTCCTCATTGTCGAGCTTGGAGGCATCGATTGAAAGCCTACTTGGTGTAGACTCCTTTTCTTCTTCCGTCGCCTTGAATGCGACGGGGTGCACATCGGGTGTGGAGGTGGTGCCTTGCTCCAAGTTGATGATGTGTTTGGAGCCTTTGACCATTAGTTCAAAGCTCACAAACTTTCCTATCACTTCCTCAGGAGACATTAATTTGTATCTAGGATCCCCATGAATTAATTGCACTTGAGTAGGATTACAAAAAACAAGGGATCTTAGAATAACCTTGACCATTTCATGGTCATCCCACTTGGTGCTCCCGAGGTTGCGCACTTGATTCACTAAGGCCTTGAGTCAGTTGTATAAGGCTTGTGGTTCCTCTCCTTGGTTGAGGACGAATCGACCGAGCTCCCCCTCGATCGTCTCTCTTTTGGTGATCTTGGTCACCTCGTCCCCTTCGTGCGTTGTCTTGAGGACGTCCCAAATTTCTTTGCCCGTCTTTAACCCTTGCACCTTATTATATTCCTCTCGACACAAGGAGGCGAGGAGTATAGTTGTGGCTTGGGAGTTAAAGTGCCGAATTTGGTCGGCTTCGTCCGAGTCGTAGTCCTTGTCCTCTACCTTCGGTACCTGCGCTCCATACTCAACAATATCCATATGCTTTTGTGGAGTGAGGTTAGATGATGCCTCATTTTATCACTCCACATAGAATAATCCTCACCATCAAAATATGGTGGTTTGCCTAAGGGAACAGAAAGTAATGGAGTGCGTTTAGAAATGCGAGGATAGCGGAGGGGCATCTTACTGTACTTCTTGCGCTCATGGCGCTTAGAAGTGACGGACGATGAGTCGGAGCCGGATGTGGAGGGCGACAAAGAGTCGGTCTCGTAGTAGACCACTTTCTTCATCTTCTTCTTCTTGTCGCCTCTCCAATGGGTCTTGTTGGAGGAAGAGGATTCCTCCTTATGCTTGTGGCCGAACTCCCTTGAGTGGGTTCTCCCTGGGCTTGCGGGCTTGTCGCTGGTCACGATCTCTCTCTTGGCGTGATCTCCCGACATCACTTCAAGTGATTAGACTCTAATGAAGTACCGGGCTTCGATACCAATTGAAAGTCGCCTAGAGGGGGGGTGAATAGGCGTAATCTGAAATTTACAACTTAAAATACAAACTACAAGTCGGGGTTAGCGTTAGAATTAAATCCGAGTCCGGGAGGGAGGGGAAAACAAATCAATCAAGAAATAAAGCGGATGAACATGGTGATCTGTTTTACCGAGGTTTGGTTCTAAAGAACCTAGTCCCCGTTGAGGTGGTCACAAAGATCGGGTCTCTTTCAACCCTTTCCCTCTCTCAAATGGTCACTTAGACCGAGTGAGCCTTCTTCCTTAACCTCATGGGTCACTTAGACCCCGCAAGGACCACCACACATTTGGTGTCTCTTGCCTTGCTTACAAAGCTTTTGAGAGTAAGAAGTGAGAAAGAAAAGAAAGCCAACCAAGCAAACAAGAGCAACAAGAAACACAAGTGATCCTCTCATAAGTCCTAATGCACTAGAATTGAGTTGGGGACTTTGAGTGGATCGATCCCTTTGATTTGTGTCTTGGAGTGAAGTCTATTGCTCTTGTATTGAATGCAAAGTTTTGAAAGCTTGGATGGTTGGAGTGGTGGTGGTTGGGGGTATTTATAGCCCTCAACCACCAAACAACCATTGGGGTAGGCTGCTGTCGATGGGCGCACCGGACAGTCTGGTGCGCCACCGGACACTGTCCGGTGCGCCAGCCACATCACCCAACCGTTAGGGTTCTGGAGCATTTGACCGTTGGCGTGCTGACTTCTTATGGCACCGAACAGTCTGGTGCCGCACTGGACAGCTACTGTGCATTGTCCAGTGCGCCTCTGACTTCTGCTCTGACTTCTGTCGCGCACTGTTCACTGAGTCAGCAGCTTTTGCAGTCGACTGTTGAGCCGAGTAGCCGTTGCTCCGCTGGTGCACCGGACAGTCCGGTGGCACACCGGACAGTCCGGTGAATTATAGCGGAGTGCGCCTAGAGAAACCCGAGAGTGGCTAGTTTGATCCTGTATGGCCCTGGTGCACTGGACACTGTCCGGTGGCACACCGGACAGTCTGGTGCGCCAGACCAGAGCACACTCGATTTCTTTGCTCCTTTGTGTTTGAACCCTATCTTGAGTATTTATTGGTTTTTGTTGAACCTTTATGCACCTGTAGAACATGTATTCTAGAGCAAACTAGTTAGTCCGATATTTGTGTTGGGCATTCAACCACCAAAATTAATTGTGGGACAAGGTTAACCCTATTTCCCTTACAAATATCATCAACATAAATTTGGCATATAAACAAGTCTTTAGCAATAGTTTTGGTGAAGGGAGTAGGATTAGCTTTACCAACTTTGAAGCCATTAGTGATAAGAAAGTCTCTCAGGCACTCATACCATGCGCTTGGGGCTTGCTTGAGCCCATAAAGCGCCTTTGAGAGCTTATAAACATGGTTAGGATACTCACTATCTTCAAAGCTGGGATGTTGCTCAACATATACCTCTTCCTTGATAGGGCCATTGAGGAAGGCACTCCTCACGTCCATTTGATATAACCTAAAGCCATGGTAAGTAGCATAGGCAAGTAATATACGAATTGACTCAAGTCTAGCTATGGGTGCGTAGGTTTCATCAAAATCGAAACCTTTGACTTGTGAGTAACCTTTGGCAACAAGTCGAGCCTTGTTCCTAGTCACCACACCATGTTCATCTTGCTTGTTGCGGAATACCCACTTGGTACCTACAATATTTTGGTTAGGACGTGGAACTAAATGCCATACCTCATTCCTCGTGAAGTTGTTGAGCTCCTCTTACATTGTCACCACCCAATCTGGATCTCTTAGTGCATCCTCTATCATGTATGGCTCAATAGGAGACACAAAAGAGTAATGTTCACAAAAATGAGCAACTTGAGATCTAGTGGTTACCCCCTTGTGAATGTCACCAAGTATGGAGTTGACGGGGTGATCTCTTTGAATTGCTTGGTGGACTCTTGGGTGTGGTGGTTTTGATTCTGAATCTCTTGATCATCTTCCTTGTCTTGACCATCTTCATCTCCCCCTTTATCAATGTCTTGCTCCGGAGGTAGCTCATCATCTTGGTCCTCATCCTCTTCTTCTTGAGCCATGTCCTCTTCTTGAGTAGGTGGAGATGCTTGTTTGGAAGATGACGGTTGATCTTGTGCTTGTGGAGGCTCTTTGGGTTCTTTTGGACACACATCCCCAATGGACATGTTCCTTAGCGCGACACATAGAGCCTCTTCATCATCTAATTCATCAAGATCAACTTGCTCCACTTGGGAGCCATTAGTCTCATCAAACACAATGTCACAAGAAACTTCAACTAATCTAGTGGACTTGTTGAAGACTCTATATGCCCTTGTGTTTGAGTCATAACCAAGTAAAAAGCCTTCTACTGCTTTAGGAGCAAAATTAGAATGTCTACCTCTCTTAATAAGAATAAAGCATTTGCTCCCAATAACTCTAAAATAAGAAACATTGGGCTTTTTACCGATGAGGAGTTCATATGGTGTTTTCTTGAGGATTCGATGAAGGTAAAGTCGGTTGATGGAGTAGCATGCGGTGTTAATTGCCTCAGCCCAAAACCGGTCCAGAGCCCTGTACTCATCAAGCATGGTCCTTGCCATGTCCAAAAGAGTTCTATTCTTCCTCTCCACTACACCTTTTTTTGGGTGTGTAGGGAGAAGAGAACTCATGATTGATGCCCTCCTCAAGAAATTCTTTGATCTATGAGTTCTTGAAGTCTGTTCCATTGTCACTTCTAATCTTTTTGATTCTCAATCCGAACTCATTTTGAGCCCGTCTTAAGAATCTCTTTAGGGTCTCTTGGGTTTGAGATTTTTCCTATAAAAAGAATACCCAAGTGAAGCGAGGATAATCATCCACTATAACAAGACAGTACTTACTCCCGCCGATGCTTATGTAAGGTATCGGGCCGAATAGATCCATGTGGAGCAGCTCGAGCAGCCTGTCGGTTGTCATGATGTTCTTGTGTGGATGATGGACTCCAACTTCCTTCCCTGCTTGACATGCGCTACAAATCATGTCTTTCTCAAAATAAACATTTGTTAGACCTAAAATGTGTTCTCCCTTTAGAAGCTTGTGAAGATTCTTCATCCCAACATGGGCAAGTCGGCAATGCTAGAGCTAGCCCATGTTAGTCTTAGCAATTAAGCAAGTGTCTAGTTCAGCTTTGTTATCATTAAAATCAACTAAATATAGCTGACCATCTAACACTCCCTTAAAATCTATTGAATCATCACTTCTTCTAAAGACAGTAACACCTACATCAATAAAAAGACAGTTGTAGCCCATTTTACATAACTGAGAAACTGAAAGCAAGCTGTAATCTAAGGAATCTACAAGAAAAACATTAGAATTAAAATGGTTAGGAGATATAGCAATTTTACCCAAACTTTTGACCAAAGCTTGATTTCCATCCCCGACTGTAATCGTTCTTTGGGGATCTTCATTTTTCTCATATGAGGAGAACCTCCTTTTCTCCCCTGTCATGTGGTTTGTGCACTCGCTATCAATTATCCAACTTGATCCACCAGATGCATAAACCTATAAAACAAATTTAGGCCTTGTTCTTAGGTACCCAAACGGTCTTGGGTCCTTTCACATTAGAAACAAGCACCCTGGGTACCCAAACACAAGTCTTGGGACTCTTGTGTTTGCCCCCAACATATTTGGCAACAACTTTGCCTAATTTGTTAGTCAGCACATAAGAAGCATCAAAAGTTTTAAATGAAATGTCATGCTCATTTGATGCATTTACAATTTTCTTTTTAGGCATTTTGATATGAGTTAAATGCCTAGAACTAGATGCCTCATGACTATACATATAAGCATGATGAGAAACAATATGAGGTTTTCTAGCAAGTATTCTCCTAATCTTGTGCTCAGGATAGTTTTCAGGATATAAAATGTAACCCTCTATATCCTCAACCATGGGAGCCTTACCCTTAACAAAATTAGAAAATCTATTCTTGGGGGCATTAAGTTTGGTGTTGCTTTGGCTCCCTTGTTGGAAGCCAATGCCATATTAATGCTAGGGCGTCTCCCATTATAGAGCATGCTATGTGCAAATTTAAAATTTTCATTTTCTAATTCATGCTCGGCAATTTTAGCATTTAATTTGGCTATGTGATCATGTTGTTCTTTAATTATAGCAATATGATCATTCATAGCATCAACATTAATATCTTTACATCTAGTGCAAATGGTGATATTTTCAACCGTAGATGCAGAAATATTACAAGCATTCAATTCTTCTATCTTAGCATTTAAACTAGCATTCTCATCTCTAAGATAGGAAATCAAATTATTGCAAATGTTAAGCTCTTTAGATAAATTTTCACATTTTCCTACCTCTAGAGCATAAGCATTTTTCAATTTAACAAACTTTTTATTTTCCTTAACGAGTAAGTCCTCTTGGCATTCCAAGAGATCATCCTTCTCATTAATGGTTTTTATTAATTCATTTAATTTCTTCTTTTGTTCCATGGTAAGATTGGCAAAAAGAGAAGTTAAATCATCATTATCATCACTAGAGCTACCTTCATCATCGGATGTAGTATATTTGGGGGTATCTCTAGAATGTACCTTCTTCTTCTTGTCATCCTTAGCCATTAGGCACTTGTGGCCGACATTTGGGAAGATGAGGCCTTTGTTGATGGCGATGTTGGTGGCGTCCTTGTCGGAGGAGGAGTTGGTGGAGCTCTCGTCAGAGTCCCAATCCCGCCCTATGTGTGCCTCGCCACCCTTCTGGTAGTATCTTTTCTTCTCCATATTCTTCTTCCCTTTCTTTTCATCGTCCCTGTCACTGTCACTTGTATATGGACATTTTGCAATAAAGTGACCGGACTTACCACACCTATAGCACACCCTTTTGGAACGGGGCTTGTAGTCCTTCCCCTTCCTTTGTCTGAGGATTTGTTGAAAGCTCTTAATGATAAGAGCCATCTCTTCTTTGTCGAGCTTGGAGGCGTCGATTAGGAGTCTACTTGGTGTAGACTCATCCTTCTTTTCTTCTGTTGCTTTGAATGCAACGGGTTGCACCTCGGGTGTGGAGGTGGCGCCTTACTCCAAGTTGACAATGTGTTTGGAGTCTTTGATCATTAGTTCAAAGCTCACAAACTTGCCAATTACTTCCTCGGGAGACATCTATTTATATCTAGGGTTTCCATGGATTAGTTGCACTTGAGTGGGATTACGAAAAACAAGAGATCTAAGAATAACCTTGACCATCCCATGGTCTGGTCATCCCACTTGGTGCTCCCGAGGTTGCGCACTTGATTGACCATTGTTTTGAGCCGGTTGTACATTGCTTGTGGCTCCTCTACTTTGTTGAGGACGAATCGACCGAGCTCTCCCTCGATCGTCTCGCGCTTGGTGATCTTGGTCACCTTGTCCCCTTAGTGCGCCGTTTTGAGGACGTCCCAAATTTCTTTGATATTTTTCAAACCTTGCACCTTATTATACTCCTCTCGACATAAGGAAGCGAGGAGTATAGAAGTTTCTTGGGAACTAAAATGTCTAATTTGGGCGGCCTCATCCGAGTCATAGTCCTCGTCGCCCACCTATGGTGCCTGCGCTCCAAACTCAACAATATGCTTTCGTGGAGTGAGGTTAGATGATCCCTCATTTTATCACTTCACATACAATAATCTTCACCATCAAAATATGGTGGTTTGCCTAGGGGTACCGAAAGTAGAGGAGCGCGCTTTGGAATGTGAGGATAGCAAAGAGGCATCTTACTATACTTCTTGCGCTCGTGGCGCTTCGAAGTTGTAAACTCGGTGCTGGATGTGGAGGGTGATGGAGAGTCGGTCTCGTAGTAGACCATCTTCTTCATTTTCTTTTCCTTCTTGTCACCCCTCCTATGTGACTTGATGGAGGAAGAGGATTCCTCCTTGTATTTGTCATCGGACTCCCTTGACAGAGTTCTTCCCGAGCCTATGGCCTTGTCGCCGGTGACAATCTCCCTCTTAGCGTGATCTCCAGGCATCACTTTGAGTTTGTTAGACTCTTAATGAAGCACGGGCTCTGATACCAATTGAAAGTCGCATAGAGGGGGGTGAATAGGTGAAACCTAAAATTTACAAACTTAAACTCGCACTAAGGCCGGGGTTAGCGTTCGAATTAAATCGGAGTGCGAAAGATTGTTTCTCTTGCTATGAGTTGCTCAAATTGATGCTGATAACTTTGGGAGCAAACTCAAATTAATATTAGCAAGGAAACTTTAGAGAGAAGAAAGAGGGGAAACAAATTAAGTGAAGATCAATGCAAGTGAACACGGTGATTTGTTTTACCGAGGTTTGGTTCCAAAGAACCTAGTCCCCGTTGAGGAGGCCACAAAGATCGGGTCTATTGCAACTGTTTCCCTCTCTCAATCGGTCACTCAGACCGGTCGATGCTTCTCCTTAATCACTTGGGTCACTAAGACCTTGCAAGGATCACCACACACTTAGTTGTCTCTTGCTAGCTTTACAAAGCACTTAGAGAAATAAGAATGGGGAGGAGAAAGCAATCCAAGCAACAAAGCAACAAAAGAACACAAAACACCCTCTCTCAAGTCACTAGGCGATTGAGTTGATTTTGAGGCTTGGAGAGGATTTGATCTTTGGAATGTCTTTGAGTGAATGCTATTGCTCTTGTATTGAATGTGAAGTTCAGAAAACTTGGATGGTTTGAATGGAGGTGGTTGGGGGTATTTATAGCCCCAACCACTATTCTAGCCGTTGCTATCGATGGCGCACCGGACTGGGCACTGTTCATTGTCCGGTGCGTGCCACGTCAGCACGCCGTTGGGGTTTGGAGCGGTTAACCGTTGAAGTACTTTGTCATCTAGCTGCATCAGACAGTCTGGTGGCACACCGGACATGTCCGGTGAGTTCTAACTTCCTACTCTAACTTCTAACCGCGCACTGTACACATTTGCAGTCGACCATTGCGCGTAGTGACCATTACTCCGTTGGTTCACCGGACACTGTCCGGTGCACACCGGACAATCCGGTGAATTATAGCGGAGCGTGTCTCTGGAAAACCTGAGACTGGCTAGTTGGGAGGGTGCTCGGCCTGGGCACCGGACATTGTCCGGTGCGCCACTGGCAGCACCACTCCAAGTCTTTGCTCCAAACTTTGTTGAGTCCCTAACTTAATTTATTTCTTGGTTTATATTTAACTTTATGCACCTGAGATAAATGATGACTAGGCAAACTAGTTAGTCCACGTGGTTTGTGATGGACGTCAAACACCAAAATCGATTATAGGAAATGATTAAGTCCATTTCCCTTTCACATCTTTTCGCTCAAGGAATAAGAATAACAGTTTCTCATAGTTTAGGTCTAGTTTGGGACAAACAAGGTAGTCAGGAGGGAATAAAAAAGTTATTTTCTTTTGATTCTTTTTATTACCATTGCAGCAAATCTATTTTGGAGAATCTCAAGGCATGATTCTCATAACAGGGTTTTCCATGGCCTGGTCGTGACATAGTTATTTTCTTACTCATCATGAGCATCATATGCATTGGAATCTCAAATTGAAAAACTACACATGCATAAAAATATTGTATGGGCTCAATCATCTTCTCTTACACTGTGTAGTGCCCCGAACTATCTGCGGGAGCATCTCATATACTTAGTAGTTTTCACCAAGTGAATGTCCTCATGGACTGTACTATGCACTCCTGGACTGTTTGCTATATCACTACGTGCACAGAGTTGAGCAATCCACACAAGAGTTGCTCTGGCCCCACCTATCAACATAGGTGTCCCATTTCATGAGAGGTCACCGAAAGTAGCACTCCTCTCACTCTCTCCTAATTCACATAGTCTCTAGTTCTTCCTCTCTCTCTCTCTCTCACTCTCTAGCCAACTTGAACAGGGAAAGGAGGATTAGGAAGTAGTGGGATAAATAATCAACAATAAGAAGCCCATGGGGATCAACCTAGAGAAAGCCAAAGCGTTGAGGATTGATAAGAAATCTAGGAGCAAGGAGGAGGAGGAAACTTCAAGAAGGTGAATAAGGGAAGGGAAGGGATAGATCCTACTTCTTCACTTGTTTGAGAAGCTTGATGATATCTCCTCTCTTCGTTGGGTAAGATGGATTCAAGTTGAATCACCAATTCCACTCAAGATAAAACTTTAGTATTCATCACCTAGAAACCATCCCCAATACACTAACATGTTTAGATGAAATGTTTCTATATTCAACTAGTTAGATGTGGTCTATAGAACTCTAGGAACACCCCATAAACATAGTGAGAGCACCTAGAGGGGGGTGAATAGGTGATCCTGCAGAAAATCAACACTAAAAACACAAACTTGGCTAAAAGTGAGAGTTAGTGTAAACTAAACCAAGTTTGAGTAGAAAGAAGAGAGAAAAGTCTTTTTCACTTGATTGCTCTTTCAAGGTGTAAATTAAACTAAGAGTGATATCACAAGTGAATAGAGAGAACTTAGGAAGAGAGAAAATCGCAAGAAAGTAAATGAACACAAGACATAAGTGATTTTTCTCATGGTTCGATCAAGCCTAAAATGCTTGCCTACTTCATGTCATGGTGTCCCAATTGAAAAGGGTTGCACTCAACCCCTCTCAAGTAGACCTGTTTAAACGTCGAGTCAGGTCAAGGTCGGGTCGTGGGCCATTTATTATGGCCCATTCCCGACTCATGCCTAGTCTCAGGTCGGGTTGTGCCTCTCTGTTTGACGTGTTGGGTCAGGGTTTTTTTGGGTTGGGTCGGGTTTTTTGGCTTTAGGTCGAGTTTTTTCGGGTTGGGTCGGGTTTTGGGTCAAAAATCATGGCTCGTACCTAGCCCGTGAATTATTGCATGTCAAATATTATGGTCTGTATCCACCCGTTGCATTGATCGAGTCAGGTCGGGCGGGGATTTTTTGGGTGGGTCGGATCGGGTTGGTCGGATCGAGAGGCCCATGATTAGGTCTACTCTCAAGTGATCTAAAAATCAAACTTAAGGGTATGATCTTCCTTATCAATATGAATCCCTTTCGCAAGGAATCTCCACAAGTTGGAGTCTCTTGCAACTTTACACAAGATATGAGTTACAACTCAAATAATACAAGGGATATGTAGAACAAACACAAGAGCAACAACACAATGCTAGAAAGGATATCACAGAAGCGCAACAACAAGAATCACACGAACAGCTTCAAAACGGCGCTCATATCTCGCTAGAATCACTGCATGGCGCTATGCCAGAGTGTCGGAGAGTTGAGTAGCTCTTGGAGTGCTTGGGTGCTGAAGGAGGTTTCCATGGGTTCTTTTATAGTCCCAAATGACCCCATAGTCATTGCTCTTTCCTTGCAAAAACATACTAAAATTCAACTTCTTGCGAGGGCACCGGACCAGTCCGGTGCGCCTCCAGATCGGGTCCATGTGCCCCAAATCTGGGATTCTGATTGGCAGTTTCCTATTTTGGTGGACACCGAACTAGGTGCCACGTCAGCTAGCCATTGCTTGCCCGCACGCATGTGAAGTAGTCATTGGATGGCGATCTTGCATGCCACCAAACCGGCACTGTTCACGGTCTGGTGAATTTTATAATAAAATTTTCGAGACTGTCAAGTTAAGCTATATATGCGGTCTAGTGCACATGGACCCAATCCGGTGCACTAGGCCACCCAACAACTAAGTCCAACCCCTCATTGACCCAATCCAGTGCACCACCGAACTGGTTCGATGAGGCCCAGACCAGCTGAACTTGGGCTCTTTTGAGCCTATCTTCTCCAAGTCTCTTTGGATATTTTTGGGAGCTTTACTACGACTTAAAAAACATGATTAGTACATAGTCCAATGGACTAAGTGTGGGAAACTCACCTTTTTCATAGATCTTCAATAGGGTTCCTGATTTGGACCAAACCAAGTCCAAAAAGCACTTTTAGATACAAAAGAAGTTAGAGACCAAGTGCAAGTGCTAGAAACTTTGTAATGGACCTATGCAACATGTCTAAGGGTGCAAACCTCACAGATTTACCATTTTGCTTAAAGTTGCATTTTGGCCTCTAGTTTAGCTCAATCTATGTCCAAAATGCACTTTTCTCACAAAATAGAGTTAGAGCACAAACAAAAGTGCCAGAAACATATTATAAGGTATGTGCATATTATTCAAACACTCAAACATCATGTTTATATTGTTTTACCCAAAGTTGCGCTTTTAGCCTCCAGTTTTGCTCATTTGGACTTAGTTCCATCAATTTGCCTTTAAGTGAACTGGTGCTCATACTCATATCAAACTGGTTAGTCAATGGTGGTGTGTTGGACACTTAATCACCAAAACAGGTAGAAATGGCTATCTAGCACATTTCTCTTTCACATAACTTGGACATGCATAAACCATATGCGAAGATTTCAATTTTGAGATATTAAAACACACCTGATGATTTCGTAGACCATCTGTTAGATCATCAAACCCATCGTGAGGTCACTCACTACGCTCAACACTTAGTCTTTATGGTCGATGTTCCCATGGATCCTGAAAGGGAAATGTGCCCTTGGGCCATTTCTAAGTATTTTGGTGATTGAGTGTCAACACAAGTGCTTAAATGTGAATCAATACCCATGGATGAACAAAGTGCAAATCTAGAGCAAAGGTATGTTTCTAAGTCTTAGTACATTGGTTTTGTGTACTAATATACTTGTCTAAGTATTAGAAACAGGAAGAAGAAGAAGAGAAGAAAGGCTGTTTCGGTCTGGGGCACCGGACTGTCCGGTGGTGCACCGGACAGTGTCCGGTGGTGCACCGGACAGTGTCCGGTGCACCAGGCTATCTCGGCCGAAGAGGCCGCTCTCGGGAATTTGCTGACCGCGTACGGCTAAAATTCACCGGACTGTCCGGTGTGCACCGGACTGTCCGGTGAGCCAACGGTCGGCCAGGACCAACGGTCGGCCGCGCGATCATCGCAGGACACGTGGCCGAGCCAACGGTCGGAAGGGGGCACCGGACTGTCCGGTGTGCACCGGACATGTCCGGTGCGCCAACGGCTCCCGCATCTGCAACGGTCGGCTTCGCCATTTAAGGAAAGGAATCGGGCACCGGACACTGTCCGGTGTGCACCGGACTGTCTGGTGCGCCCGACGACAGAAGGCAAAGATGGCCTTCCAGATTTGTTCTCAACGGCTCCTAGCTGCCTTGGGGCTATAAAAGGGACCCCTAGGCGCATGGAGGAGAACACCAAGCAACTCTTGAGCATACTTGATCATCCACACTCAGTCTTTGCGCATCCGTTTGTGATTCTAAGTGATTCGAGCTCTGTTTTTGTGAGAAACTGTGAGATAGTCTTTGAGCTCGATTCTTGGCCGTGAGTGTGCGCGTTTCACTGTGGATTTGTGTGTGTTGCTTCCCTCCCTTACTCCGTATTTCTTGTTGAATCTCAAGTGTAAGGGCGAGAGACTCCAAGTTGTGGAGATTCCTCGCAAACGGGAAATTGAAAGGAAAAGCATAACACTGTGGTATTCAAGTTGATCATTGGATCACTTGAGAGGAGTTGAGTGCAACTCTCGTCCGTTGGGACGCCACAACGTGGAGTAGGCAAGTTTTGTACTTGGCCGAACCACGGGATAAATCACCGTGTCTCCTCTGTGTTGAATTCTCTGTGATTGTCATATTGTGCAAGATCTCCTCTTTAGCCACTTGGCAATTATTGTGCTAACTCCTAACAAGTTTTGTGGCTATAAGTTAAGTTTTTACAGGATCACCTATTCACCCCCCCCTCTAGGTGCTCTCAATTGGTATCAGAGCCGTTCTCTTCAAAGAAAGGGACTAACCGCCTGAAGAGATGGATCCTAAGGGGAAGGGAATCGTGATCAACAACAAGGAAAAGGAGTCCTTCGTCAACGAGCCAAAGGATGACAAGTCCAACGACTCGGGCTCAGGCCATAGACGAAAAGATGGGAAGAAGAAGAAGACAAGGCGCATCAAGGAGATTGTCTACTACGACAGCGACGAATCTTCCTCTTCCCAAAAGGACGACGACAACGACTACAGGAAGACGGTTAATTCAAACTTTTCATTTGATTATTCTCGTATTCCAAATAGTTCGAATTCGCATTTGCTTTCCATTCCTCTTGGCAAACCTCCACACTTCGATGGGGAGGACTACGGATTTTGGAGTCACAAAATGCGTAGTCATTTATTCTCTCTCCATCCAAGCATATGGGAGATTGTAGAGAATGGAATGAAATTTGATAGCTCGGATAGTCCTATGCTTATAAATGAACAAATCCATAGAAATGCACAAGCTACTACTGTTCTCTTAGCATCTTTGTGCAGGGAAGAATACAATAAGGTGAGCGGCTTGGACAATGCCAAGCAGATATGGGACACCCTCAAAATCTCTCACGAGGGCAACGACGTCACCATGCTCACCAAGATGGAGTTGGTGGAAGGGGAACTTGGGAGATTCGCTATGATAAGGGGAGAGGAGCCAACCCAAACATACAACCGGCTCAAGACCCTTGTCAACAAGATAAGGAGCTATGGAAGCACGCGATGGACGGACCATGACGTCGTCCGCCTAATGCTAAGGTCCTTTACCGTTCTTGATCCTCATTTGGTGAATAATATTCGTGAGAATCCCAGGTACACCAAAATGTCGCCCGAAGAAATTCTTGGAAAATTTGTAAGCGGGCGGATGATGATCAAGGAGGCGAGGTACGTCGATGACGCGTTGAACGGTCCAATCCACGAGCCTCAACCCATTGCTCTCAAGGCATCGAGAAGCAAGGAGGCACTACCAAGCAAGGTGGCGCAAATTGAGGCGGCCGGGCTTAATGATGAAGAAATGGCTCTCATCATTAAGCGCTTCAAGACGGCGTTAAGGGGTCGCAAGGAGCATCCCAACAAGACCAAGACGAAGGGGAAACACTCATGCTTCAAGTGTGGTAAGATTGGTCACTTTATCGCTAATTGTCTCGATAATGATAGTGACCAGGAAAAGAAGAGTGGAAAATGGGAAAAGAAGAAGAATTACAAGAAGGCAAAGGGCGAGGCTCATATTGGAAAGGAGTGGGATTCGGATTGCTCCTCGTCCGACTCCGACAACGAAGGACTCGCCGCCACCGCCTTCAACAAGTCATCCCTCTTCCCCAACGAGCATCACACGTGCCTCATGGCTAAGGAGAAGAAAGTAAGTACTCGAAACTCTACTTATGCTTCTTCTAGTGAGGATGAGTCTAGTGATGATGAAATAGACTATTCATGCTTATTTAGAGGCTTAGATAGATCTAAGATTGACAAAATTAATGAATTGATTGATACTTTAAATGATAAGAATAGGCTACTAGAAAAGCAAGAGGATCTCTTGTACGAAGAACATGATAAGTTTGTAGAGGCTCAAAAATCCCTTGCATTAGAAATTAAGAGAAATGAAATGCTTGCTTGTGAATTGTCTACATGCCATGATTCAATTTCTAAATTAAAGAGCATTAATGATGACTTAAATGCTAAACTAGTAGAAGCACAAAAATCCAACTCTTGTGTTGAACATGTTGAAATTTGCACTAGGTGTAAGGATGTTGATATTAATGCTTGTAGTGAACACTTAGTTTCCATTTCAAAACTGAATGATGAATTAGCTAGTCTTAATGCCCAACTTAAGACTAGCAAGAGTGAATTTGAAAAACTAAAATTTGCAAGGGATGCCTACACTATTGGTAGACACCCCTCAATTAAGGATGGGCTTGGCTTCAAGAGGGAAGCCAAGAACTTAACAAGCCATAAGACTCCTATCTCCACCAAGGAGAAAGGGAAGGCTCCTATGGCTAATAGTGTTAAGAAGAATCATGCTTTCATGTACTATGATAGGAGATACTCTAGAAATGCTTTTAGAAGTAATGATGTTTTTGATTCACATGATTATGACTCTTATGCTATGACTGCTTCTAGTTCTCATGTTATGCATGGTAGAAATGTGTTTAGAAGAAATGTTGTTCACCAAATGCCTAGGAGAAATGTAGTTCATAATGCTCCTAGGAAAGTAGTGAATGAACCTTCCGAAATTTATTGTGCTCTAAATGCTTCCTTTGCTATTTGTAGAAAGGATAAGAAAATTGTTGCTAGGAAGTTAGGGGCAAGTTGCAAGGGAGATAAAACTTGCATTTGGGTCCCTAAGAATATTTGTGCTAACCTTGTAGGACCCAACATGAGTTGGGTACCTAAGTCCCAAGCCTAAATTTGCCTTGCAGGTTTATGCATCCGGGGGTTCAAGCTGGATTATTGATAGCGGATGCACAAACCATATGACGGGGGAAAAGAAGATGTTCACCTCCTACATCAAGAATAAGGATTCCCAAGATTCAATCATATTCGGTGATGGGAATCAAGGCAAGGTAAAAGGGTTAGGTAAAATTGCAATTTCTAATGAGCACTCTATCTCTAATGTGTTTTTAGTAGAGTCTCTAGGTTATAATTTGCTATCTGTTAGTCAGTTATGCAACATGGGGTACAACTGTCTATTTACAAATATAGATGTGTCTGTCTTTAGAAGAAGTGATGGTTCACTAGCTTTTAAGGGTGTATTAAACGACAAACTTTATTTAGTTGATTTTGCAAAAGAAGAGGCTGGTCTAGATGCATGCTTAATAGCTAAGACTAGCATGGGCTGGTTGTGGCATCGCCGCTTAGCACATGTGGGGATGAAGAACCTTCACAAGCTTCTAAAGGGAGAACACGTGATAGGTTTAACTAACGTGCATTTCGAAAAAGATAGACCTTGTGCAGCTTGTCAAGCAGGTAAACAAGTGGGAGGAGCACATCACAGCAAGAATGTGATGACCACTTCAAGACCCCTGGAGCTGCTGCATATGGACCTCTTCGGACCCGTCGCATATCTGAGCATAGGAGGGAGTAAGTATGGTCTAGTTATTGTTGATGACTTTTCCCGCTTCACTTGGGTGTTCTTTTTGCAGGATAAGTCTGAAACCCAAGGGACCCTCAAGCGCTTCCTCAGGAGAGCTCAAAATGAGTTTGAGCTCAAGGTGAAGAAGATAAGGAGCGACAACGGGTCCGAGTTCAAGAACCTTCAAGTGGAGGAGTTCCTTGAGGAGGAAGGGATCAAGCATGAGTTCTCTGCTCCCTACACACCACAGCAAAATGGTGTGGTAGAGAGGAAGAACAGGACGCTAATCGACATGGCGAGGACTATGCTTGGAGAGTTCAAGACCCCCGAGCGTTTTTGGTCGGAAGCCGTGAACACGGCGTGCCACGCCATCAACAGGGTCTACCTTCACCGCCTCCTCAAGAAGACGTCGTATGAGCTTCTAACCGGTAACAAACCCAATGTATCTTACTTTCGTGTATTTGGGAGCAAGTGCTACATTCTAGTGAAGAAGGGTAGAAATTCTAAGTTTGCTCCCAAAGCTGTAGAAGGGTTTTTATTAGGTTATGACTCAAATACAAAGGCGTATAGAGTCTTCAACAAATCATCGGGTTTGGTTGAAGTCTCTAGCGACGTTGTATTTGATGAGACTAATGGCTCTCCAAGAGAGCAAGTTGTTGATTGTGATGATATAGATGAAGAAGATGTTCCGACGGCCGCTATACGAACCATGGCGATTGGAGAAGTGCGACCACAGGAACAAGATGAACGAGATCAACCATCTTCCTCAACTATGATGCTACCCCCAACTCAAGACGATGAACAGGTTCATCAACAGGAGGCGTGTGATCAAGGGGGAGCACAAGATGATCGTGTGATGGAGGAAGATGCGCAACCAGCACCTCCAACCCAAGTTCGAGCGATGATTCAAAGGGATCATCCCGTCGACCAAATTCTGGGTGACATTAGCAAGGGAGTAACTACTCGATCTCGATTAGTTAATTTTTGTGAGCATTACTCCTTTGTCTCTTCTATTGAGCCTTTCAGGGTAGAGGAGGCCTTGCTAGATCCGGACTGGGTGTTGGCCATGCAGGAGGAGCTCAACAACTTTAAGAGAAATGAAGTTTGGACGCTGGTGCCTCGTCCGAAGCAAAATGTTGTGGGAACCAAGTGGGTGTTCCGCAACAAACAGGACGAACACGGGGTGGTGACAAGAAACAAGGCTCGACTTGTGGCAAAAGGTTATGCCCAAGTCGCAGGTTTGGATTTCGAGGAGACTTTTGCTCCTGTGGCTAGGCTAGAGTCTATTCGTATCCTGCTAGCATATGCCGCTCACCATTCTTTCAGGCTGTTCCAAATGGATGTGAAGAGCGCTTTCCTCAACGGGCCGATCAAGGAGGAGGTGTACGTGGAGCAACCCCCTGGCTTCGAGGATGAACGGTACCCCAACCACGTGTGTAAGCTCTCTAAGGCGCTCTATGGACTTAAGCAAGCCCCAAGAGCATGGTATGAATGCCTTAGAGACTTTCTAATTGCTAATGCTTTCAAGGTTGGGAAAGCCGATCCAACTCTTTTTACTAAGACATGTGATGGTGATCTGTTTGTGTGCCAAATTTATGTCGATGACATAATATTTGGTTCTACTAACCAAAAGTCTTGTGAAGAGTTTAGCAGGGTGATGACGCAGAAATTCGAGATGTCGATGATGGGCGAGTTGAACTACTTCCTTGGGTTCCAAGTGAAGCAACTCAAGGACGGCACCTTCATCTCCCAAACGAAGTACACGCAAGATCTGCTAAAGCGGTTTGGGATGAAGGACGCCAAGCCCGCAAAGACTCCGATGGGGACCGACGGACACACCGACCTCAACAAAGGAGGTAAGTCCGTTGATCAAAAAGCATACCGGTCAATGATAGGTTCTTTGCTTTACTTATGTGCTAGTAGACCGGATATTATGCTTAGCGTATGCATGTGTGCTAGATTTCAATCCGATCCTAAGGAGTGTCACTTAGTGGCAGTGAAGCGAATTCTTAGATATTTGGTTGCTACGCCTTGCTTCGGACTCTGGTATCCAAAGGGGTCTACCTTTGACTTAGTTGGATACTCAGATTCTGACTATGCTGGATGTAAGGTCGATAGGAAGAGTACATCAGGGACGTGCCAATTCTTAGGAAGGTCCCTGGTGTCATGGAACTCTAAGAAACAAACCTCTGTTGCCCTATCCACCGCTGAGGCCGAGTACGTTGCCGCAGGTCAGTGTTGCGCGCAACTACTTTGGATGAGGCAAACCCTCCGGGACTTTGGCTACAATCTGAGCAAAGTCCCACTCCTATGTGACAATGAGAGTGCTATCCGCATGGCGGAAAATCCTGTTGAGCACAGCCGCACAAAGCACATAGACATCCGGCATCACTTTTTGAGAGACCACCAGCAAAAGGGGGATATCGAAGTGTTTCATGTTAGCACCGAGAACCAGCTAGCCGATATCTTTACCAAGCCTCTAGATGAGAAGACCTTTTGCAGGCTGCGTAGTGAGCTAAATGTCTTAGATTCGCGGAACTTGGATTGAATTATAGCATACATGTGTTTATGCCTTTAATCAGGTTCATTCTGCATTTTGTTGCTTATTATGGTGCTCAAGTTGTACAAACACTCCCTGGACCTCACAAGTCCGTTGCAAAGTGATGCACATGTTTAGGGGGAGATGTGTTACAACTTGACCCCTTGAGACTAACCATGTGCTTGAGTTTGATAATTTAGTCTCGAAGGAGGATTGAAAGGGAAAAGGTGGACTTGGACCATGAAAGACTTCCACTGCACTCCGATGAGAGGGTAACTTATTCCAAGTTCATCTTTAGACTCTTATTGCCTCTTTGTACTCTTATTGAAGATTTTGGTGAGGCAATGGGGTTAAAGGGCCAAGATTGATCCCGTTTTGGTGTTTGATGCCAAAGGGGGAGAAAATAAAGGCCAAAGAAATAAATGGATCAGCTGCCACTTGAGAGATTTTGAAAATAGTAGAATAGAGCTTTCTGTTTTAACAAAATTCTTTTATTGTGTCTCTTGTCAAAAGTTGGCTTCTTGTGGGGAGAAGTGGTGATTATGGGAAATAGGGGGAGTTTCTGAAATACTTTGATCAATCTCTTTTGGAATAACTCTCTATATGCTTTAACATGTGTGTTTGACTTAGAGATAGAGATTTGAGTTTGATTTCAAAAACAAACCAAGTGGTGGCAAAGGATGATCCATATATGCCAAACATGAATCAAAATAAATTTAAGTGTTTATTTGAAGTGGTTTTGCACTTGTTCTAGTTGCTTCATGTTGTGTTGGCATAAATCACCAAAAAGGGGGGAGATTGAAAGGGAAATGTGCCCTTGGGCCATTTCTAAGTATTTTGGTGATTGAGTGTCAACACAAGTGCTTAAATGTGAATCAATACCCATGGATGAACAAAGTGCAAATCTAGAGCAAAGGTATGTTTCTAAGTCTTAGTACATTGGTTTTGTGTACTAATATACTTGTCTAAGTATTAGAAACAGGAAGAAGAAGAAGAGAAGAAAGGCTGTTTCGGTCTGGGGCACCGGACTATCCGGTGGTGCACCGGACAGTGTCCGGTGGTGCACCGGACAGTGTCCGGTGCACCAGGCTATCTCGGCCGAAGAGGCCGCTCTCGGGAATTTGCTGACCGCGTACGGCTAAAATTCACCGGACTGTCCGGTGTGCACCGGACTGTCCGGTGAGCCAACGGTCGGCCAGGACCAACGGTCGGCCGCGCGATCAGCACAGGACACGTGGCCGAGCCAACGGTCGGAAGGGGGCACCGGACTGTCCGGTGTGCACCGGACATGTCCGGTGCGCCAACGGCTCCCGCATCTGCAACGGTCGGCTTCGCCATTTAAGGAAAGGAATCGGGCACCGGACACTGTCCGGTGTGCACCGGACTGTCCGGTGCGCCCGACGACAGAAGGCAAAGATGGCCTTCCAGATTTGTTCTCAACGGCTCCTAGCTGCCTTGGGGCTATAAAAGGGACCCCTAGGCGCATGGAGGAGAACACCAAGCAACTCTTGAGCATACTTGATCATCCACACTCAGTCTTTGCGCATCCGTTTGTGATTCTAAGTGATTCGAGCTCTGTTTTTGTGAGAAACTGTGAGATAGTCTTTGAGCTCGATTCTTGGCCGTGAGTGTGCGCGTTTCACTGTGGATTTGTGTGTGTTGCTTCCCTCCCTTACTCCGTATTTCTTGTTGAATCTCAAGTGTAAGGGCGAGAGACTCCAAGTTGTGGAGATTCCTCGCAAACGGGAAATTGAAAGGAAAAGCATAACACTGTGGTATTCAAGTTGATCATTGGATCACTTGAGAGGAGTTGAGTGCAACTCTCGTCCGTTGGGACGCCACAACGTGGAGTAGGCAAGTTTTGTACTTGGCCGAACCACGGGATAAATCACCGTGTCTCCTCTGTGTTGAATTCTCTGTGATTGTCATATTGTGCAAGATCTCCTCTTTAGCCACTTGGCAATTATTGTGCTAACTCCTAACAAGTTTTGTGGCTATAAGTTAAGTTTTTACAGGATCACCTATTCACCCCCCCCTCTAGGTGCTCTCAGATCCACCATGGGAACACTAGACCATCTAGAAAAACAATCAAAATATTCACTATGAGAACACCCCTCTCAGACTAAATTTCCTAGACCCTCTAGTAGAACTTCGAACCATTTGCAAGATCATATACTTAGAATTTTCTAAAATATTCTAGTGAACTGTTCCTACGGACCATGTGATGTTAACCCAAACCGTTCGAGAGAACATTGGCAATGCTCTTTGAGTTACACTTCACAGACATGTCACATGTAATTTTAGTCCATATATTATATCATAGCAAAGCATATCATGCCATTTAGTTTATTACATTCTACATGTTATCAATTCATTAGGTGATGAGGTCTCCGAAGAGGTCACCACCAAAGAGACCCAAACAATCGAAGTAACCAATGAGCCACCGATCGAGTAGACTCGAGACATGCACCTAAGTATTTTTATTCTTTGTAGATTGCATGATATGACTATGGTTAAGTAATGTGTGGCTATGTTATATTATGACTAGAGTTCCTATGTTTACCTAATTGAGATTTCACTCCTTGAATGATGAATCAATCACTTAAACATTGTTTATTTATTTTGTCAATCAATTAATTTATGCTTAGTTTGCTTAGACGGTACAAGTCGAGATGATGATTTGTTCTCATGTCTAATGTGGTTAGGGCATATTTGTCCACTAAACAAACATATATTGGAGTTGTGATCTAAACTTGACAAAGATGATGAAAGTGAATGAAGGTTGGCTCAGTAAATTGGGTGATGTATCAGGATGGTCAGTTAAGTGTTTTATATAGCTAATGGTTGTTAATGGAAGGCTACTTAGTAAGATCATCTATTTAAGAGGGTGTCGATCGTGACAATGTGCACTGTAGAAATTTATATAGAGCATGTGTATCAACTTGTGTTGTGTTCTAGATACATGAACTCATCTTCCGTGTCTAGTGTAAATTTATGAATGGGCATATAACAACTTATGTTCTATATGATATTAGTCTAAAACCCCTAATTAGTATGGATATTATAATCCTAATCAGTACGCATGAGTATATAAGATCAGTGTTTGAGAAATCTAAAAACATGCAACAAAAGCAAAGAGTAGGAAAAACCCACAATCTTGGTCATAACCCTTGTTGCACCCGTAGATAGAAAAAGCTATCATGCAGGGGGCAAATCAGAGTCACGACCCTTATAATGAAGCTAAATAAAAACATGCTGCCAACTAGGGGGAAACCACCAATATAACCCGTGCAGCAATCATAAATCACAAACCTTATTGCATGCCCTGAACACAACAACTACGAAGTGGTGAGGGACCAATTATAACCATTACAAAGTGACCCCCTAATTAAAACAAGCTGCAAACTAGAGGAGACAAACATGCTACAAAAATAAGAGGAGGATAAACAGTATTTTTAACCACTAAAACATCCTGAAGTCATAACAAGCCGAGAACTAGGGGTGGGGGTTAAGCCATACTCACAACCCCTTCTACAAACCCTAATTAGTATTTTGCTATAAAAGTAGTCACTATACATATTGTTCATCTAATCAGTATGGCCATTACAACCTCAATTAATATTGTTGGTCACTCGTTCTCAAATGCTATGAGTTAAGAACAAGGCAACACAAAATGTCAATAGTTAAAGACCTTCGTCCTTCGAAGCATTATCTCCCTTAGGATATAATGATCTTCAGATGAAGGTTGTGAAGGACATACCTTCATCATCTCAGTATATAATAATGGGAATGAAGACATATGAAACATGGAAAGTAACATCAAAAAATTTCTATTATATTATCATGAGTGAATATGAACAATATCGAGTTACATTTATACCTTTGGCTTGATAGAAGGTAAAAAGCTTGAGAGTAACGTGCGAGTCAATACTAGTCAGCGTGAACAGTACGGTGCTACTTTTTATCCATTTATAGGCATGGGACGCAGCCTGTGTAAATTACACTCATGCCCTTTATGTTTACTATTGACTTAAGGAAAATCTACTGAGCACTAGATAGTCTTTTCCTCTTTAAGTCGGTTCCATTTTCCGTCGCTGAGCCGAAGCTTATCTTCGCATAGCTTCGGAGCTGGTTCATCCTTCTCCCGAATCACGCTTTTCATATTGTGTACAGCTTCATCCCAATGCCAAAGGTCCCTGTATACATATTATACTTGGAAAACATATCAGCCATGTTTTTGAGGACCTTCGAAAGATGAAGGCCCCCAATAGTAGCCCCTCGCAGTATTAATTTGTTATAACAACGAATTTAGACTGTGACATGAACGAAGGCCTTAAGCCGAAGGTCCGAAAAAACACCTTCCCTTCGCTAGAATAGCGACAGTCAATGACAGACGGGACCCGCCAAGTTGCAGAGCACTAGGCGTATAAATATGAATCCCCAGCGGTGGTATTTGATACGCCATTTCTGCTGCTTGCATTATTTCCTCAACTTTTAACTCTTGCTTGCAAGTTTTTGCTTAATTTTCGAGCTTCGGTTTAAAGACGTGTTTGTTTCATATCTGAGGAGAAGATGACTAGTGAGGAGAAGAAGATAACTGAGGAGAAGATGACTGAGGAGAGGAAGGTATCAAAGGAGAAGAAGCTGTATGAAGAGAAGAAAGTTATGGATCCTTTTATTGCTGGGTTTTACGAGTCTATGGCTAAGACGAATATAGAGAAAATTACTAAAGAAATAATGGAGGGTTTGTCTGAAGATTCTGATGACAATGATAGTTATGATGTGGAGAGTGGAGATGAAGACTCCCAGGACCGACCCTGGAGGCCAAGCCACACTATCTTCGGAAAATCGACCATCAAGCAGAGTCATATTGACGCCATGAGAAGGAGATATTTTCGCGACACGTCTATTGTCAGGGTTGGAGGAGACAGCACTGCCCCTGTTCCTGAGGAAAATGAAGTTGTTATCTACCAAAGCTTCTTGAAGGCAGGCCTCCGGTTCTCGTTGAGCAAATTTGTGGTTGAGGTATTAAAGATTTTTCAGATTTTTCTTCATCAGATTACCCCCGAAGCTATAATTAGGACGGGGATGTTTGTCTGGGCTATAAGAAGCCAGGGGCTAGAGCCGAGCGCGAAGTGCTTTTGCAGTATGCACGAGCTTTTATATGAGACGAAGGCTATTGGCAAAGAACAATACCACAACAACTTCGACTGCTACGGGTTCATTGCCTGCTCTAATGCAAGTTACCTGGTGCCGACATACCGGAAAAGATGGCCCGGGGCCTAGATGGAGGAGTGGTTTTATGTTAAAAATGATCTAATTAAAAGAGAAGATATCAAGGAAATTATCCAGCGCTCCATCCGGTCTCGCTTCGGTCTTCGAAGGCCAAAGGTGGAAGTTGATGGCGATGTTGAAGCATGCCAGAAGGCTTTTAGTACAGTTTGCGCCTTCATTGGCATAAGGGATTTAATTCAAGAGCACATATCCTTCAGGGTGTGGCCACTTGTGGAGAGCTGGGATATGCCGAAGGAAACTACTGCCGACTCCAGTGAAGGTGGCCTGGTTCGATTGAGATATACCTTCAAGTTTAGAGAGAAGTTTGACAAGCCAAACGATGACTGGTTGAAGTGTCTTGAAGCTACCAGTGACGAGCTGCTTGGAACATATTCCAAAGCCGAAGATGATGCCTTGTCCGTAGCCTTTGGGGGCCGAGGCAAGAAAAGATTAAACAGGGTATTTGATGCGATTGGCTTCGTGTATCCTGATTATCACTACCCGCTATGAAGGCAGGGAAAGAAGAGAAAGGTTGCCGCTCTGGTCACCACAGCTGTACCGAAGGGGAAAAGTGAAGGTTCTGACCCACCGGCTGCGATATATCGAACCGGCCATAGTGCCTGAATTCGGTGAGGGGACCTCTTCAACTACCGAGGCAAAACAAGTTGCCTCCATCACGCAGAGCACTGAAGAGCCGATTGTAGTGCCGAAGGTGCCTACAGTCGGGCCAGTCGAAGCTAAGGATGATAAGGTCGAAGAGCCAAAGGTGGGAAAAACAAGAAAAAATGCCATAAATTCTAAGCCCTCCAGCAGAGGCAAAACTGTCGAAGGTGCCAAAGGCTCCTGCCGCAACTCCCAAGGGGAGGAGGATGGCCAGCGTGCTGGATGCTGTGTTAGAGACCACAAAGGCCTTGAGCCCCGCTCCTACTAAGGAAATTGCTGAAGCTGCCAAAGTCCAAGCTGAAGCCGAAGCTGGGCCTTCAGCGCCTATTGAGACAAAGACTGTCACGCCTGAGGACAAGGTTGATCAGCAAACTTCAGGTACTGGAATGGCAGTAGGGAAAAGTATGGCAGAAAAAGCAAAATCTCCTGCCCCCGAAGCTCCAGTCGAAGATATTGATTACATTTTTTGACATGCTTCGGGGAAAAAATATCCGAAGAAGAAGTCCTAGAGGTCAAACACTATGCCCAAAAATAAAATATCCTAAGGGGGCCTTAGTATTTAATGGCACTAATGAAGATGATTTCCTGTACTATCTCCCGGACAACAAAGAAATATCCATTTGCCGGGAGATAGCTAAAAGTATGGGATTTCCGAAGCTTAAAGAAGGTCTTTCGGTTATGTCAAAGGATGATCTTGCTGATAGCCTGGCGTACAACAGTATAAAGGTATGGAAGCTAACTTTTAAAGTTGGAAATGAAGAATTTTGTTGCTATACTTAATTATTTCTTTTTCTTGCAAGGTTTAATTCTTAGTAATGCCTTGAGGGCACAAAAGAGCGCTAAAGACGAAGGTTGATCAATAGCTCTTAGCAATCTTCGGTCGGAGGTAATTGAGCTAAGAAACGAAGGTTTGGAAAAAAACAAAATTTTGATTTCATTGGTGAATAAAATAAAAGAAGACAAAGCTAAGTATAATGCTCAGGCCGAAGCCCAAAAAGCCGAGGTTGAAGACCTTCAAAAACAACTAGCCGAAGCTAATGAGAAGTGCGCACTCGCACAGGCTGACCAAGAGATTAGTGAATATTGGAGGAATAAACTAGAGAAAAATGTAGAAGAACTTCGCGAATCCAAGGAAAGGTGTTTTGAAAAATCCTTGGATTGCGTGAAGAAATTAAAAACTAGCTTCTCCAAAGTGGGCGCCTACTCTTCTGAAGAAAATTTTATCCGAGGCGACCCTGAGGGCGTTATTGAATGGATAAGTGGAGAAGTCAAAGCTTTCGAAGAAATCTTAAATGATCGTGGGGATATTTGTGCTTTCTCCGGTTCTAGGGGAGTTGCAGCTATTCTGGAGAAGGCAGGATGCGAACATGTGAAAACTACAGCGAATGCCGAAGCTGCCTTCTCCGTAGATGATACAAAAGATCCTTCAGCCGAAGCAACTTTGATGGGTGGAAAATTCTATTCTGATGTCTAGGTGAACGGTGGCCGAGAATTGGTCCATGAAATTATAAAAAGAATGAAAAGGACACCCATGACACCTGAGAAGAAGCTAGGCGAGCTAAAGAGGCTGCTAAGCGCGAAAGACGCATAGGTTTTATTTTTGAATTTCAGCTTCGGTACTTACTTTGTGTCTTCGAACTAATAGTTTATCTATTACAACTGAGCTATCACCGCCACCGGATCCGTACAATCCCCTAGCTGATCCAGAGATGGAGGAAGCACTGGATATAATAGGCATTGCTAATTCTATTATGGACGAAGTCGTTGACAAACTTTTGAACGAAGTCGCAGAAAAAGTCCTCAAAGAAGAGTAGACTTATTTGTAAGAATATTTTGTAATATTTGATGTATGGAACAATTTAAGGAAGATTTCTATTGTAACAGAACAATGTAACATTTGATGTTTATAATATTGAATCGATTATGTAAGCTATTGTAATTTATTTCTTTGCTATGCATGAAACATACACACACTACTGGAATTTCTCTCTTTGACGAGAACCAAATACTTTGCCAAGTGTTTTTTTGGCACTCGGCAAAGAAGCTCTTTGCCAAGTGCCACACAAAAAACTCTCGGTAAAATAAAACACTCGACAAAGAAGCTCTTTGTCGAGTGTTTTATTTTTGACACTCGGCAAAGAGCTCTTTGTCGAGTGCTTTTTTGACACTTGGCAAAGAGCTTCTTTGCCGAGTGTCAAAAATATAACACTCGGCAAAGAGCTCTTTGTCGAGTGTTTTTTTTCAACACTAGGCAAAGACAGTTTAAAAATCACATTTTAAAGCAGTAAATTAATTCAAATTAAAAAGGTTTCAACTACAATTTGTATAACACATCATGATGTACATTTTATATTTTGAACATTTCTTCATATGAAAAACTAAAAATAAATTTGTTCATAAAACCTATATCTCTATCGTAGTTTATGAAACTACGAGAGAGATGTATAGAATTTGTGCATATTGTTAGAACCATCATGTGAGATGAACAAATGACCAAACAACCAAAATAAACTATGTAGATCTTGAGAAGTTATAGAAGTTTGTAGTTGATAACTTTTTCATTTGAAGTCATATTGTCAACAAAAACTACGTTTGAATTTAAAAATTTTAAATTTTGATTTTTGAAGACGATCTCGAAAGAAAAACCCACCAACATGAAAGTTGTAGGTATTGAAGAGTTATGAAACTTTGTAGTTGACAATGTTTTGGTTTGAAATCATCTTGCCATGCAAAACTATGTTTGAATTTTGAAATTTGAATTTTTCAAACTACCTCGGATGAAAAAACTACCAAAATAAAAGTTGTAGGTCTTGAAATGTAATGAAACTTTGTAATTGACAATCTTTTGATTTGAAATCATCTTATCATTGAAAAATTCGTGTGAAGTTTTCAAATTTAAAATTCAAATTTTGTAAACGGCCTCGGATGTAGAAACTATTCAAATAAATTTGTAGATCTCAAAAAATATGCAACTTTATAGTTGGTCACATTTTCAAATAAATTCATTTAGTGCCTTAAATAATCAAATTACTCTCGGTTTGTTATAGTATATGAGGAATGAAAACGTAATATAGATGTAATTGGTGTAGTAGTGTAGTGGTATAGGAGGGTATGCGCGAGAGAGGTTGCGAGTTCGAATCTCAATATTTACAAAACATGTAAATTTGATTCAAAATAATAGTGAAAAATTATAGAGTGATGGGTAAGGTAATAGGTGGTAGGGTTGAAGAGTTGTTTCTATAATTTTAAAAAATGTTTTTCTGTTTTTTGGATTTTTTTCGATTCTTAATTTGCCGAGTACTTTTTCGGATAAAATATTTGTCGATAAGCACTCGGCAAAGAACCCTTTGCCGATAAAATATTTGCCGAGTATTCTTTGTCGAGTGTTACACTCGGCAAAGGCTTTGCCGAGTGTAAAATAGCCTTTGCCGAGTGTCTTAGACACTCGGCAAAGAACGCGATTCCGGTAGTGACATATCGCTTTTTGAGCCTTCGGCGAAAAAACACCTTCCCTTATTTTCATGCTTCATAAAGAAGGATGCCCCTTCTAGGGCAGATCTAATAAAATTGTCACCTGAAGCTTGCTTCGTGCCTTGGCACATTTTTATTCAACGAAGTGTTGCCTAAGATTTGCTTCGTATCCAATCATTCTGTTGATGCGATATGATGTATGATGTGATGCTGTGCTAAATGATGCAATGATATGATGCAATATGATGATGATGTTCGAACACCCACTCATACACCCATACTGCAACATGGAAGACTCTGCATCCCCTTAGGAACGTCTTTTGATTCTTTAAGCTCTACATCCCCTTAGGAACGACTTTTGAGCTTCTTCACCTTCTATTTCGGTGGTATAAGTTCTGCATCCCCTTAGGAACGACTTTTGAACTTCTTCGTCTTATATTTTGGCGGTATTTGGCTCTGCATTCCCTTTAGAACGACCTTTGAGCAGAAAACTTAAGCTGCGCTCCCTTAGGAACGACTTTTTGTATCTTCGTCAATTCTTTGCTCTGCATTCCCTTAGGAACGACTTTTGAGCTTCGAAATTCACTTCGTTCCTTTAAGAGTCGTCTTTCGAGCTTCGTAAATCTATGAAGAAGATATATTCCATTCTGGTGTAGGCAGAATTGTTACAAGAAATTGAAACCAAGTTCTTCATTACTTGTTTTTCATATAGAAAGTAAAATGGCATAAAAGATAAAAGTACTTCAGAAGTAGGATATTCCTTAGTATATGTGCTTCGATTCTGGTACAGTGCTGTTGACTGTACGAGCTTCGGACTCCTCCCTGAAATCGCATTGCTGTTGGGGGTGCTGGCGCCCTTCTGGCTGCTAGCCTTGGGTATGAGTAGGTGGCAATTGTGGTGGCAGTGGAAGCTGAGGCCAGGATGCTTGTGAATGGCTTGCCGAAGCAACAGAAGCTGCAGGTTGATTGCCCACATATTCTGGTATATAGGGAGAGTAGCATAAAGCAGTATGTAAAACCTGCTTCGGTTGGTTCTGCCGGGCTTCTGCTTCAGCAATCTCTTTTTGCTTCTGAATGGTAATCTGGCACGTTCTTGTAGTATGGTCCTTGTCTTCACCATAGAATAAGCAATAGATTATCCTGGGCTGATCCCCATATCTTCCTCCGAAGCCCCTGCCGCCTCTGCCCCTTAGAGCTGGTGGCTTGAAGGAGCTTTGTTGCTGTCTTGAAGACTGTGAACTGTGTTGTGGTCTCTGAAACTGACTTCCTTTGTCATCACTCTGACTGGAGCTATGGATTGATCTGACATGCCTAAGGTGGATTCTCCCTCCGAAGCCCCTAATCATCTCAGAAAACCTATAAGCTTCTTCCCTTCTTTGGCAGAAATCATTATCAGCCCAGATGTACTCATCCATTTTCTGAAGCAGCTTCTCCAAAGTCTGGGGGGGTTTCCTGGCGAAGTATTGAGTTGTGGGCCCTGGCCGAAGACCCTTGATCATGGCCTTAATGACGATTTCATTGGGCACTGTAGGCGCTTGTGCTCTTAGACGCAAGAACCTTCAGACATACGCCTGAAGGTACTTCTCTTGATCTTGTGTGCACTGGAACAAGGCCTGAGCAGTGACTGGCTTTGTCTGAAACCCTTGAAAACTGGTGACCAGCATGTCCTTAAACTTCTGCCATGACGTGATTGTCCCTAGCCGGAGAGAAGAGTACCATGTCTAGACCACACTTCGGACTGCCATGACAGCGGCGTTGCCTCCATATGAGGATATTGTTGCCTCATAGCTCATCAAAAATTGCTTGGGGTCCGAGTGCCCATCATACATGGGAAGATGGGGTGGCTTGTATGATGAAGGCCATGGTGTAGCCTGCAGCTCTGCTGACAGAGGAGAAGCATCATCAAAAGTAAAATTTCTATGGTGGAAATCATCATACCAAACGTCATCATCGTAGGAACTGTCCTGGTGAAGCTCTGTGCGTTGAGGTCGTCAGTCCTGGTCATCTTGGGTGAGATAACGCATTTCCTCAGCGGCTTCATCGATCTTCCTCTGAAGATCAGCAAGACGAAGCATCTTCTCCTTCTTTCTTTGAACCTGTTGATGAATGGCTTCGAGATCCCTGATCTCTTGGTCCAACTCTTCGTCCTGAGGCGTCGGACTTGTAGCCTTCCTTTTTTGGCTTCGGGCTTCACGCAATGTGTCCTGGTTGACATCCAGTGGCTGCAGTGCAGCCCCTAGCCCTGAAGCTTTCTTCGGCGGCATGACGAAGGTCACAGCTTGCCGAAGGTGGTCGAATGAGTTCCACCGGAGGTGGGCGCCAATGTTGGTCACTTGTTCTCAAATGCTATGAGTTAAGAACAAGGCAACACAAAATATCAATAGTTAAAGTCCTTCGTCCTTCGAAGCATTATCTCCCTTAGGATATAATGATCTTCAGACGAAGGTTGTGAAGGACATACCTTTATCATCTCAGTATATAATAATGGCAATGAAGACATATGAAACATGGAAAGTAACATGAATAATCATCTAATATTATCAAAACATTTCTATTATATTATCATGAGTGAATATGAACAATATCGAGTTACATTTATACCTTCGGCTTGACAGAAGGTAAAAAGCTTGAGAGTAACGTGCGAGTCACAATACTAGTCAGCGTGAACAGTACGGTGCTACTGTTCATCTATTTATAGGCACGAGACGCAGCCTGTGTAAATTACACTCATGCCTTTTATGTTTA
Source organism: Zea mays (assembly GCF_902167145.1). Lineage (NCBI taxonomy): Eukaryota > Viridiplantae > Streptophyta > Magnoliopsida > Poales > Poaceae > Zea > Zea mays. Next base: position 186,707,522 of record NC_050097.1, on the reverse strand, counting down.
CTATTGACTTAAGGAAAATTTACTGAGGACTAGATAGCCTTTTTCTCTTTAAGTCGGTTCCATTTTCCGCCGCTGAGCCGAAGCTTATCTTCGTGTAGCTTCGGAGCTGGTTCATCCTTCTCTCGAATCACGCTTTTCATATCGTGTACAACTTCATCCTAATGCCGAAGGTCCCTTTTAGAAAACATATCAGCTATGTTTTTGAGGACCTTCGAAAGATGAAGACCCCCAACAAATATAACGTTGCAACCCTATTTGATACTGGTACCATGACCCCTAATTAATATGGCTGCTACAATCCTAACTAATACGCACAAGCATAAATGACACATTTGAGAGTCCTACAAAATAACAACCTAAGCAATCAAATGGTAGGGCCACGTCAAAACTCCTTTTTATAAGACCCCTAATCGGTATGTCTATACATGCCTCTGAAGATTATAAAAAGTAGAAACATAAGCATGAATGCAAAACCAATAACATTGATTGGTATACTTGTGACCCTGACCTATATGCATGATGCGATCAAGGTCATAACATAATTCATGTTATGTTGTTATATTGTGAACTCTAATCACAACTCATGTGGGACCCTAAATAAAAGTGGTGGTATGCATAAGATGTCGTGAAGGAAAACTATAATAAAAACATAACTTGTTCAGTCAATCATATTTATGTAACCGTGTAATCAGGAGATATAATGCATATAACCAAATTCAAATGATGACATATATATTGAAGAATTAAATGTAAAATAGCAATGACCATTGAATTTTTTATTGGATGAACTTTATCACATGATTGCACGGTTACACTGACATGATTGTTTATACATTATATATTATATATTCTCAACTAAATTGCTATTATGAAGATAATTTACTACAAGTTACATAGAGACTATATATATGCATAATAAAATCCAGTTTTGACAGCCCAAAATCCGTGGCGTGTCCATCACCTAATCCGATGTGGCGCCCAACACTCTCAAAAAAAAGAATGCACAAATGCATGCTTTAAAGTTCCACTTAAAAAATTAATATCTACAAAATTTAGTATTGAAATTGGATTTTTTACCTTCTTGTTCGTCACAATAAAAGCTTCAAAATTAGATCTCACTTGTCATATTTATCTTAGGATTTTATTAGAGTCAGTCATTCTATATTTTATCTTGAGTCATTTACGAGAATTACTGAGATAACAGTCATTTAGTAAGTCAGTCATTCTAAAAACAGACATTACGAAAAAAACTCAATCATTCCATCTTTTTAGCCTCAATCATTATGAGAATTTATAAAATAATCGTGATTTCATTCAAAAAACATGCACTACATGAAAAAAGTGAATAAACCCTATAATTATGTGAAAACACAGTCATTCCATCTTTTAGCTTCAAAAGTTTATGAGAATTACTAAGGAATAAGTTATTAGGGTCAGTCATTGTACTTATTAGAGTCCATCATTATATTTATTAGTGTTAGTCATTGAATTATTAAAGTCAATCATTGTGATTAAATAAAAAGATTGAAAATAAATACTTACTTTACTTAAGAAATGAGGTGTATAACATTTGCTTGTAATGGGAGCTGCAATACGCGCGCTGACAGGGACCATAGTGAGCGTGATACTAAATTGCTATTTGGCATATATGGTAAAAAAACTATCGCATTTAATAATTGTTTTTTTTTTTCAAAAAGGAACACCTATAACCTACCGACTTCCCGAGCTCGTCGCCGCCTGTTGCGTTCGCCCCTCCTTTTACCTTCTCCCATTCACGCCCCGTCTCTTTCGTGGCCTTCCTTTTCCGGCGGCCACAAGTGGGCGAGCGGCGGCGCCCTTCACCAGGTCTTCGTCGGGCCCTTCACCGGCGACGAGCATCCACCAGGTATGCCCGCCCCTTCGATTCCATTCTGCTGTGCGAAACGGAGCACCCCAACCCCAACCTAAGCTATTTGGTTTCGGATCTGACCCCAAGTACGTTTATTGTACATGCTAACTTCGGTTTAGAGGCAGCCATGTTGCTTGCTTTACACTTAGTATTATTTACTTTTTCCTGTTGGTAGCTTGTGGTGAGAATTTAATCGTGCCGAGGTTAGGACAGGCAAATGATCAAATTTAAGAATGTGCGCTTTGGATAAAATTTAGTATCGAAGTATCTGTTTCTTCTGTTTATTATCATTGCGGATGCAATTGTGAGGGAAATCTCAGAATGCTAGATTTATATTCTGTGAAAAACAAACTTAATTGCTGGAAATGTCCAGATTGAAGTAGTTGTTTCATTTGCAAAAAAAGGTACAGTTGTTTCATGATTGGGAGGAACATTACTGTTTGCAGAACAAATTATTTATTCATAAGCATTGGACTTGTCTCATCTAGGATGTTTTTAATGTTCAAATGCCTTCAATGTTGAAGGAGGGAATTGCGAAGTTGTTTTGTGATGATATATATAATATATTGGGCAGAAACGTGGAGCTCAGAGCATTGGTGCCTCTTTCCTCTTTCACCAAGGATTCCGGTGCCTTATTTCACAAGGTTAGACAAGTTTCTTCTGTTGTTTCAGTTATTCTATGACCCTGTTTGCAGTGTCCCAGCACCAAGATTTCTTGGAGTTGGGTATTACTAGCTCCATAAATTTCTGAATGTGGAGCTAGGGCTTAGGGGTACACCTGACTTGCTTTCTTTCTATTCTAGACAAAAAAAGTCTCAAGGGTCTTGATTCTTGTATGAACTCAAGATTTATGGTGGATCTTGGAGCTGGTATGTGACAAACAGGGTGTATTTATAATTAACAATGGTGTCTTTCTAGTTAACAATGGCATCGGCTGACCTGTCCTTTTCTTTCAGTGGGATGCTAAGCCTGGTCTAGCTACTAGATTATGAACTCTCTGCTGATCTAATAGCATTTCTACAAGAATTCTTTTGCTGGAAGGTTTATTAGTTATTTGCAACAATGAAGGAACATCTAATGCTTAATATTGATGACCTAAGCATTCTTGAGCCTAACGAGGTCATTGGGACAGTCAAGAATAAATCATCTGGGGAAACCATTGCACATCCACCCTCCATGGCTCATGCCATTTTAGCAGTGGGAGAAAGCATGGTTTCTGAAGCGGAACCTCTTCTGCAAGTGGTGGAGTGTCGCATTTGTCAGGAGGAAGATAGTATCAAAAATTTAGAGAGTCCATGTGCTTGCACTGGCAGTCTAAAGGTTCGTGTTACTCCATTCTTCTTATTCATTTATTATGGATATATAATTATACTCCATATCTAATTATTATCTGAAGTGTCAAGAGTTTTGCCTGTAGCGACATGCTTTAGGAAACCGGAGGGAGTAGTTGATGACAGAGGGTATGCTTGATGTAATGATCAGCGAGGAAGAGGTAGTGACAGCACTGAACTAGAATTGATAGCCTATTCCTCGAGGAGGTAACCACACCACCCTGCACACTCTCACAGGCATAGGTGCCGAGGGTGTACTAGTCCCTGCAGGTGGTGGAGTGGGAGGTGACCAGCGACCTGAGTCAACTGACAACCAATGGGAGAGTTGCCCCCAAGGTGGTGAAGAGGGTGGCAATCAGTAGCGTAGAGTCCAGTGGCCACCTCACCTCTCTGCACACCCTCATCTTCATGGATGGTGTGGGCATCGACTGATGGTGGAGATCCGCCGGCTGCCGCCAATACTGACAGCTGTGGAGAGGGAGGTGACCTACGAGGGGGAGCAGCAGCTTGATCTGTGGAGATCTCTCTGGCACCGGTAGCGCCTGATTCAGCTGGGTGGGGGCCAGAGGAAATGATCAACTGCCAGGCTATATCGGTGGCTGGTGGTGGTGAGGAAAACCCTAGGCAGGTCACCCCCACATTGCCACACGGGACTGATTGACCATCCCACACACAGCCCATTTCAGTATCAGCACAAAATGGTTCCACTAGTATATGTACCTTTCATAATTTTATTAACTGATGATAATAGTTGCATGTTCCTGAGTGAAATGTGTACCATTTCAACTCATCAAGATATCACAATCTTTCATCCAGACAGTAGTTTGCCAATATTGCACTTTGCATGTAGCTGCTAGTATTGCCATGGAATAAAAACTTCTTGTTATGGAAGACAACCTCAGTTTGATTATATGTTATTAGCATTTAAGAGTCAACCTAAAAATACCCAAACACTTGGCACAAAACATAAATATAATTTCTCTATTAACATAGTACCTTATCTTGAGTTGTGGGCAGTACTTGATGGGATAAAGCTAATTTTGTGATATGATTAACTGCCATTTTGTAACAAGTATGTGGGGTAGACTGGATTTAAAGTTACCACGATAATTTGATCTATGAACCACCTCCCAATAAATTGTTGTACCTTTTCTTACACCTAGCTAAATCAGTTTAAATTTTGAGTTGATTGTTTTGTCATGCTTATGAAAGTGGTAATCCGAACTGTTAGAACAAATTTAATATTTTAAAATAGATATGTATAAAATTTGATGTTGATCTTTTCTTATGTTATCAAGCACATTAGTACAAATATGAATAAAATATTACATAAGTTGTTTTATGTATTATTTGCTCCCTACAACACAAAAAGTTGAAAAAATTACCGAATTTATTTCCGAATCCATACCGAAGTTTATATCTATTATTTGAGAAAATATAGGATGAATTTGAGGTTTACCTTTTATGAATCTTAACAAGCTGGATGTTAAAAACAAGAATAAAAATTTGTATTGTATATTCTATATCCTATTTATTCGCAATCAAAGAAAAACGACTAAAAACTGATTACCGAATAAATACCGTTTCTGACCGTTTTCATCCTTCCCTAATTCGCAATCAGACAAAAATCTGTTAAAATAGATGTACCATGATTTTTTATGCGATTACTTTTAAGATTTCTATATCCTCCAACTCAGTTTTAGTTTTTTCTATGCAGTATGCTCATAGGACTTGTGTACAACGATGGTGCAATGAGAAAGGAGATGTAACATGTGAAATATGTCATGAGGTGATTTTGAGTTATGAGCAAAGAACTGTTATGCCAATTTCACAATGACAGTTAATACTAAATTTTGTTGAAAAAAAACTTTCTGCAGCCTTATGAACATGGGTACACTGCACCTCCCAGAGGCCATCCTGATGAAACTACCATTGATATAAGGTAGGACATAATGCCCTTTTTATTCTGTAATTGTTCTATTTAGTAAAAAAAATTCATCTAACTGTTTGCCATCACCTCTCATTTCTTCATGGTTCCTAGTGGTGGGTGGACAATTACCGGTACCGCATTTGACTTGCGTGATCCTAGGATACTTGCAGTGGCACAAAACCACATCATGGAAGCTGAATATGATGATTATTCTGCCACAAATGCGAGCACTGCTGCCTTCTGCCGCTCTGCTGCTCTTGTTGTGAGTAACTATGAAACATATGTATTTATAGTATTGCCACTTAAAACAACAGGGTTTTCTTATTTATATGTAACATCCAATTTGCTTTTTTTATGTTCAGTTAATGGCTCTCTTATTGTTGAGACACGCACTGACTCTAACTGATGAAGATGACGACGACACTTCAGCGATGTTTTCAGTAAGTGAAATAACCATCTTGAAAAATATATTGTTGGCAATGTATAATAACACTTGTTTTTTTAATGGTTTGCAATTGAAAGCTTTTTCTGTTGCGTGCTGCTGGTTTCCTGCTTCCGTTCTACATCATGGCTTGGGCAATCAGTATCTTGCAGCGCCGCAGACAGAGACAGGTCAGTTAATAATTTCTAAAGTGAATATTTGCATCTTCCTTTTCTTATTTTTTGAAGGTTCCGGGAACACCTAACGTATTTCTTGCCATACACCGAATACTTTGAAATTGAGTTGACATATTTAATACTTCACTAGTAGTTTGAATTTGACGTGTCATGCTCGTCATGAAAATCAAGATCAGGAACTAAACTATGCAACCTATTGAATCTTTATTAGTGAATTATTGATTAATTGTCTAAACATGGTTGAAGCTGACACTTGGTTGTAACCTGTGCGATCGAATAATTTGGAAACTGATTTGATGAAAATTCGCGAAACGGCATTTATCTGAGTTGGTTAGATGTTCTGAGTAGCACTCCTGAGTTCGAATTCTAGTGGGTGCGAATTTCAGGTTGAGGCTAAAAAAGGTCACTCGCTGGTTCCCCTAGTTGTGTGCATATCAGATGAACTGACCTATGGAGAGTGGATCCTTGTGATAGCCTGGGAGGGCTCAAAGCATGAGTAAAGATCCGATCTATAAGGGGTGGACCCTCATGCTGCACGGGGGGCTAGCTTTCGTGACCTTTCTCGGTCGGGGCTTCAATTGAACTTAATATAATTACTGTGGAGGACTGGAGGCAATCTTTTCCCTACTGGTCGATTTTTTTTTTGTTTAATGAAAATTCAGTTTGAGAATGAAACTCTGCATCACCTTCCGTGCTTCCTTGTTACTGCTATTTACTGCATCTGGTTCAGCTCTAGGGCCTTTTATATAAATCCCTAATTACGTATGGTGTCTGTCCAGGAGGCAGCTGCTCTAGCTGCAGCGGAGGTGGCATTCATCCTGCAGTCAGGCCAAGGAAGGGGAGTGCATTTCACCATCGCACCGGACTCCCCGGCCACACCACAGCATGAACCACCACAACCATAATTACATCTATCTAGGAGTGGCTGTGGCCGCCGCCGATCGATTATTTCCATGGGTTACCCAAGGATTTATGGCTGTCTAGTGCAGAAGCAGATAATTTCTGCCCAAGTTTCCTGTCATTAATGTACTTGCGTGTTCGTGCGAGTTGGCTAGTGCATTTTGCATGTCGTCCCGGGACTAACGGGATGTGTATATAATATATTTTGTAACAGAGACATCTGGGTTCTATGATCTCCACAATGTCAAAAATTGAACTATCGCCTGAATTGTCAGTCATCAACAACAAAACCTTTTAGTCCGGAATATATTAGAGTTGAATTCTACTCCCGAAAGGCTAGCATCGAAAGTGGAATAGGTTAGAGTTGAAAGCTACTCAAAAGGGTAGCATTGAAACTCAATAGAAACCAAATCAGGTTTAGACACATGATTGTTTTTTCATGCCCTCCAAGTCAGCTTTAAGCACATATATAGCTGTGATGTATGCTCTCTTATTCAAAGTTAAAGCTTTTGATATATTTTATGTTTTCAAGCCTTTTTTACGTTCTCTTTCATATCAACTTCGTCTCTTTCAATTGCTATCGGGACTTAGTATCCAATTATTTATCGTTGCCTTGGACATGTTCAAATTATCTTAGTCGGTGCTATCCTGATGTCTCTAGACGTCTTCGTCGGATATGTTCGAATCATCCTAGTTGATTTTGGATAAGTTCTTATTTTAATTTTTTAATTTGTGCTACCCTAGCCGATTACGTATATCATCATTTTGCACTAAGTTTCTTTTTATGGCCACAATTTCGCTGCGACATATGTGTTTTGTTTCTTTTTATGGCCACAATTTCGCTGCGACATATGTGTTTTTACGATATTTATCTGTTAAACATATCACCTTTTTGAAGGCTAATATTATGCACTACTAGTCGGTTGCCCGTACGTTGCTACGGCTTACAACAATATCCACGTAAACTATCCATCAAAAAAAATTCAAGATTTTTTATTGATTGTCTCCGCTCTCTGTATAATATATTTTTTGATTTGCCTAACTGATGTTATTGTTTACTCCATGCAAATATATCTTGGTACAACACGGCCAATAAAGTGAGCGATTAGAAGAGAGTTCACAACGATTGACTGAATGAACATAGATTATAAAATGACATAATTCCATTATACAGAGACCAAATAAGAGAGTTCCCATGAAGTCAAACTTATAAAAAAGATAGATTAAAATATGTAGTGATTGCTAAAGTCAGACATCAATAAAAACTGGATGCACTCCATATAAATTATGCTACTTCGTAGCAATTACTAATGTTTAAAACCAACAAATAACCTTTCATTTTGTTGTTAGTGTGACAAATCATTGCTGCTCCATCCAATTCAGCAACCTCAAACACCATGTAGTCCATTGCGCCAATGTGGTCTCAGAAACGATATAATGCTTGCAAGAGCCAAGAACGTCGTGTCGTGCTTGAGTTGTAGCCTCGGCCCGTAGTACTGGCCCGGCCTAACACAGTTATTTTGTTATTTTACAAAAAAACATATATACATATATACAATTTATATTTAATATTAAAACATCTTAGCGTGATGTTGTACTTGTTAGACAGTTTCACCTAGTGTCTCCCACCCTTCTTTCATCAAGGCATGGGTTCGAACTCCACCTCCTGCACCATTTTTTAATATTTTACGTTGATTTAATTAAATGGATCGATGGGCTAACGGGCTTGCCCGACACAGTTAGCAGGCCGACATGACGTGCCTGTGCCATAGTTGTGGCCCGCGTGTATCTAGCCTGTGTCGGGCGTCGTTACACTGATTTAATTAAATGGATCGACGGGCTAATGGGCTGACCCGACACAGTTAGCAGGCCGTCATGGCGTGCCTATGCCATAGTTGTGGCCCGCGTGCATCTAGCCCGTGTCGTCGTTTGGCATTTATAGACGTGCAGCGGATTAATTTGAAATAATTGTGAGGGGTTATTTGTAAAAAAATGACGCATGACGACCGTTGAAACTGGTGCTTTAAGTATAGTATAGATATAATATAGTAGGGTTATAATATAGTAGGATTTAATCGCCGTTTTTGTAAAACTTGACTTCAAACTTCTATAGTGCCATCTTCTCACATAGAACGTCGAATACATGATGTCTCTTCGTCCACCCTGATTTCATTCTTTGTCTAACATCTCTGTGAATATCTCTATCACTCTATAGCATTGATTCGAAACACCAAAAGTTATCATTGGTCGGCACTACATGACCTTCTAAATTAGCATCTCTTTTCTCATGTAGTAGTACTAAAGTTGTATCTCATATATTTGGTTTTAGTTCTACTGAATATAATTTTATTTGGATTTTATAGTCTCTTGTCATGATCACATTTTTTTTATTTACTTATGTCTGACTTTCATCAAATAATCCACAAATCCCATCTCAACGCTCCAAAGACCCATTGCTTGGAGGGCCTTCGTGAACACGTTAAGGGTTTGTTTGTTTGCGATTATAATCTAGCTAGATTATATAATCCAACTTATTTTGAACTAAGCGTTAGTTCAAAATAAGTTGGATTATATAATCTGAGTATATTATAATCTCAAACAAACACTCCATAAGTGTGTCCCATGCAAGGATGTCTTCCTCTTTCTAGGAGTACCAGATGTTGAACTCTTCCTCGAGGCATTTGGCCTTGGCCTCCTATTTTCGAGAAGCTTATGAAGCCTCCATTGCGGTCTCTTGGGCTGCTAACTTATCTTCCTTCAACTTTTCTTCATGATACTGGCAGGCCCGCTCCCTCTCTACCTTATCATCGAAGACTCGCTCCACCATCTCATGCATTGCGAACCTCTTCGCCAGATCGTGCTCTTCAGCAATGAGGACATGCTCATAAGCCCCTACTGAGGTTTGGAGATTAGAGCCCTTCACGTGAGGGATATTTTCTTCTCTCCCCCGCGGCTATGTTCGGTTGTAAGAGATTAGTTCCCCAAGTGAATTTAATCTAGAGAGGGATTGAGTAGACCCCTCTCTTTCTCTCAACCCCCTTGGGGATTTAATCTCCCTATGATTTAATCCCTGTCTCAAATTTTTCATTTGGTTAATCTCTGGCATGTGCAACGGATCTCATATGCAAAAGAAGAGGACATAGAAAATCATATACATAACAATGTCTTTTAGCAATATACAAGTGATGTTTTTGTTTTTCAGCAGCATAGTTCACGTAAGTGGCCAGCACGTTTCAGTACAGAACAAGGCACCAGATACGAGAACTTGTAGCATTAGAGTCATAAGTTGGGAGGCTCACTGATGAACAACAATAATACATCAAGGGATATGCTTCTCATAAAATGTTTGCATGCTTCTCATAAACACTGCAAATGTTAAAATTTGAATCACAAAACATCTCCAAAACTGCATTGGAACTACCTACTGTCATAACTCCCCTTTTAGCTTTTGAAGACAATTGACTACTGATCACTAGTAAAAAATAATATAAAAATATGAAAACAAGTAAACCGAAACTAAAAACAGAGACTTTATTGTAAGTGCAATCAACCCTAATTGAGGGTTTTGGTGATTAATGACAAAACAAACTAAGATTCTAACAAGTTTGCTCCTAGTATGTACACAGTATTTCTACAGACAGGAGAAGCACAGATCTTACGAGCATAAAAGTATAAAGCACAGCGGATTTAAAATTCCACATCAAATGGCGTGCTCCAAGTGCTAAGAAACAACGGCGGTGCTAAATTTATAATTCTTGAGTCATAGGAATCGCCGTACAATTAAGAGGGATCCGCGACGGTTAAGTAAGTTGTGAAACGAGCCAAGTTCAAAATCTTTTGAAAACTCCTTAGAGATCATTTTCCCAGATCATGAATGCCCTTGAGAAAAACAAATTTTACTTCTCACAAAGACTCCCCTTTTGTTCTCTTCAAAATTCTCAAAGTTTGGTTTCAGCCCCCAAAACCGGTTCAACCGGTCCTGAAACCGGTTCAACCGGTTTCGGTACTGTTCACCTGCCACCTCTGCTTTGACCTATCTGACAGTCAGAGCTGTCAGAAAAAGTCGCAGCAGATATTTTTCAGAAACCGGTTTAGCCGAATTTTGTCCCTACTCAGCCGGTTTTGAAACCGGTCGAGTGTCCGGCTGAGTAGCTCAGTGGACCGGGATCCCCCTGGCAGAAACCGGTTCAACCGGTTCAACCGGTTTGAAAACCGGTTCGACCGGTTTTTGCCCATTTTCTCCCAGCGGCTGCCAGCTTTTGGGGGATCCTTTATATACCCCCTCACACTCTCTCTCTCATTAACTCCTGCCTCTCCCACGAATTCTTGGCTGACCAACCTTCAAACAAGAGCATTCATTTCACCTTTCACACCCGCAATCGCTTCTCCTTCAATCATTTGAAGGACCCTTGGTGTGAGGTGAACTCGATCGAACTCGCTGTCAATTTTATCTCGATTCTCCCATTCTCTTGTTCTTGAGCTCGTTGCAAACTTAACCGTGTGCGGATTTGTTACTCTTGGAACCTCGTGTTCCTTGACGGTTAGAGGTTGCTTGGGAGTCTACAAATTTGTGGACGACCCCAAGAAGTTTGTATCACCCGCTCCTTGAGCTGATTTGAGAAGAGATTGCCTTGACCTTTGTGGTCGGCTTGTGGAGGATTAGGGTTGGAAAAGACCCGACCCTTTGTGGGTTCCTCAACGAGGAGTAGGACACCTTTGTGGTGGTTGCCGAACCTCGGGTTACATCGCGTGTTCTTGTGTGTTCTTGTCAAGCGTTTTATATTCAGTGGTTGGTTCATATTATTCATTTGAGTAGATTTTGTGTAGGGCAAATCTTTAGCTATATTCTTCCCTACTTCGCATTTGTCCAATAGATTATCAAATTTAAGTTGAGCGGGTTCAAACTTGTTCAGTTGTGATTAAAATCGACTGAACCGGTTTGCACCTGTGCAACTTTAATTTAACCTATTTCGAAGTTTTTAGTGAAAATTTTCAGGTGTAGCCTATTCACCCCCCCTCTAAGCTACTTTCAATTGGTATCAGAGCTACGTGCCTCGTTTTACGCTTAACCGCGTGAGGAAACAATCATGTCTACACAACGGGACCATGTGGATCCTCTCCTCGAGGAAATCCCCGTCACATCTTCCAGAGAGGAAGTGGACCCCAAGGTCCTCGACCTCGCCATGAAGATTGCCGAGAGAATGTTCCTCAAAATGAAAGAGGAAGATGCTAAGAAAAAGGCCGAAGAAGAAGAATCAAGAAGAAAGGCCGAAGAAGATAAAGGTAAGGGAACATTTGATTATAATGACGATCTAGTGGATCTTTTGGTGTCTAAGGTATTGAGCAAGGTAAGTCTCAACACCGAAGGATCATCTACCAAAAGCAAAGGTAATGACTTTAGCAAAGTTCAATTCGATTACTCTAGAAATTATATTCCCAACTTCTCTTCCGCCCCACTTGGAAAGTTACCAACTCTTAGTGAGTTGAACTATGATGAGTGGGCCGACAAGATGAAGTCGCATTTAATCGGTGTGCATCCTAGTCTTTGGGAGATTGTTAATGTAGGTATGTATAAGCCCGCCCAAGGAGAAGAGATGACTCCGGAAATGATGCAAGAGGTTCATCGAAATGCTCAAGCAGTGAGCATAATTAAAGGAAGTCTTTGTCCGAAAGAATACCGGAAAGTTCAAGGAAGAGAAGATGCCCGTGACATTTGGAATATTCTTAAAATGTCACATGAAGGAGATCCCAAAGCTAAAAGACATAGAGTTGAAGCTTTGGAAAGTGAGCTTGCAAGATATGATTGGACAAAGGGTGAGTCGCTCCAATCACTCTTTGATCGGTTGATGGTATTGGTCAACAAAATAAGAGTTCTTGGGAGTGAAGATTGGAGTGACTCCAAGGTCACAAGATTGTTCATGAGAGCTTATAAAGAGAAGGATAAAAGTCTTGCAAGGATGATAAGGGATCATGATGACTATGAGGATATGACGCCTCATCAATTATTTGCAAAAATTCAACAACACGAGTCCGAAGAAGCCCCCATCAGGACAAGAGACTCTCATGCCTTGATCACAAATGAACAAGACAACCTCAAGAAGAACAAAGACCACAAAGCAAAGAAAGTGGTCGAGACCTCAAGTGATGAAGATAGCTCAAGTGATGAAGACACAGCTATGTTCATCAAAACATTCAAGAAATTTGTAAGGAAGAATGACAAGTTCCAAAGGAAATGAAAGAAGAGGGCATGCTATGAATGTGGCCAAACCGGTCATTTCATAGCGGATTGTCCTAACAAGAAGGAACAAGAAGCCAAGAAGGAATACAAGAAGGACAAGTTTAAAAAGGGAGGCAAGACCAAGGGATACTTCAAGAAGAAGAAGTATGGTCAAGCTCATATTGGTGAAGAATGGAACTCCGATGAAGAGAGTTCTAGCTCCGAGGAAGAGGAAGTGGTGGCAAATGTGGCCATCCAATCTACATCAAGCGCGCAACTCTTCACCAACCTACAAGACGACTCCTACACTCCAACTTGCCTCATGGCAAAGGGAGATAAGGTAACCTTATTTAGTAATGATTTTTCAAATGATGATGATGATGATCAAATTGCCATGAAAAATAAAATGATTAAAGAATTTGGCTTAAATGGATACAATGTTATCACCAAATTAATGGAAAAGCTAGATAAAAGAAAAGCAACTCTTGATGCTCAAGAAGACTTGCTTATCCTTGAAAAGGAAAGAAACCTAGAGCTTCAAGAGTTGATTCACAATAAAGATAAAGAAGTAATTAACATGAAAACCTCTATAGATAATCTTGCAAATGAAAAGAATGCACTTGAATCAAGCATGTTAAGCTTGAATGTTCAAAATCAAGAACTTCAAGTGCAACTTGAAAATTGCAAGAACATCAATGCCTCCTCTTTAGTATTTGAATCTAAGTCTAGCTCTAATGATTATTCTTGCAAGCATTGTGCCAAATATCATGCTTCTTGTTGTCTAACTAACCATGCAAGGAAGCATAGCCCACAGGTGAAGGTCAAAGAAATTTTGAAAAGATGCTCTAGCAATGATGGGTTAAAGAAAGTTGAACCCAAGTACAAGTCCCTTAAGCCCAACAATGGAAGAAGGGGGCTTGGGTTCAACTCATCCAAGGAAAACCCTAGCACAGTGCATAAGGGGTGGAGATCCCCCAAGTTCATAGAGGGAACCACTCTATATGATGCCTTGGGGAGGATCCACTCCTCAAATGACAAGTCATCTCAGGTAAAGGTTAACTTGAGTTCCACAAAGAGTAAGATGAAGGAAGTGGGATCCTCAAGTGGACAAAAATCTAATGCTCCCATTTCCCACTCATATCTTTGTGATTATATGTTGACTTGGGATTCAGGGAAATTGGTTGTGAAATATGTGGGTGCCTACACTAAACGAAAAGTCATGAAAAGAAGTGTGTGGGTACCCAAGGCTATAACTAACACTGTAGGACCCAATTCAATTTGGGTACCTAAAAGCATAGCCTAAAACTTGTTTTGCAGGTCTACTCCTCTGGTGGGTCAAGTTGGGTGCTTGACAGTGGATGTACAAATCACATGACCGGGGAGAAAGACATGTTTCATACATTGCAACTAACTCAAGAAGCACAAGAAATTGTGTTTGGAGATAGTGGCAAGAGTAAGGTGATTGGTATTGGTAAAATTCCTATCTCTGACCAACAATCACTTTCAAATGTTTTATTAGTAGATTCCTTAAGCTATAATTTGTTGTCTGTTTCACAACTTTGTGGAATGGGTTATAATTGCCTATTTTCGGATGTGGATGTGAAGATCCTTAGAAGGGAGGACTCCTCAGTTGCCTTTACCGGTCGCTTGAAGGGCAAGCTTTATCTTGTTGATTTCACAACAAGTAAAGTGACGCCTGAGACTTGTTTAGTGGCAAAATCCGACAAGGGTTGGCTATGGCATCACCGGCTAGCCCATGTCGGTATGAGGAATTTGGCCAAACTTCAAAAGGATAATCACATCATTGGACTAACAAATGTTGTATTTGAGAAAGATAGGGTTTGTGGCGCATGCCAAGCAGGAAAGCAACATGGAGTCCCACATCAATCAAAGAATGTGGTCACAACAAAGAGGCCATTGGAGCTTCTTCACATGGACCTCTTCGGACCTGTGGCCTACATTAGCATTGGTGGTAGTAAGTATGGTTTAGTTATTGTTGATGATTTTTCTCGATTCACATGGGTTTTCTTTTTAAGTGACAAAGGTGAAACTCAAGAAATTTTGAAGAAATTCATGAGGAGAGCTCAAAATGAATTTGAGCTCAAAATCAAGAAAGTGAGAAGCGATAATGGGACGGAATTCAAGAACACAGGTGTCGAAGAATTCTTAGGAGAAGAGGGAATCAAACATGAGTTCTCGGTGCCTTACACTCCACAACAAAATGGTGTTGTGGAAAGAAAGAACCGAACTCTAATTGAAGCTGCAAGAACCATGTTGGATGAATACAAGACACCTGACAACTTCTGGGCAGAGGCGGTCAACACCGCCTGTCATGCAATCAACCGTCTCTATCTTCATAAGATCTACAAAAAGACTGCTTATGAGCTTCTCACTGGTAACAAACCTAAAGTTGATTATTTTAGAGTATTTGGTTGTAAATGTTTTATTCTTAACAAGAAAGTCAAGAGCTCAAAGTTTGCTCCTAGAGTGGACGAGGGCTTCTTGCTTGGTTATGCATCAAATGCGCATGGATATCGTGTTTTCAACAATACCACCGGTCTTGTTGAAATAGCGATAGACGTGACATTTGATGAGTCTAATGGCTCGCAAGGGCATGTTTCTAATGACACTGCAGGAAATGAAGAACTACCTTGTGAGGCCATAAAGAAACTTGCAATAGGTGAGGTGAAACCTCAAGAAAGGGATGATGAAGAAGGAACCTTATGGATGACCAATGAGGTAGTTGATGTGGGTGCAAGGGTGGTGAGTGACAAAGTCTCCACCCAAGCAAACCCATCAACCTCAAGTCATCCAAGCCACGAAGAAAATCATCAAAGGATGCCAACAGTGGTAGAAGATGAACAAGAAAGTATTGATGGTGAAGTGCCTCTTGATCAAGTAATTGATGAGGAGGAGCAAATACAAAGACATCCATCAGTGCCTCATCCTAGAGTCCATCAAACAATACAAAGGGATCATCCAGTGGACAACATCCTGGGTAGCATCAGGAGAGGGGTAACAACTCGATCTCGTTTAGCTAATTTTTGTGAATTTTACTCGTTTGTTTCCTCTCTTGAGCCACTTAAGGTTGAAGAAGCATTGGGTGATCCGGATTGGATAATTGCCATGCAAGAGGAGTTGAACAACTTCACTAGGAATGAAGTCTGGTCCTTAGTCCAAAGATCCAAACAAAATGTGATTGGGACTAAATGGGTCTTTAGGAACAAGCAAGATGAACATGATGTGGTTACAAGAAACAAGGCACGGTTGGTTGCCCAAGGCTATACTCAAGTGGAAGGACTTGATTTTGGTGAAACTTATGCGCCGGTAGCAAGGTTAGAATCAATTAGGATATTAATTGCCTATGCTACTAACCATGATTTCAAGCTATATCAAATGGATGTCAAGAGCGCTTTTCTAAATGGACCACTACAAGAGAGAGTATATGTGGAGCAACCACCGGGCTTTGAAGACCCAAAGAAGCCAAATCATGTCTATCTACTTCACAAGGCACTCTACGGGCTTAAACAAGCCCCTAGAGCTTGGTATGACTGTCTTAAAGATTTTTTAATTAAGAATGGGTTTACAATAGGAAAAGCTGACTCTACTTTATTTACTCAAAAAGTTGACAATGAATTATTTGTGTGCCAAATATATGTTGATGACATTATATTTGGTAGTACTAATGAAAAATTTTGTGAAGAGTTTAGCAAAGTAATGACGAACAGGTTTGAGATGTCTATGATGGGCGAGCTTAAATACTTCCTGGGATTTCAAGTCAAACAACTCAAGGAAGGTACTTTTCTATGCCAAACTAAATATACTCAAGATATGCTCAAGAAGTTTGGCATGGACAAAGCAAAACACGCCAAGACTCCAATGTCATCAAATGGACATCTCGACCTAAATGAGGAAGGTAAACCTGTAGATCAAAAATTATATAGATCAATGATAGGATCACTGCTTTACTTATGTGCATCTAGGCCTGATATAATGTTGAGTGTTTGCATGTGTGCACGTTTTCAAGCAAATCCTAAAGATTGCCATCTTGTAGCCGTTAAGAGAATTCTAAGATACTTAGTCCACACCCAAAACCTAGGATTATGGTATCCTAAAGGCTCCCTTTTCGATTTGCTTGGCTACTCTGACTCAGATTATGCCGGTTGCAAAGTAGATCGAAAAAGCACTACTGGGACTTGCCAATTCCTTGGGCGGTCCTTAGTGTCATGGAGTTCCAAGAAACAAAATTGTGTTGCACTTTCCGCTGCAGAAGCTGAATACATAGCAGCTGGGGCATGTTGTGCACAGTTGTTATGGATGAAGCAAACCCTTAGAGATTTTGGTTGTGAGTTTAACAAAATTCCACTTTTGTGTGACAATGAGAGTGCCATAAAACTTGCAAACAATCCGGTGCAACACTCTAGAACTAAACATATTGACATCAGACACCATTTCTTGAGAGACCACGAAGCCAAAGGAGATATCGAACTATTTCATGTGAGCACCGAAAATCAACTAGCCGATATCTTCACAAAACCCCTTGATGAGACTAGGTTTTGTTTTCTTAGGAGTGAGCTAAATATCTTGGATTCTCGAAACGTGTCTTAATAACTAAAATTTTGATCAAACTTGACGGTTGAAAATTGATTGTTTGAGCAATATGAAATGAGAAATATCATTTTTTTTCTTTAAAATATCTCATGTCATATTTGCTAAGTGCTATTACAGCCCTTCCGGGCAATATCTGGAAACTGGTTGAGTAAACCGGCTGAGTAGGCCACTCAACCGGTTTCTCCCTGGTGGAAACCGGTTGAACCGGTATAAAAACCGGTTGAACCGGTTTTGGCCGTCGCGCCGTCAGTCAGTGCGCAGTCTGCGCTGACAGCTGCGCAGTCTGCGCTGTCAGTTTTGCAGTCTGTGCTGTCAGACTGCCAGAATTTTCGCGCAGTCAACACCGTTTTCTGCGCGCTTTTACTGCGCAGTTTGACCCGAAACCGGTTGAACCGGTTTTTGAACCGGTTGAACCGGTTTTCGGTTTTCTGGCGGCTGACTCTTCCCCTTTTTATATCTCTCCCTCTCTCCTCTTCCCTTCTCAGTCTCTTTTTACAGCCGCCGCCGCCCTCTCATTCTCCTCTCTCACCTTCTCACTCCACTCCAAAAACTCTCTCGTGCCCTCACACTTTTGGAAGAGTTGTTGGAGATCCGTTCTTCCTGGCGTGTTTCCACCATCTTCCTCCATCTCGTTGGGAGTTCTTGACCCAATCTCCGGATCGAGGTATTGCCCTATGTTATTTCCTTGTACTCGATCCTACGCATTCTTGATTATCTATTGTATCGTTCGTTGGGTACATTTTAGTTTAAGTGATTGCAACACTTAGACTATCTTCATTTGTCACAAACATTGTTAGAGATTAGCGATTCGATATTGTTCGTTGTAGTTGAACCGCTCATATGAATGGTTGAAGTGCATGGTCAATATCTTATGCGTTCCTACTCAAACATGTTTGATCCTTGCTCATCATAGGTTCTATTTCTTATTTCTTAGAATGGTGCGTCGAAGGAACCCGTCTGTGGTTGAATCCGACTCCTCGGATGACCAGGAAATCCACGGAGATACTCCACCTCGCTCTCGATCCAAGCGAGGGCGCGGAAGCGGCAATGTCATGTCGGGTGCTGAGGCCTCCGGGTCTCAAAGTGCTCGCGGTCGGACATCCCGGAATCCTTCCGGTCGGTCTCGACCTGCGACGAATCCGCAGGCGTGGGAGCCTGCAAGTGATGATGATGGTGGGAAGGACGATGAAGTTGATCTTCCCCCGGCCCACGCTCCTGTGATTCGCGGCTTGGTCCTCCACCGGGCAGAGGCTCGGCGTGCTGGCAATGAGCCAGTCACTGACTTCACTGCCAGTGGAGGCTCTGCTCTTCTCCAGGATCTTCGTTTCCAAAATCCTGTATTGCGTATTCGCGATGCCAGGATCGATGGAAATCGTTTTTGGACCCTTCATCACGTGGATTTCTATAATTCTGTCATTCTCCCCAAGAAGCATCAACCCATCCTGCATCAACGTTATATCAACTGGGAAGGTTGTGAAGCCATTGGGGACCCAGAAATGTCACAGGCACTGAGGGCCTGTGAAAGGAAACAAATGAAGAATATCATGACATTCCAATATGATTGGAATGATGAAGTGATTGCTCAATTCTACTCCACCCTATGGATAAAGCTAGTTGACGAGGAGAGTCATTACAACTACCCCTATCTGAACTTCTTCATTGAAGGTAGTTGGTATAAGGTGAGCTATCATCGATTTGCTCACATTCTTGGCTTTTCTGACGATGATATTTCTGGCGACAAGATCAAGATTCATGATTTCCGGCAGCCCACTAGAGATGAAGCCAAGGATCTTCATCTTTCTGAGTCTGGAAAGTATTGGGAGTCGACCAACATTCATAAGTATTATCGTTATATCAACTCCCTCTGCAGGATGACCCTCATTCCAAAAGGGGGAAATCAGATGAACATCCTTGGGGAGAGCAAGGTCTTGCTCTCTTTTATGAAACCCAACAACTCAGAAAGGATAAATGTCTTTGACATGATATGGCAGGAAATTATTCATGTCGCCTGCTTTCCATTGAAGGGGTGTCTTCATGCTCCATTCATTATGAAGATGATTGAGGTCGTGACCCAGTTCAGATTTGACAAAGGTACCCGACATCAGTCATACACCCCTTTCTTGATTGATCCCAACAATCCAGCAGGGCGCCTCAGGAAAGCCCCCTCCAGTTCTCGTGCTCATACATCTGCGGGTCCGTCTGCTGGTGCTGGAGCTGCTGCTGCTGCTGGTGCCTCGCGCCCTTCCCCTGGCCACGGATCTCCCACACCACGTGGTCGTGGTCGTGGTCGAGGTCGTGGCCGTGGGATGGGTGCCCGCTTGGCCCATGGGTTTGCGGCTTTCTTCTCCATGTGCTGAAATATTGCTGCAGATGTCCATGAGGTGGCTCGACGTCAGCGGGAGACCGACGACAACCTACGTCGTCAAGCTTCCGCTTTGGGTACTCCCTTCGCCCCCCGCTCTCCTGATGTACCACTCCACCCTCCTCCTCTATATGTCAACGAGTGGTACCAGCAGGCATATGGGGTACCTTTTTCAACAGCTGATGACGTCGAAGAAGAAGAAACTTATTTTGATGATCCGGAGCAGTTTGTCCCGCCCTCGTATCACGGGGATCCGGGCCAATCGTCCTCTTATCCTCCGCCCCAGGACCCGTCTGGCAGTGCTCCTCCTCCGGCCCAGTCTGGAGAGGAACACTTTGCCTCTGACCTGGCGCACCACCTCTTCGCTCCTCATCATCCTCCTCCTCACTAGTGATCATTGGATTGGCGCTTCTCTCTCTCTCTTTTTGGTTCTTGTTGCCAAAAAGGGGGAGAAAGTTTATTATGCAGTACCCCTTTATTTTTGTAATGAACACTTGGTCTGTAATAACTATTTGATGCATGCATGGCTCGAATGCCATAAACACTTTTATGATGCGATGAGACGAGCTCTCATTATTGTAATAGCTGTAGAATTTTTTTCATATCATATGCTATGCAATAATGAGCTTAAATGTGCTTTTACTCTTTCTATTCAATTATGTTTCATACCTCATCATTTTTGTGTATGGTATTGATTGTTCTCTCTCTCTAAATATGTTGCAAATTGACATATCAAGTCAATGTTAATATCGCAAAACTCATGCACATATTTAGGGGGAGCTACACATACACAAAAGATTTTATATCGCAAGTACTTGTAACTTTTAATTCTTATTTCCATTCTAGTTTGTTTTGGCATCAATCACCAAAAAGGGGGAGATTGTAAGTGCAATCAACCCTAATTGAGGGTTTTGGTGATTAATGACAAAACAAACTAAGATTCTAACAAGTTTGCTCCTAGTATGTACACAGTATTTCTACAGACAGGAGAAGCACAGATCTTACGAGCATAAAATTATAAAGCACAGCGGATTTAAAATTCCACATCAAATGGCGTGCTCCAAGTGCTAAGAAACAACGGCGGTGCTAAATTTATAATTCTTGAGTCATAGGAATCGTCGTACAATTAAGAGGGATCCGCGACGGTTAAGTAAGTTGTGAAACGAGCCAAGTTCAAAATCTTTTGAAAACTCCTTAGAGATCATTTTCCCAGATCATGAATGCCCTTGAGAAAAACAAATTTTACTTCTCACAAAGACTCCCCTTTTGTTCTCTTCAAAATTCTCAAAGTTTGGTTTCAGCCCCCAAAACCGGTTCAACCGGTCCTGAAACCGGTTCAACCGGTTTCGGTACTGTTCACCTGCCACCTCTGCTCTGACCTATCTGACAGTCAGAGCTGTCAAAAAAAGTCGCAGCAGATATTTTTCAGAAATCGGTTCAGCCGAATTTTGTCCCTACTCAGCCGGTTTTGAAACCGGTCGAGTGTCCGGCTGAGTAGCTCAGTGGACCGGGATCCCCCTGGCAGAAACCGGTTCAACCGGTTTGAAAACCGGTTCAACCGGTTTTTGCCCATTTTCTCCCAACGGCTGCCAGCTTTTGGGGGATCCTTTATATACCCCCTCACACTCTCTCTCTCATTAACTCCTGCCTCTCCCACGAATTCTTGGCTAACCAACCTTCAAACAAGAGCATTCATTTCACCTTTCACACCCGCAATCGCATCTCCTTCAATCATTTGAAGGACCCTTGGTGTGAGGTGAACTCGATCGAACTCGCTGTCAATTTCATCTCGATTCTCCCATTCTCTTGTTCTTGAGCTCGTTGCAAACTTAACCGTGTGCGGATTTGTTACTCTTGGAACCTCGTGTTCCTTGACGGTTAGAGGTTGCTTGGGAGTCTCCAAATTTGTGGACGACCCCAAGAAGTTTGTATCACCCGCTCCTTGAGCTGATTTGAGAAGAGATTGCCTTGACCTTTGTGGTCGGCTTGTGGAGGATTAGGGTTGGAAAAGACCCGGCCCTTTGTGGGTTCCTCAACGAGGAGTAGGACACCTTTGTGGTGGTTGCCGAACCTCGGGTTACATCACGTGTTCTTGTGTGTTCTTGTCAAGCGTTTTATATTCAGTGGTTGGTTCATATTATTCATTTGAGTAGATTTTGTGTAGGGCAAATCTTTAGCTATATTCTTCCCTACTTCGCATTTGTCCAATAGATTATCAAATTTAAGTTGAGCGGGTTCAAACTTGTTCAGTTGTGATTAAAATCGACTGAACCGGTTTGCACCTGTGCAACTTTAATTTAACCTATTTCGAAGTTTTTAGTGAAACTTTTCAGGTGTAGCCTATTCACCCCCCCCCCCTCTAGGCTACTTTCATTTATGCTCATGGGAGCAACACTGCAATCAGATATAACTTCAAATGGTGCATGAAAGGGAAATAGGGTCAAACCTTTTCCAAATGAATTTTGGTGATTGAATTGCCCAACACAAATTATTGGACTAACTAGTTTGCTCTAGAATATATGTTCTACAGGTGCCAAAGGTTCACAACAAACTAATACAAAGACAAAAGAAAGGGTTCAAAACAAAGGAGCAAAGTTAAACCGAAGGCTGCCCTGGTCTGGCACACCGGACTATCCGGTGTGCCACCGGGCAGTGTCCGGTGCACCAGGGTGGATCAACTCAAACTTGCCAGCCTCGAGAATTTGGGGAGGCCACTCCGCTATAATTCACCGGACTGTCCCATGTAACATCGGACTGTCCGGTGTGCCAGCGGAGCAACGGCTACTTCGCGCCAACGGTCGTCTGCAAAGGAACAGTAAAAGCAAACAGTGCGCGCCTGCGCGCGCAGAAGTCAAAGCAGACGCCAGAAGGCGCACCGGACAGTGAACAGGACCTGTCCGGTGCACCACCGGACTGTCCGGTGGCCCAGCTGTCAGAAGCTCCAACGGCCTGGTGACGTGGCTGGCGCACCGGACTGTCCGGTGCGCCATACGACAGAAGCCTTCACCAACGACCATATTGGTGGTTGGGGCTATAAATACCCCCAACCACCACACTTCAAAGTATCCAAGTTTCAGCCATTTGCATTCAATACAAGAGCTCTAGACTTCATTCTAAGACACAAACAAGAGATCAAATCCTCTCCCAAGTCCAAAGTTCATTCCAATCAAATAGTGACTAGAGAGAGAGACATTTGTGTTCCTTTGAGTTCTTGCGCTTGGATCGCTTTTCTTCTTCTTTCTTTCTTGTTCCCAACTCAATTGTAATCAAGGCAAAAGACACCAATTGTGTGGTGGTTCTTGTGGGGACTTGGTGTCCCGATTGATTGAGAAGAGAAGCTCACTCGATCTAGGTGACCGTTTGAGAGAGGGAAAGGGTTGAAAGAGACCCGGTCTTTGTGACCACCTCAATGGGGAGTAGGTTTGCAAGAACTAAACCTCGGTAAAACAAATCACCGCGTCTCACTCTTTATTTACTTGTGATTTGTTTTCGCCCTCTCTTTCGGACTCGTTTATATTTCTAACGCTAACCCCGGCTTGTAGTTGTGCTTAAGTTTATAATTTTCAGATTCCGCCTATTCACCCCCCTCTAGGCGACTTTTAATTGATATCGGAGCCCGGTACTTCATTAGAGCTTAACCGCTCGAAGTGATGTCGGGAGATCACGCCAAGAAGGAGGTCATGACCGACGAGAAGCCCGCTACAAGCCACGGGAAGGCTCCATCAAGGGAGTCCGGCTCCAAAGGAAAGGGAGAGTCAATCTCCCACAACAAATCGCATCGGAGTGGTGACAAGAAGAAGAAGATGAAGAAGGTGGTCTACTACAAGACCTATTCTTCGTAGCCATCCACCTCCGGCTCCGACGCGCCGTCCGTAACTTCTAAGTGCCATGAGCGCAAGAAGTTTAGTAAGATCCCCCTATGCTACCCTCGCATTTCTAAACGTACTCCATTGCTTTCCGTTCCATTAGGCAAACCACCGGTTTTTTACGGTGAAGATTATAATATGTGGAGTGATAAAATGAGGCATCACCTAACCTCACTCCACACTAGTATTTGGGACATTGTTGAGTTTGTAGTGCAGGTACCATCCGTAGGGGATGAAGACTATGATTCAGACGAATTTGCCTAAATTCAGCACTTCAACTCCCAAGCTACCACTATACTCCTCGCCACTCTAAGTCGAGAGGAGTATAACAAGGTACAAGGATTGAAGAGCGCCAAGGAGATTTGGGATGTGCTCAAAACCGCGCACGAAGGAGACGAGGTGACCAAGATCACCAAGAGGGAAACGATCGAGGGAGAGCTCGGTCGTTTTATGCTCAACCAAGGAGAAGACCCGCAAGCCATGTACAACTGGCTAAAGACCTTGGTTAACCAAGTGCGCAACCTCGGGAGCACCAAATGGGATGACCATGAGATGGTCAAGGTTATTCTTAGGTCACTCGTATTTCTTAACCCTACTCAAGTTCAATTAATTCGTGGTGATCCAAGATATAAACTAATGTCTCCCGAGGAAGTGATAGGGAAATTTGTGAGCTTTGAGTTGATGATCAAAGGCTCCAAGAAAATCATCGAGCAAGGCGCCTCCTCCGTACCCGAGGCACAACCCGTTGCATTCAAGGCAACGGAGGAGAAGAAAGAAGACTCTACACCGAGTAGGGTCCCCATCGACGCCTCCAAGCTCGACAACGAGGAGATGGCGCTCATCATCAAGAGCTTTCGCCAAATCCTCAAGCAAAGGAGGGGGAAAGACTACAAGCCCCGCTCCAAGAAAGTATGCTACAAGTGTGGTAAGCCCGGTCATTTTATCGCTAAATGTCCATTATCTAGTGATAGTGACAGGGATAACGACAAGAGGGGGAAAAAGAAGGAGAAGAAGAGGTACTACAAGAAGAAGGGTGGTGATGCCCATGTTTGCCGGGAGTGGGACTCGAACGAGAGCTCCACCGACTCCTCCGACGACGAGGACGCCGCCAACATCGCCATCAACAAAGGTCTCCTTTTCCCCAACGTCGGCCACAAGTGCCTCATGGCAAAGGACGGCAAGAAGAAGAAGGTAAAATCAAGATCCTTCACTAAATATGCAACATCTAGTGATGAGGATAATTCTAGTGATGATGAGGATAACTTGCTTACTCTTTTTTGCCAATCTTAACATGCAACAAAAAGAGAAATTAAATGAATTGATTAGTGCTATTCATGAGAAGGATGAACTCTTGGATAGCCAAGAGGACTTCCTTATTAAGGAAAACAAAAAGCATGTTAAGACTAAAAATGCTTATGCTCAGAAGGTAGAGAAAAATGAAAAGTTAACTAGTGAGCTAAGCACTTGCCATGACACTATTTCTAGCCTTAGAAATGAGAATGCCAAATTAATTGCTAAGGTTGAGAAATCAAATGTTTGTGACAATTCTATTATTAATCTTAGAAATGATAATGCTAGTCAAATTGCTAAGATTGACATGTTGAATGAATCTCTTGCTAGCCTTAAGTTTGAGAATGATAAATTGATTGCTAAGGCTAAGGAATTAGATGTTTGCAGTGCTTCTATTTCCAAACTTAGAGATGAGAATGCTATTTTACATGCTAAGATTGTTGAATTAAATGATTGCAAACCTTCTACATCTAGCGTTGATCATGTTTCCATTTGTACTAGATGTAGAGATATTAACATTGATGCTATTCATGATCACCTTGCTATGATTAAACAACAAAATGATCATATAGCTAAATTAGATGCTAAAATTGCCGATCATAAACTAGAAAATGAAAAATTTAAATTTGCTCGCAGTATGCTTTATAGTGGGAGACGCCCTGGCATTAAGGATGGCATTGGCTTCCAACAGGGAGACAATGTCAAGCTTAATGCCCCTCCTAAAAGATTTTCTAATTTTATTAAGGGTAAGGCTCCCATGCCTCAGAATAGTGAGGGTTACATTTTGTATCCTGCTGGTTATCCTGAGGATAAGATTAGGAGAATTCATGCAAAGAAGACTCATTCTGTCTCTCACCATGCTTTTATTTATAATAATGAGGCTTCTAGCTCTAGGCGCTCTACACATGTTAAAATGCCTAAGAAGAAAACTCCTATTGCATCAAATGATCATAATATTTCATTTAAGACTTTTGATGCTTCCTATGTGCTCACTAACAAATCAGGCAAAGTAGTTGCCAAATATGTTGGGGGCAAACACAAGGGGTCAAAGACTTGTGTTTGGGTACCCAAGGTACTTGTTTCTAATGTAAAAGGACCTAAGACCGTTTGGGTACCTAAGAACAAGGCCTAAATTTGTTTTGTAGGTTTATGCATCCGGGGGCTCAAGTTGGATCATCGACAGCGGATGCACAAACCACATGACTGGGGAGAAAAAGATGTTCTCCTCCTATGAGAAAAACCAAGATCCCCAAAGAGCTATCACATTCAGGGATGGAAATCAAGGTTTGGTCAAAGGATTGGGTAAAATTGCTATATCACCTGACCATTCTATTTCTAATGTTTTTCTTGTAGATTCATTAGATTACAACTTACTTTCTGTTTCTCAATTATGCAAAATGGGTTACAACTGTCTTTTTACGGATACATGTGTTACTATCTTTAGAAGAAGTGATGATTCAATAGCTTTTAAGGCAGTATTAGAGGGTCAGCTATACTTAGTTGATTTCAATAGAGCTGAACTTGATACTTGCTTAATTGCTAAGACTAACATGTGTTGGCTCTGGCATCACCGACTAGCCCACGTTGGAATGAAGAATCTTCACAAGCTTCTAAAGGGAGAGCATATTTTGGGACTAACCAATGTTCATTTTGAGAAAGACAGGATTTGTAGCGCATGCCAAGCAGGGAAGCAAGTTGGTGTTCATCATCCACACAAGAACATCATGACGACTGACAGGCCACTCGAGCTCCTCCACATAGACCTATTTGGCCCGATAGCTTACATAAGCATCGGCGGGAGTAAGTACTGTCTAGTTATTGTGGATGATTATTCTCGCTTCACTTGGGTATTCTTTTTGTAGGAAAAATCTCAAACCCAAGAGACTTTGAAAGGATTCTTGAGACAGGCTCAAAATGAGTTTGGCTTGATGATCAAGAAAATAAGAAGCGACAATGGAACGGAGTTCAAGAATTCACAAATTGAAGGCTTTCTTGAGGAGGAGGGCATCAAGCATGAGTTCTCTTCTCCCTACACGCCACAACAAAATGGTGTAGTGGAGAGGAAGAATAGAACTCTCTTGGACATGGCAAGGACCATGCTTGATGAGTACAAGACTTCGGATCGGTTTTGGGCCGAGGCGGTCATCACGGCCTGCTATGCCATCAACCGGTTATATCTACACCGAATCCTCAAGAAGACATCCTATGAACTCCTCACCGGTAAAAAGCCCAATGTTTCATATTTTAGAGCCTTTGGTAGCAAATGCTTTATTCTTATTAAAAGAGGTAGAAAATCTAAATTTGCTCCTAAGGCTGTAGAAGGCTTTTTACTTGGTTATGACTCAAACACAAGGGCATATAGAGTCTTTAACAAGTCCACTGGACTAGTTGAAGTCTCTTATGACATTGTGTTTGATGAGACTAACGACTCTCAAGTACAGCAAGTTGATCTTGATGAGCTAGATGATGAAGAGGCTCCATGCATCGCGCTAAGGAACATGTCCATTGAGGATGTGTGTCCTAAGGAATCCGAAGAGCCTCCACAAGCACAAGATCAACCATCTTCCTCCATGCAAGCATCTCCACCAACCCAAGATGAGAACGAGGCTCAAGAGGATGAAAATGAAGATCAAGAAGATGAGCCACCTCAAGAGGAGGACAATGATCAAGGGGGAGATGCTAATGACTAAGACAAGGAAGATGATGAAGATCCAAGGCCGCCACACCCCCAAGAGTCCACCAAGCAATCCAACGAGATCACCCTGTGAACACTATCCTCGGTGATATTCATAAGGGGGTAACCACTCGATCTCATGTTGCTCAGTTTTGTGAACATTACTCTTTTGTTTCCTCTCTTGAGCCACACAGGGTAGAGGAAGCACTTCAAGATTCGGATTGGGTGCTGGTGATGCAAGAGGAGCTCAACAACTTCACAAGGAATGAGGTATGGCATTTGGTTCCACGTCCTAACCAAAATGGTGTAGGAACCAAGTGGGTCTTCCGTAACAAACAAGATGAGCATGGTGTGGTGACAAGGAACAAAGCCCAACTTGTGGCCAAAGGGTATTCACAAGTCGAAGGTTTGGATTTTGGTGAAACCTATGCACCCGTAGCTAGGCTTGAGTCAATTCATATATTACTTGCCAATGCTACTTACCATGGCTTTAAGCTTTACCAAATGGATGTGAAGAGTGCCTTCCTCAATGGACCTATCAAGGAAGAGGTCTATGTTGAGCAACCTCCTGGCTTTGAAGATAGTGAGTATCCTAACCATGTATATAAACTCTCAAAGGTGCTTTATGGGCTCAAGCAAGCCCCAAGAGCATGGTATGAATGCCTTTGAGATTTTCTTATCACTAATGGTTTCAAAGTCGGCAAGGCCGATCCTACTCTCTTTACTAAGACAATTGAAAATGATTTGTTTGTATGCTAAATTTATGTTGATGATATCATATTTGGGTCTACTAACAAATCTATTTGTGAAGAGTTTAGTAGGATCATGATTCAAAAATTCGAGATGTCTATGATGGAGGAGTTGAAGTATTTTCTAGGATTTCAAGTCAAACAACTCCAAGAGGGCACCTTCATTAACCAAACCAAGTACATTCAAGATATACTCACCAAGTTTGGAATGAAGGATGCTAAGCCCATCAAGACCCCCATGGGAACCAATGGGCATCTCGACCTCACCACCACCACTAGTTCCACCTCGTGATAAGCACCGGGAATTTATGAGTCATAAGCCACCGACCTTCGCCAGCTCGCCAGACCCACTTGATGCAGATGATTGGCTGAAAGCAATTGAGAAGATGCTCAACATTGCCTAATGCTCAGACAGAGAGAAAGTTCTTTATGCCTCAAGTCGTCTGACAGGTCCTGCTGCTGACTGGTGGGATTCTTATACTGCTGCCCACGATGCTGCTGATACTATCACTTGGGCAGAGTTCAGTACACAATTCAGGAACTACCATATTCCAGCTGGTATGATAAAGATCAAGAAGAAGGAGTTTCTGTCATTGAAGCAAGGCAACATGTCGGTCAGCGAGTACAGAGACAAATTTATTCAGCTGTCGAGATATGCTCTGGAGGAAGTTGCTGAGGATGAGAGGAAACAGGAGCACTTTATTGAAGGACTTAATGGAACCTTGCAGTATGCACTGGTTGCACACACCTTTCCATCATTTCAGAGGCTGCTGGATAAGGCTCTTGCTATTGAACACAAGCATGTTCAACTGGGTGATTTGAAGAGGAAGGCTATCTCGCAGGGACAGGGTAGCAGCAGTGTTCGTCCCCGCTACGTTTCGCCACAGGGTACACCGACTCGACCAGGAGGACCACGCCCAGTTCAGTATGCTCCACAGGGGTCTCCACGTACACCTCCTACTCGTCAGGCCACTCCCACTGGTACCCCGACGAGGCCTATAGGACAGAAGACCAGCCCTACATGCTTCAAGTGCAGTCAGATTGGGCACTATGCTAATGCTTGTCCTATGGGGAATTCTGGTACACCAGCCAAGAACAAGCAACAGACTCCTGGCAAGGGATATTCTATAGCCAGGGTGAATCAAGTCAGTGTTGATGATACTCCTGATGGTGCGGACATCGTACTTGGTATGTTTTATGTTAATGCAATTCCTGCAACCATATTATTTGATTCTGGTGCTACACATTCATTCATGTCTGCTCGTTATGCCAACACAAATGAAATACCACTGCTAAATATGAGAAAACCAATGATAGTAATTACACCTAAAGGGCCTATTGAGGCAAATCAAATGACACGTAGATTGATATTAACCATTATGGGAAGAGAATTTGGAGCTACTGCTATAATATTAGAGGCTAGCAGTATAGATCTGATCCTTGGTATGTCATGGTTAAGGAAGGCAAAGGCCATTATAGCATGTGGTAGAGGTACTATAGAACTCACTAGCCCTAAAGGAGAAACATTTCAAGTTAATATTGCGGTAACCACCTCATCCAAGCGTGCAATGTTCTTTATACCTGAGGAGTTTGTCGGTGACAACATCCGGGTGGTTAGAGATTTTCCGGATGTCTTTCCAGAGGAGTTACCAGGAATGCCACCAGATCGGGAAGTTGAGTTGGTGATTGATCTTCTACCTGGAACTGCCCCTATATCTAAGCGACCATACAGGATATCGGTAGAAGAGTTAAAGGAACTGAAGAAGCAGTTGACGGAGTTACAAGAGGCTGGTTACATTCGTCTGAGTTCCTCACCTTGGGGAGCACCGGTTCTATTTGTACAGAAGAAGGATGGATCCCAGAGGATGTGTGTGGACTATAGATCACTTAATGATGTTACTATGAAGAACAAGTACCCATTACCCCGTATTGAGGATTTATTTGATCAGATGAGAGGAGCCAGGGTATTCTCGAAGATTGATCTCCGATCGGGATACCATCAGATGAAGATTAGACCATCAGATATTCCTAAGACGGCTTTCTCAACCCGATATGGATTATACGAGTTTATGGTTATGTCATTTGGATTAACCAATGCACCAACTTATTTCATGAATTTGATGAATAAGGTGTTTATGGAGTATTTGGACAGATTCATCATGGTGTTCATCGACGATATTCTTATCTATTCTAAAAATGAAAGTGATCATGAACAACATCTAAGGTTGGTGCTACAGAAGCTGCGAGATAATCAGCTCTATGCTAAGTTCAGCAAGTGCGAGTTTTGGATTGACAAGGTGCCATTCCTTGGTCATATTATTTCTAATGGGGGAATAGCAGTGGATCCTGCTAAAGTGAAGGAGATTATGGAGTGGAGAGTGCCCACTACAGTTACTGAGATTCAGAGTTTCTTGGGGCTCGCAGGATATTATCGGAGATTTATTGAAGGATTTTCTAAGATAGCCAAGCCTATGACATCGCTTCTGAAGAAAGGAAGGGAATTTAAGTGGGATGAGAAATGCCAAGATAGTTTTGATCAATTGAAGAAGAGATTGATGTCACCCCTAGTGTTGGTTATGCCAGACTTACAGAAAGGATTTGATATTTATTGTGATGCATGTGGCCAAGGATTGGGGTGTGTTCTTATGCAAGAAGGACATGTGATCGCCTATGCGTCTCGTCAGTTGCGAAAACATGAATTGAACTACCCCACTCATGATTTGGAACTGGCAGCAGTTGTGCATGCACTTAAGATTTGGAGACACTACATTATGGGAACTAAGTGCCAAGTATATACGGATCATAAGAGTTTGAAGTATATATTCACTCAGAAGGATCTCAACCTTAGGCAACGCTGTTGGTTGGAGCTCATTAAGGATTATGATTTGGAGATTCACTATCACCCGGGCAAGGCAAATTTGGTTGCAGATGCCTTGAGTCGGAAAGAGCATGTTCACTCCGCTTTTGTGGTCCAGCTACCCGATGAATTAGCAAAAGATTTTGAGAGACTCAACCTGGGAATTGTTACTCACACTGAAGAAGTCACCATTGAATTGGAACCTACCTTGGAGCAAGAGATTCGTAGAGGTCAGGTTGGTGATGCTAAAATTCAAGAGATCAAGGATCTTATTACTGAAGGAAGAGTGCCAGAATTCATGGAGGATGAGCAAGGTACTATATGGTTCAAGGACAGAATGTGTGTTCCTGATATTGAAAGCCTTCGTGAGACGATATTGAAAGAAGCTCATGATTCTGATTATTCTATCCACCCTGGTAGCACTAAGATGTATCAGGATTTGAAGCAAAAGTATTGGTGGTATGGACTGAAAAGAGATGTTGCCGCACATGTGGCTAAGTGTGATGTGTGTCAAAGAATCAAGGCCGAACATCAAAGACCCGCTGGACTATTGCACCCGCTTAAGATTCCCGAGTGGAAATGGGAAGAAATTGGTATGGATTTCATTGTTGGACTACCCCGCACTCCAGCAGGATATGACTCTATTTGGGTAATTGTGGATAGATTGACAAAAGTGGCTCATTTCATACCTGTGAGGACTAATTACACGGGAGCCAAGCTAGCAGAATTGTATATGACTCGGATAGTTTGTCTACATGGAGTGCCTAAGAAGATCGTGTCTGATCGAGGATCGCAGTTTACTTCTCGATTTTGGAAGAAGTTGCATGAGAGCTTGGATACAAAGTTGAATTTTAGTTCAGCCTACCATCCCCAGACTGATGGACAGACAGAGAGGACTAATCAAGTGCTAGAAGATATGTTAAGAGCTTGTGCCCTCAAGCATGGTGGCAGTTGGGAGAAGAGCTTACCCTATGCTGAGTTCTCTTATAATAACAGTTATCAAGCCAGTTTGAAGATGTCTCCGTTTGAGGCTCTGTATGGCAGAAAGTGCAGGACTCCACTGTATTGGGATCAAACTGGAGAAAGACAGTTCTTTGGGCCTGAAGTTATTCATGACGCAGAAGAACAAGTGCGAATGATAAGAGAAAATTTGAGAATTGCACTGTTGGGGGCCTTCGGCTCCCGAAGGTCCTCAAAAGCATAGCTTGATAATATTTTCCAAGTGTAATATGTGAACAGGCACCTTCGGAACAGGCACCTTTGGAGTCAGGTCGCGAATATACAAGAGCATGGTTAAGACGAAGCGTGACTGGAATGAAAAACGATCATGACGAAGGATAAGACGATCACGAAGCTATGTGCAGAAAGGCTTCGGCACAATAACAGAAAAGAGGAACCGACTTAAAGATGAAAAGCCAAATTGGACCCCGAAGAATTAATGTAGTTATTAATAAATGTAAAGGGCATCAATGTAATTTTACATGCGCTGCGTCCCGTGCCTATAAATAGGTGAACAGTACTCCCGTACTGTTCACGCTGACTGGGCATACGCTTTTTCGCATCACGTTTGTACCTTTACTTTACAATAATCTGAAGGTACGTTTGTAATTTGTTTTTATGAATTTAATAATGGAAATATATCGATGATAATGCTGGTATTATTACTCGCACATTATATATATATAATTACTGAAAGGGAATTAGGCTTACACCTAGTTCCTAAATAATTTTGGTGGTTGAATTGCCCAACACAAATCTTTGGACTAACTAGTTTGCTCTAGTGTATAAGTAATACAGGTGCCAAAGGTTCACACTTAGCCAATAAAAAGACCAAGTGTTGGGTTCAACAAAAGAGCAAAGGAGCAACCGAAGGCTCCTCTGGTTTGGCGCACCGGACTGTCCGGTGTGCCACAGGACAGTGTCCGGTGCACCAGAGGAATTCAACTCAAACTCGTCGCCCTCGGGAAATTCCAGAGCCAGCGCGCTAAAATTCACCGGACTGTCCGGTGTACACCGGACAGTGTCCGGTGCTCATTTGAGACGCGGCTCAGGAACTCGCCAGTCTCGGGAATTCGCGAAGGCTGCTCCGCTATAATTCACCGGACATGTCCGGTGTGCACCGGACTGTCCGGTGCAACCTCGGGGCAACGGCTACTTCGCGCCAACGGTCACCTGCAGGCGCATTTAATGCGCGCCAGAAGCGCGCAGTCGTCAGGCACGCGGGAGCAGGCGCACCGGACACTCTACAGTGCATGTCCAGTGCGCCACCGGACATCAAGGCGGGCCCAGAGACAGAACTCCAACGGTCGACCCAACGGCTATTTGGTGACGTGGCTGTCGCACCGGACATGTCCGGTGTGCACCGGACTGTCCGGTGCACCATACGACAGACAGCTCCACCAACGGTCAAGTTTGGTGGTTGGGGCTATAAATACCCCAACCACCCCACCATTCATTGAATCCAAGTTTTCCAGCTTCCAACCACTATACAAGAGCTAGCATTCATTGCAAAGCACACCAAAAGAGATCAAATCCTCTCCCAACTCCACACAAAGCTTTAGTGACTAGAGAGAGTGATTTGTAGTGTTCATTTGAGCTCTTGCGCTTGGATCGCTTCTTTTCTTTGGCATTCTTTCTTGTGATCAAACACTCACTTGTAATTGAGGCAAGAGACACCAATTGTGTGGTGGTCCTTGCGGGAAGTTTGTTTCCCAAGTGATTTGAGAAGAGAAGCTCACTCGGTCCGAGGGACCGTTTGAGAGAGGGAAAGGGTTGAAAGAGACCCGGTCTTTGTGACCACCTCAACGGGGAGTAGGTTTGTGAGAACCGAACCTCGGTAAAACAAATCCTTGTGTCACACTCCTTATTTGCTTGTGATTTGTTTTGCACCCTCTCTCGCGGACTTGTTTTTATTTCTAACGCTAACCCGGCTTGTAGTTGTGTTTATATTTGTAAATTTCAGTTTCGCCCTATTCACCCCCCATCTAGGCGACTATCAATTGGTATCAGAGCCCGGTGCTTCATTAGAGCCTAACCGCTCGAAGTGATGTCGGGAGATCACACCAAGAGGGAGATGGAGACCGGCGACAAGCCCACTACAAGCCAAGGGAGCACTTCATCGGAAGAGTCCCGCACCAAGAGGAAGGAGAAGAAGAAGGTCTCCTCCAAAGGGAAGGAGAAAAGATCTTCTTCACACCACGAAGAGAAGAAGAAGGACTCCTCCAAAGGGAAGGAGAAAATATCTTCTTCACATCACAAAGAGAAGAAGGAAAAATCCTCTTCCCACAAGCCGCATCGGAGTGGGGACAAGAAGAAGAGGATGAGGAAGGTGGTCTACTACGAGACCGATTCTTCATCGACATCCACCTCCGGCTCCGACGCGGCGTCCGTAACTTCTAAGCGCCAAGAGCGCAAGAAGTTTAGTAAGATCCCCTTACACTATCCCCGTACTTCTAGACATACTCCATTACTTTCCGTTCCATTAGGCAAACCGCCAACTTTTGATGGTGAAGATTATGCTAGGTGGAGTGATTTAATGAAATTTCATCTAATCTCACTCCACAAAAGTATATGGAATGTTGTTGAGTTTGGAGCACAGGTACCATCCATAGGGGATGAGGATTATGATACGGATGAGGTGGCCCAAATCGAGCACTTCAACTCCCAAGCTACAACCATACTCCTCGCCTCTCTAAGCAAGGAGGAATACAACAAGGTGCAAGGGTTGAAGAATGCCAAGGAGATTTTGGGACCTACTCAAGACCGCGCACGAAGGTGATGAACTCACCAAGATCACCAAGCGGGAAACGATCGAGGGGGAGCTCGGTCGCTTTCGTCTTCGCCAAGGGGAGGAGCCACAAGATATGTACAACCGGCTCAAAACCTTGGTGAACCAAGTGCGCAACCTCGGAAGCAAAAAGTGGGACGACCACGAAGTGGTTAAGGTTATTCTAAGAGCTCTCATTTTCCTTAACCCCACTCAAGTTCAATTAATTCGTGGTAATCCTAGATACCCACTAATGACACCCGAGGAAGTAATCGGGA
This sequence comes from Zea mays, assembly GCF_902167145.1. Lineage (NCBI taxonomy): Eukaryota > Viridiplantae > Streptophyta > Magnoliopsida > Poales > Poaceae > Zea > Zea mays. Next base: position 186,672,185 of record NC_050097.1, on the reverse strand, counting down.
ATTTTGTGAGCTTTGAATGTATGATCAAGGGCTCAAAGAAGATCAACGAGCTTGATGAACCCTCCACATCCGAAGCACAACCGGTGGCATTCAAGGCGACGGAGGAGAAGAAGGAGGAGTCTACACCGAGTAGACAACCAATTGACGCCTCCAAGCTCGACAATGAGGAGATGGCCTTAATCATCAAAAGCTTTCGGCAAATCCTCAAGCAACGGAGGGGGAAGGACTACAAGCCCCGCTCCAAGAAAGTGTGTTACAAATGTGGTAAGCCCGGTTATTTCATTGCAAAATGTCCTATATCTAGTGACAGTGACAGGGGCGACGACAAGAAGGGAAAGAGGAGAGAAAAGAAGAAGTATTACAAGAAGAAGGGCGGCGATGCCCATGTTTGCCGGGAGTGGGACTCCGACGAGAGCTCCACCGAGTCCTCCTCCGACGAGGACGCCGCCAACATCGCCGTCACCAAGGGACTCCTCTTCCCCAACGTCGGCCACAAGTGCCTCATGGCAAAGGACGGCAAAAGGAAGAAGGTTAAATCTAACTCCTCCACTAAATATGAATCTTCTAGTGATGATAATGCTAGTGGTGAGGAAGATAATTTGCATATCCTTTTTGCCAACCTTAACATGGAACAAAAGGAAAAATTAAATGAGCTAATTAGTGCCATCCATGAAAAGGATGATCTCTTGGACTCCCAAGAGGACTTCCTAATCAAGGAAAATAAGAAACATGTTAAGGTTAAAAATGCTTATGCTCTTGAGGTAGAAAAATGTGAGAAATTATCTAGTGAGCTAAGCACATGCCATGACACTATTGCCAACCTTAGGGATGAAAATGCTAAATTAATTGCTAAGGTTGATTCTCATGTTTGTGATGTTTCAATTCCCAATCCTAGATATAATAATGATGATTTGCTTGCTAGGATTGAAGAATTAAACATTTCTCTTGCTAGCCTTAAGATTGAGAATGAAAAATTGCTTGCTAAGGCTAAGGATTTTGATGTTTGCAAAGCTACTATTTCCGACCTTAGAACTAAAAATGATTTGTTACATGCTAAGGTTGTAGAATTGAAATCTTGCAAACCCTCTGCATCTATTGTTGAGCACACTTCTATTTGCACTAGATGTAGAGATATTGATGTTAATGCTATTCATGATCACATGTCTTTAATTAAACAACAAAATGATCATATAGCAAAACTAGATGCTAAAATTGCCGAGCATAACTTGGAAAATGAAAAGTTTAAATTTGCTAGAAGTATGCTCTATAATGGGAGACGCCCAGGCATCAAGGATGGCATTGGCTTCCAAAGGGGAGACAATGTCAAACTTAATGCCCCTCCTAAGAACTTGTCTAACTTTGTTAAGGGCAAGGCTCCCATGCCTCAAGATAACGAGGGTTACATTTTATACCCTGCCGGTTATCCTGAGAGCAAGATTAGGAAAATTCATTCTAGGAAGTCTCACTCTGGCTCTAATCATGCTTTTATGTATAAGGGTGAGACATCTAGCTCTAGGCAATCAACCCATGCCAAGTTGCCTAGAAAGAAAACTCTTAATGCATCAAATGATCATGACATTTCATTTAAAACTTAAATCCGGCAAGGTAGTTGCCAAATTTGTTGGGGACAAACACAAGGGGTCAAAGACTTGTGTTTGGATACCCAAAGTTCTTGTTTCTAATGCCAAAGGACCCAAAACCGTTTGGGTACCTAAAGTCAAGAACTAAAATTGTGATGTAGGTTTATGCATCCGGGGGCTCAAGTTGGATACTCGACAGCGGGTGCACAAACCATATGACAGGGGAGAAAAGGATGTTCTCCTCCTACGAGAAAAACCAAGATCCCCAACGAGCTATCACATTCGGGGATGGAAATCAAGGTTTGGTCAAAGGTCTTGGTAAAATAGCTATATCTCCTGACCATTCTATTTCCAATGTTTTTCTCGTAGATTCATTAGATTACAATTTGCTTTCTGTATCCCAATTATGTCAAATGGGCTACAACTGTCTATTTACCGATGTAGGTGTTACTATCTTTAGAAGAAGTGATGATTCAATAGCATTTAAGGGAGTGTTAGAGGGTCAGCTATACTTGGTAGATTTTGATAGAGCTGAACTCGACACTTGCTTAGTTGCTAAGACTAACTTGGGTTGGCTCTGGCACCGCCGACTAGCCCATGTTGGAATGAAGAATCTTCATAAGCTTCTAAAGGGAGAGCACATTTTGGGACTAACAAATGTTCATTTTGAGAAAGACAGGATTTGTAGCGCATGCCAAGCCGGGAAGCAAGTTGGCACTCATCATCCACACAAGAACATTATGACAAGTGACAGGCCACTGGAGCTCCTTCACATGGATCTATTCGGCCCAATCGCTTACATAAGCATCGGCGGGAGTAAGTACTGTCTAGTTATTGTGGATGATTATTCTCACTTCACTTGGGTGTTCTTTTTGCAGGACAAATCTCATACCCAAGAGACCTTAAGGGGATTCTTGAGACGGGCTCAAAATGAGTTCGGCTTAAGGATCAAGAAAATTAGAAGCGACAATGGGACGGAGTTCAAGAACTCTCAAATTGAAGGCTTCCTTGAGGAGGAAGGCATCAAGCATGAGTTCTCTTCTCCCTACACCCCACAACAAAATGGTGTAGTGGAGAGGAAGAATCGAACTCTATTGGACATGGCAAGAACCATGCTTGATGAGTACAAGACACCGGATCGGTTTTGGGCCGAAGCGGTCAACACCGCTTGCTACGCCATCAACCGGTTATATCTTCACCGAATCCTCAAGAAGACATCCTATGAACTCCTAACCGGTAAAAAGCCAAATATTTCATATTTTAGAGTTTTTGGTAGCAAATGTTTTATACTTGTTAAAAGAGGTAGAAAATCTAAATTTGCTCCTAAAACTGTAGAAGGCTTTTTACTAGGATATGACTCAAACACAAGGGCATATAGAGTCTTTAACAAGTCCTCAGGACTTGTTGAAGTTTCTTGTGACGTTGTGTTTGATGAGACTAACGGCCCTCAAGTAGAGCAAGTTGATCTTGATGAGATAGGTGAAGAACAGGCTTCATGCATAGCGCTAAGGAACATGTCCATTGGGGATGTGTGTCCTAAGGAATCCGAAGAGCCTCCACATGCACAAGATCAACCATCCTCCTCCATGCAAGCATCTCCACCAACTCAAATTGAGGATGAGGCTCAAGATGTTGAACAGGAAGATCAAGAAGATGAGCCACCTCAAAATGACGGCAACGATCAAGGGGGAGATGCAAATGATCAAGAAAAGGAGGATGAGCAAGAACCAAGGCCACCACACCCAAGAGTCCACCAAGCAATACAACGAGATCACCTCGTCGACACCATCCTCGGCGACATTCATAAGGGGGTAACCACTCGATCTCGTGTTGCACATTTTTGTGAGCATTACTCTTTTGTTTCCTCTATTGAGCCACACAGGGTAGAGGAAGCACTACAAGACTCGGATTGGGTGATGGCGATGCAAGAGGAGCTCAACAATTTCACGAGGAACGAGGTATGGCATTTGGTTCCACGTCCTAACCAAAATGTTGTAGGAACCAAGTGGGTCTTCCGCAACAAACAAGACGAGCATGGTGTGGTGACAAGGAACAAAGCTCGACTCGTGGCCAAGGGGTATTCACAAGTCGAAGGTTTGGATTTTGGTGAAACCTATGCACCCGTAGCTAGGCTCGAGTCAATTCGCATATTATTAGCCTATGCTACTTACCATGGCTTCAAGCTTTATCAAATGGACGTAAAGAGTGCCTTCCTCAATGGACCAATCAAGGAGGAGGTCTATGTTGAGCAACCTCCCGGCTTTGAAGATAGTGAGTACCCTAACCATGTCTATAGGCTCTCTAAGGCACTTTATGGGCTCAAGCAAGCCCCAAGAGCATGGTATGAATGCCTTAGAGATTTCCTTATTGCTAATGGCTTCAAAGTCGGCAAGGTCGATCCTACTTTATTCACCAAAACTCTTGACAATGATTTGTTTGTATGCCAAATTTATGTTGATGATATCATATTTGGGTCTACTAACGAATCTACATGTGAAGAATTTAGTAGGATCATGACAAAGAAATTCGAGATGTCGATGATGGGGGAGTTGAAATATTTCTTAGGATTTCAAGTCAAGCAACTCCAAGAGGGCACCTTCATTAGCCAAACCAAGTATACTCAAGACATTCTAAGCAAGTTTGGAATGAAGGATGCCAAGCCCATCAAGACTCCCATGGGAACAAATGGGCATCTCGACCTCGACACGGGAGGTAAGTCCGTGGATCAAAAGGTATACCGGTCGATGATTGGTTCATTGCTTTATTTATGTGCATCTCGACCGGACATTATGCTTTCCGTTTGCATGTGTGCAAGATTCCAAGCCGACCCTAAGGAATCACACCTTACGACCGTAAAACGAATCTTGAGATATTTGGCTTATACACCTAGGTTTGGGCTTTGGTACCCTCGGGGATCCACTTTTGATTTGATTGGTTATTCGGATGCCGATTGGGCGGGGTGTAAGATTAATAGGAAGAGCACATCGGGGACTTGCCAGTTCTTGGGAAGATCCTTGGTGTCTTGGGCTTCAAAGAAGCAAAATTCGGTTGCTCTTTCTACCGCCGAAGCCGAGTATATTGCCGCAGGCCATTGTTGTGCGCAATTGCTTTGGATGAGGCAAACCCTGCGGGACTACGGTTACAAACTAACCAAAGTTCCTCTTCTATGTGATAATGAGAGTGCAATCCGCATGGCGGATAATCCCGTTGAGCATAGCCGCACTAAACACATAGCCATTCGGTATCATTTTCTTAGGGATCACCAACAAAAGGGGGATATCGAGATTTCATACATTAACACTAAAGATCAATTAGCCGATATCTTTACCAAGCCACTTGATGAACAATCTTTTACCAGACTTAGGCATGAGCTTAATATTCTTGATTCTAGGAATTTCTTTTGCTAAACTTGCACACATAGCTCATAAGTATACCTTTGATCATGTCTCTTCATATGCTATGACTAATGTGTTTTTCAAGTCTACTTCAAACCAAGTCATAGGTGTATTGAAAGGGAATTGGAGTCTTCGGCGAAGACAAAGGCTTCCACTCTGTAACTCATCCTTCGCCGTCGCTCCGAGCCACTCTCCATCCTAGGGGGAGAAAGCAAAAGGACTTCATCTTTGGTATAATCTTAACTCATTTATTTATGACCAAAGGAGAGGAAAGTACTTCGAGGGCTCTAATGATTCCGTTTTTGGCGATTCATGCCAAAGGGGGAGAAAGTAAGAGCCCAAAGCAAAAGGACCGCACCACCACCAATTTCAAAGACTTCGTGTTTCCAAGAATATTATCAATTGGTTTCCTATTGTGTTCAAAAAGGGGAGAAAGTAATATTTCAAAAATGATATATCAAAACCCTCTTGAACACTAAGAGGAGGATCTCATTTAGGGGGAGTTTTGTTTAGTCAAAGGAAAAGCATTTGAAACAGGGGGAGAAAATTTCAAATCTTGAAAATGCTTTGCAAAATCTTATTTATTTACCTTTGACTATTTGCAAAAGAACTTCGAAAAGGATTTACAAAATAGTTTGCAAAAACAAAACATGTGGTGCAAGCGTGGTCCAAAATGTTAAAAACAAAAGATCGATCCATGCATATCTTGTAAGTATTAATATTGGGTCAATTCCAAGCAACCTTTGCACTTACATTATGCAAACTAGTTCAATTATGCACTTTTATATTTGCTTTGGTTTGTGTTGGCATCAATCACCAAAAAGGGGGAGATTGAAAGGGAATTAGGCTTACACCTAGTTCCTAAATAATTTTGGTGGTTGAATTGCCCAACACAAATCTTTGGACTAACTAGTTTGCTCTAGTGTATAAGTAATACAGGTGCCAAAGGTTCACACTTAGCCAATAAAAAGACCAAGTGTTGGGTTCAACAAAAGAGCAAAGGAGCAACCGAAGGCTCCTCTGGTTTGGCGCACCGGACTGTCCGGTGTGCCACCGGACAGTGTCCGGTGTGCCAGAGGAATTCAACTCAAACTCGTCGCCCTCGGGAAATTCCAGAGCCAGCGCGCTAAAATTCACCGGACTGTCCGGTGTACACCGGACAGTGTCCGGTGCTCATTTGAGACGCGGCTCAGGAACTCGCCAGTCTCGGGAATTCGCGAAGGCTGCTCCGCTATAATTCACCGGACATGTCCGGTGTGCACCGGACTGTCCGGTGCAACCTCGGGGCAACGGCTACTTCGCGCCAACGGTCACCTGCAGGCCCATTTAATGCGCGCCAGAAGCGTGCAGTCATCAGGCACGCGGGAGCAGGCGCACCGGACACTCTACAGTGCATGTCCGGTGCGCCACCGAACATCAAGGCGGGCCCAGAGACAGAACTCCAACGGTCGACCCAACGGCTATTTGGTGACGTGGCTGTCGCACCGGACATGTCCGGTGTGCACCGGACTGTCCGGTGCACCATACGACAGACAGCTCCACCAACGGTCAAGTTTGGTGGTTGGGGCTATAAATACCCCAACCACCCCACCATTCATTGAATCCAAGTTTTCCAGCTTCCAACCACTATACAAGAGCTAGCATTCATTGCAAAGCACACCAAAAGAGATCAAATCCTCTCCCAACTCCACACAAAGCTTTAGTGACTAGAGAGAGTGATTTGTAGTGTTCATTTGAGCTCTTGCGCTTGGATCGCTTCTTTTCTTTGGCATTCTTTCTTGTGATCAAACACTCACTTGTAATTGAGGCAAGAGACACCAATTGTGTGGTGGTCCTTGCGGGAAGTTTGTTTCCCAAGTGATTTGAGAAGAGAAGCTCACTCGGTCCGAGGGACCGTTTGAGAGAGGGAAAGGGTTGAAAGAGACCCGGTCTTTGTGACCACCTCAACGGGGAGTAGGTTTGTGAGAACCGAACCTCGGTAAAACAAATCCTTGTGTCACACTCCTTATTTGCTTGTGATTTGTTTTGCACCCTCTCTCGCGGACTTGTTTTTATTTCTAACGCTAACCCGGCTTGTAGTTGTGTTTATATTTGTAAATTTCAGTTTCGCCCTATTCACCCCCCTCTAGGCGACTATCAATTACTCTATTTAGTCATTTATCGACTTAACGAAGGTCTTTTTCTCCGTAACCTTCGTCCGAGATTCATTATACCCGAAAGGATATATTGTTCCTAAGGACGAAGGAGCTCGACATTTAACACTTTTATGTTGCCTTGTTCTTAATTCTGAAGCATTTGAGAACAAGCCCCCAACATTGGCGCCCACCTCCGGTCAACTCACTTCCACTTTTTGGGTTTTGAAAACCTTCGGCAAGCGTCACCTTCGTCATGCCGCCGAAAAAAGCTTCAACGACAGGGACTACCACTCTACAGCCGCTGGACCCCAATCAGGATGTCGTCTCTCTTAGGGAGGCCCGAAGCCAGAAGAGGAAGGCCATCAGTCCAACGCCTCCGGAAGACGACTTGGACCAAGAAATACAAAAAATGGAGATGCTCCATCAACAGGTTCAACGGAAGAAGGAGAAGATGGCTCGTCTAGCTGATCTTCAAAAGCAGATAGATGAAGCCTCTGAAGAGCTTCGACATCTCGCTCAAGATGACCAGAATCAAAGGCCCCCGCGCAGAGAGCTTCATCAAGAGGGTTTCTACAACGAGGATGACTGGTATGAAGATTTCCATCACGGAAATTTTGCTTTTGATGATGCTTCTCCCTTGTCAACAGAACTGCAGGCTGTTCCTTGGCCACAGTCTTACAAGCCGCCTCAGCTCCCCATGTACGACGGTCATTCAGACCCGAAACAATTCTTGATGAGCTATGAGGAAACTATATCTTCGTACGGTGGCAACACGGCGGTCATGGCAAAGTCCTTCGTCATGGCTGTCAGGAGCGTTGCACAAACTTGGTACTCTTCCCTTAGGCCAGGGACAATCACCTCATGGCAAAAGTTGAAGGATATGCTGATAACCAGCTTTCAAGGGTTTCAGACGAAGCCAGTCACTGCTCAAGCTTTATTCCAGTGCACCCAGGATCACGAAGAATACCTTCAGGCATATGTCCGAAGGTTCCTACGTCTGAGGGCACAGGCACCAACAGTGCCCAATGAAATTGTCATTGAGGCTATGATCAAGGGGCTTCGGCCAGGACCTGCAGCTCAGTACTTTGCCAGGAAGCCTCCTCAAACTCTAGAGAATCTGCTCCAGAAGATGGACGAGTACATTCGAGCTGACAATGATTTTCGCCAAAGAAGGGAGGAAGCTCTCAGGTTCTCTGAAATGACTAGGGGTTTCGGAGGAAGATTTTATCCAAGGCACGTCAGGTCGATTCACAATTCTACTCAAAATGACGACAAAGGGAGTCAACAGCAAAGGCCACAGTGCTCCTCGCAAGCTTCGGGGCAACAGCAAAGCTCCTTCCGGCCGCCAGCGCCAAGGGGCAGAGGCGCCAGGGGCTTCGGGGGAAGATTTGGGGATCAATCAAGAAAAATATACTGCCTATTCTGTGGTGAAAGTAAGGGCCACACCACCAGGATGTGTCACATTACCATCCAGAAGCAAAAGGAGCTAGCAGAAGCTGTTGCGCAACAGAACCAGCCGAAGCAGGTCATGCATACTGCTTCATACCATTCGCCTTACATTCCAGAATATGTAGGCAATCACCCTGCAGCCTCTGTTGCTTTGGCAAGCCAGCCCCAAGCTTCCTGGCAACAGCTTCCACTGCCACCACCAATACAACGAGCTTCGCAGCTAGAAGGGAGCCAACACTCTCACCCCCAGAGGGACTTCAGAGAAGAATCTGAAGCTCGCACAGTCAATAGCACTGTGCCAGAGTCGAAGCACATTTACTGACAAAATATCCTACTCTCACAGCAGTTTTTTATGCTTTCACATTTAGTTTTATTTTCTTCGCACTAAAGAACAATTATGGGGAGTTTAAGTGTTTTTATTGTTTTTCAAGTCCTTGTAACAGTTTTATCGTATTATCATAATGAAAGTATATCTCCTCCAAAGGCTTGAGTTACCAAAGCACAAAAATTTATGGAGGCACGGAGAACCTTCGGACTATCGAAAACTTGTTCTAAGGAATGAGCCGTAACTTTTTTGAAGTAATAAAAAGTCGTTCCTAAGGGAGCGCAGTGTAAGTTTTCTGCTCGAAAGTCGTTCCAAAGGGAATGCAGAGCTTACAGCGAAAAATAAACGCTGATTCCGCTAAAAGTAAAAGGCGAAGAAGCTCCTAAGGGAGGCTTACAGCGAAAAATAAATGCCGATTCCGCTGAAAGTAAAAGGCGAAGAAGCTCCTAAGGGAGGCTTACAGCGAAAAGTCAACGCTGAGATAAAAAGATTGTGTGCTCTATGGCAGGGATATGTCCATTTTCAGCATAAATGTCATTTTGCATAACATAACATCATTACATCATTTTGCATAACATAAGCATCATCCATCATTTCGCATGGAGAACAGGAAGGGGACACAGCATTAATCTTTGAAGAATGTTTTGAAAAAGAGAAAATCGTGCCAAGGCACAAGATAAATTGAGAAGAAGTGTAGCTTCATTTGAGAGGCAACATAAGACTTTTTTATGGATTCAAAGAATGTTTTCATAAAGTTTGGAGATTCTTCATCAAAGAAATATGGTAATTCTTGTGACACATAAAAGATTTTCTTTACGAAGCATGAAAAGAAGGGAAGGTGTTTTTTCGCCGAAGGCTCAAAAAGCGGTATGTATAAAAAAGTTTCATGCATCGTAAAGAAGTGAACAGTAAATAGATTATATATTACATTCAAAGTTACAAAGTTTTACACTTGTCATGTTCCAAGTATTTTTACAGTAGCATCTAATCTTCCCTAAGAACTACTTCTGCAGCTTCGTTTAGCAGTTGATTGACAACTTCGTCCATGATGGCTTCGGCCATTTGTCTAATTTCGTCGTCTCCCTTCGGGGGAGGGTCCATAGATGCCCCAGCGGGTTCTGAGGGAGGAGAGGACACGGCTATATTACTATTACAAACTACGAATAAAGTTCAAAATAAAAAATTACAACAAAATAAAAATCACTAATTAATACCTATTTGCCCTTCGGGCCCTGCGCTTTTTTCAGCAGCCCTCGCTACCTCCCTAGCATCATGGATGCCTTTTTCACTCCTCTAAATGATTTCTTGAGCCATTTTTCGGCCGCCATTGTCCCAAATGTCAGTGAAAAATTTCCCACCAACCTGGCTTGCTTCGGCTGAAGGGTCTGTGATATCTTCAGGGGACAAGGTAGCTTCAGACTGCACCAAAGATTTTACATGCTCGCATCCCTTCTTCTCTAAAATGGTAACAATTCCCCTGGCGCCCGAAAAAGCACAAATGTCCCCACGACTATTCAAGATTTCGTCGAAGACATCAGCTTCGCGGCTAATCCATTCAATTGGGCCCTCTGGATTTCCTCTTGTGAAATTTTCTTCACTAGAAAACGCGCCAACGCTGGCAAAGCTGGATTTTATTTTCTTAACACATTCTATGGATTTATCGTAGCACCTCTTCTTCGAAGCACGAAGCTCTTTAACATTTACTTCCAAATGATCTGCCCATTGATCGCTTAATTCTCGTTTTGTTTCTTCAAGAATGCGTTCTTCTTTGGCTCGGGCTAGTTGTTTACGAAGATCTTCGATTTCACGCTTCTGAGCTTCGGCTTGAGTTTTAGAGTTAGCTTCGTCTTCCTTCATTTTTTCCACTAATGTAAGCAGAATTCTGTCCTTCTCCAAGGCTTCGTTTCTTAGCCTGATAACCTCTGTTCGAAGGTTGTTGAGAGCAATGGTGCAGCTCTCATCTTCGGCATTCTTCTGAGCCCTTAAGGCATTGCTGAGTATTAAGCCATATTCAAAAAAATGAATGAGTTAACATAAGAGCAAAAAAAACTAATTCAAAATTCATAAACTTCAAAATTCATAATTTTTGTACCTTCAGACAATTGTATGCCAGGCTATCCGCAAGATCGTCCTTCATCATGGCACAAAGGCCAGCTTCGAGTTTCGGGAACCCCATGCTTCTAGCCATTTCCCGGCACACGGATAATTCTTTATTGTCTGGGAGGCAGTATAGGAAATCATCTTCGTCTGTCCCATTGAACACTATGGCCCCCTCGGATACTTCAGTTCTCGGGCATAGTGATTGGCTTCAAAAATCTCTTCTTCAGATAGTTTCTTCCCCGAAGCATGTCGCACAATATAATCATGTATTTTGGAAGATGCTTCGGGGGTGGCAGTGCCAATTTCCTCAGTCAGGATCGGCTCTGTTATTTTTACTTTTTCAGTTTCTAAACTTGCCTTTGACATTTTTTCGACCTCCAGAGGTTGTACCTTGGTGGATTCCGAAGGCCCAGCTTCAGTTTCAAATCGCTGCTTCGAAGTTTCAGCAGCAAAGGCTTCAGTAGACACTTCAACAGTATTCTTTGGAGTTGTGCTTGAAGATTTAATTGTCTCCAAAACATCCAGCACATTAACCATCCTTTTTCTTTTAGGGGTTGCTGCTGGCCCCTTCTGGCTTTTAACTGCCTCAACTTTTGACGAAGGACTTAAAACATCTGGTGTTTTTCTTTCTTCAGATCTCTCTTTTCCTGTTTTTTCTATTGCTGGTGCTTCGGCCATTTCTTCGGATTTTGGCGCTGTAGTTGGTTCTCTGGCTTCGGTTGCCGAAGAGGCCTCGCCAATAAACTCGGGCACTATGGCCGGCTCAATACAGCGTGGAGGGTGTGTGAACACTTTTACCTTCTTCCTCTTCGGCGCTGGCTCCCCGGGAGCAGCCGAAGCAGTGTCCTTTGCAGGAGAAGTATTTTTTCTCTTTTGACCTCGCATTGGATAATAGTAGTCGGGATAGATAAACCCAATTGCATCAAATACTCGGTTAAGTCTCTTCTTTTTTAGGCCTCCGAAAGCTGCTGACAATGCAGTGTTTTCGGCCTTTGAGTACGCCCCAAGCAATTCATCACTTACATTCTCAATACTTTTTAGTCAATCATCATCCGGTTCAACAAACTTATCTCCATACTTGAATGTATATTTCAGTCTGATTAGTCCACCCTCGTCAGTTTCTTTAACGGTCTCCTTCGGCATTTCCCAGTTATCTACAAGTGGCCACACTCTGAAGGCAATGTGCTCTTGCATTAAATCCCTGGTCCCAATAAAAGAGCATACTACGTCGAAGGCCCTCTGACATTCTTCAGCTGCTTCGTCCATTTCTACCTTTGGTTTCCGAAGTCCGAAGCGCTGCCAGATAGGGCGCATGATGATATCTTTGATATCTTCCCGAACCTTCAAATCGTTCTTCACATAGAACCGTTCCTTCGTCCATTCCCCGGGCCATCTCTTCCGAAAGGTTGGCACGGGACAGCTTGACCCAGAGCGGGCACCGAAGCTATAGCAACCAAAATTATTATGATATTGCTCCTTACCCCAGGGTTTCGTCTCATATACTAGCTCGTGTATATTGCAAAAGCTTTTTGCACTTGGCTCCAGGCCCTGGCTCCTCACCGCCCAGACGAAGATTCCCAATCTTATCACTGCCTTGGGGGTAAGTTGATGAAGGTAAATTTGATATATTTTCAGAACTTCTACCACAAACCTGCTTAGAGGGAATCGTAGCCCAGCCTTTAAAAAGCTTCGGAAGATCACGACCTCATTATCTTCGGGGGTCGGCGTAGTTTTTTCTCCGTTATCTGCCCTCACGATGGATATATCTCGGAAATATCTCCCCCTCATATTCTCAAGATGACTCTGCTTTATAGTTGATTTTCCGAAGTTTGAGTGACTAGGCCGCCACGGGCGATCTTCGGAGTCCTCCCCACCACTATCCACATCATAACTATCACTGTCGCCAGTATCTTCAGATAAACCCTCCAAAGTTTCCTTGACAATCTTTTCTGTATTGGTCTTCGACATTGACTCAAGAAAACTCAGGTGCATTTCCTCTGAAAGGCTTAGCTTCGAAGCACCAGCAACTATTTTATCCTCAGACATTTTCGCGAATGCTGGCAAACTAGACTTGAAACCGAAGCTTAAAAATTTAAGACCGAGCAAATGCTGTCGCGCGCAGGCTAAAAGCTGGGTGCGTAGGCTAAAAGCTGGGCGAGTAAAAAGCAGGTGGCAAAAGGGCGTGCCAAATAAACTCGCGGTGAGCTTGTATTTATACACCCAGTATGTCGAAAACTGGAGGGCCCCGCTTGTCAATGACTGTTGCTATTCTAGCAAAAGGAAGGTGTTTTTTTGGACCTTCGGCTTAAAGCATTCGTCCATGTCGCAATATGAATTTATCTTTACAATAAATTGATATTGCGAGGGGCTACTGTTGGGGGCCTTCAGCTCCCGAAGGTCCTCAAAAGCATAGCTTGATAATATTTTCCAAGTGTAATATGTGAACAGGCACCTTCGGAACAGGCACCTTCGGAGTCAGGTCGCGAATATACAAGAGCATGGTTAAGACGAAGCGTGACTGGAATGAAAAACGATCATGACGAAGGATAAGACGATCACGAAGCTATGTGCAGAAAGGCTTCGGCACAATAACAGAAAGGAGGAACCGACTTAAAGATGAAAAGTCAAATTGGACCCTGAAGAATTAATGTAGTTATTAATAAATGTAAAGGGCATCAATGTAATTTTACATGGGCTGCGTCCCGTGCCTATAAATAGGTGAACAGTACTCCCGTACTGTTCACGCTGACTGGGCATACGATTTTTCGCATCACGTTTGTACCTTTACTTTACAATAATCTGAAGGTACGTTTGTAATTTGTTTTTATGAATTTAATAATGGAAATATATCGATGATAATGCTGGTATTATTACTCGCACATTATATATATATAATTACTCTGTTTAGTCATTTATCGACTTAACGAAGGTCTTTTTCTCCGTAACCTTCGTCCGAGATTCATTATACCCGAAAGGATATACTGTTCCTAAGGACGAAGGAGCTCGACATTTAACACTTTTATGTTGCCTTGTTCTTAATTCTGAAGCATTTGAGAACAAGCCCCCAACATGCACAATCCAGGCAAAAGAGCTATGCTGATAATAGGAGGAGACTACTGGAGTTTAAGGAGGGTGATCACGTGTATCTGAAGGTGTCACCACTTCGGGGTATGAGGAGATTTAAAGTTAAAGGAAAGTTGTCCCCTCGCTTCATTAGACCTTTCTTGATCTTAAAGCGAGTGGGTGAAGTTGCATATCAACTGGAATTACTCGATCATCTGTCAGACGTACATGATGTATTCCATGTATCTCAGCTGAAGAAATGTCTCAGGGTACCTGAGGAGCAGCTAACACTGAAGGACCTCAGTGTGCAAGATGATCTGACCTATGCTGAGTACCCTATCAAGATTCTGGACACTTTGACTCGAGTTACAAGAAATAAGGTGATAAAGATGTGCAAGGTACAATGGAGTCACCATGGTGAAGATGAAGCCACCTGGGAAAGAGAAGAAGAGCTTCGCATAGACTTCCCCCATCTTTTCCCTAGATCTTCTTAAATCTCGAGGACAAGATTATTTTTAAGGGGGTAGGATTTGTAATACTCCAAGTTGTATACCAAGAATAATAGAGAGTTATCCTCAATTCTATGTGCCTCATTTGCATCATAAGAAAAGAGCACACACATAATTTAGAGATTAAGTCAAACAAATGATAAAAAAATGCATCATGCTGGAGTTTATATGTTTGTGCACTAAATAAAATAATAATGATAATGATAATAAGATAATAATTACTAGAAGTTGAATTAAAACCTAAATTAAAATTAGGGTTTTCAAAATGAGAAGAAGAAAAATGATATAAAAATATAAATAATAAAATTAAAATTCTCAAAGATTAGTATTTTTAATCTCACAAATATAATTTGGGGTGATGAGCCATAGAAGCTGGAATTTAAATTTGAGTTCAAATTCAAATTTGGAGATAATGCAGAAAATAAAATAAAAAGAAAGGGGGAAGGCTTACCTGGGCGGCAGTATCTGAATTCGGCCCACCAGAGGAATACATCGCGTAGCCCACATTCTATCCAACCGCGCGCGCAGCCGCCCTGGCTCATGGGCCCCACCCACAGCCTCACCGCAGCACTCATCCTCTTGTCGTGCGCTGTCGGCTGGACCCGGGCCGTCAGTAGGCACTTCAACCACCTCGCCGACTATGGCGGGTGCGCCCCGACGACCCGGAGCTCCGCTGCTCCACGTAGCGCATGACCTCGCGCTCATATAGGTCGGATCGTCGCGGCTTCTCTCCTCGCCTCCTCTTGTTAGTTTCCCTACACCTCGTAAATTGCCTCGGCACCTCTGTGACGTCCGCGCGGATCGTTACGAAGGAAAGGGGGCAGCCGCAGTGTGTGAACATCGCCGGCGAAGACTCGGAGCGTAGTTGAGGGGGTCCGCCCAATCACCCGTATTGCATTCGCGGTGGAATCTAGAAGGGAGTGCGATACAGGTGCCTCCAGTTCGTCACCGCCACCGCAAATTTGTCGTGCGCCGTGGACAGCCCAAGTGAGTCAGTTTCTTCGGTGAGTTCCGCATCCTAGTAGTTTATTTCGTCGTCCTTCGCGTAGAAACCCCCTTTGATTCGAGGATTAGGCCCGTAGCTCGCTGGATTTAATACCCCGGCCATGGCCTCCGCCGTGGGGTGGCACGCCGGCATCGCCTGCGAGCGGGAGTTAGGGGATGGTGCGTGCACCGTCGGGTCGCAGTGAACGGCTAGGATTAGATCTTGACGAACTAAATATTAAGCGTCAGATTAGATTTGGGTGGCCACGATCTGATTTGGCGTACCCTTTCGTCTCATAAAATCCTGACCGTAGAAGGCGTAATCGACGATCCTCAGCGCATAACGATTCATTAAAAAGCTAGATCTAATCTGGGCGCTCGATCTCGGATCCAACAGCTCATATCACATCATACCGCTTCGGTCGTGTAACTTTGCTAAAGAACCCCTGAACTATATAGAAAACAACCCGCAGTCCGCAGCAGTGTCAGTCTGAGTCTTAGAAACATTTTCACCGTAGCCCCTGCTGTTTTCTGTTATTAAGGCCCAATCCAGAGAGAGCTGAAAATAGGAAATTAATATTAGAAATCGATTTTTAATACAAAATAAATCTAGAAACTTGTTTAATTCATAGAAAATGCATATGAACTCCAAATTGATCCATTCCAGTTCCAAAATTTTTATAATATTATTGTCTAACCATTAGTGTCTCTGTTTTAACATGAAAGATGATTTAAAATTTATCTAGCACTTAATCTTGTATTAAGCACATAAAACATTAGAAAATCCATAACTTAAAATCTATAACTCCAAAATTAATGATTCCAGTTCCAGTGATCTTATTTTAATGTCTAGTTTATTACTGTATATTCCATTTGCATGTTTGATGTGATGTTAATTTATGCTATGCTATGTATGTATTGTGTTGATGCGAGTAGACGAGCAAGCCACTGTGGAATCTGAGGTTCAGCAAGTAGAGACTGCTGAGCAGGAGCTCGTTGAAGGCAAGTTGTGCCCTTGATCACTTCTTTTACCCATTCATGTTCTTATTAATCATAATGATCTGCATAGGTTAATTTTGATGGGACCCAATAGGTTACCCTAGATTTGACTATCTTTATACCTTGCTTCACCACTGGTTTTACTACTAAGTTTTTGGGTAGTACATGCTATTGCTTTATGTGGATTTGGGTATAGAGATATTCATCACTCATTTTTACACTTGTTATTATCTGTTCATTATTTTATGTTCATGATAAGATCATTATGTTAATGGGAACATGGAGAACCACCCAGGAAAACAGTGCTACCACAAGGGTTTAATGGGACGCCCTTGGCTGATTAACTAGGAAAGCTAGTGGAGGGCTACCTTACCCGAAAGGGGCAAGGGCAGTAAGGGAGTGGTCAGTGTAGGGAGGTCCTTGGGTTGATTTTGCTGCGATGGCGGTCAGGCGAGGGATTCCTGCACTGGAGCTTCCTATAAACTGTAGCGGGTAGTCTGAAGCTAGTGGAACTTTGTAAAGGCCTCGTAGTGGTACCCTGCCTCGCTTCCTTGGTAGAGGTGTATGGGGTCTGATCAACTCTGTGGCAAGTGGGTAACACGACTTGTGGGTAAAGATGTGCAACCTCTGCAGAGTGTAAAACTGGTATACTAGTTGTGCTCACGGTCATGAGCGGCTCGGACACTCACATGATTAATTTATGGAACTTAAACTTAATCTGTCATTTCATTGCATTTGGGATTATTTTATTATTACTATAGTTTGGTATTCACTTACACTTAGTAACTGCTAATAAAATTTTGACCAACTTATAAAAGCAATGCTCGGCTACAGCCTTTATTACATTGATCAGCCTTACACTTCATGAACTCCCACCTTTGGTGAGTTCATGCCACATTATTCCCCACGACTTGTTGAGCTATGAACGTATGTGAGCTCACTCTTGCTGTCTCACAACCCCCACAGGAGAAGAGCAGGTGGTTCAGGAGGAGCCACATGGCGAGGAGTTTGATCTGATTTAGGTGGCGTTTCTCAGTTGACATTGGCGCCGACGATCCTTAGTTCGATTTATATTTATTCTTTTATTTTGTAATAAGTCTTCCGCTATGTAATAAATACTCTGATGTTTTGTGACATTTATCTCTATACACTCTGTTATTATATATGTTGTCTTCTTTAACGCATGTATGAGATGCACCCGGCTTTGTCCCTTAAAACCGAGTGTTACAGAGTCAGATGTGTTGCAGTGCCACATCTTGGTGGCAGTAGCACATATAAATAAAATAGTGAAGTATTTGCAGCCTATCATGCTCGAGGACAATGACAGCATTCAACAGTCGAGCTGTTCAGCTCATCCTGATTATTCCCAATTCAAAACGGACTCTCCTTCATTTTATTTGTATGAATAGCCATTTGTGGAGCTCAGATCAAGTAGAGTGTATCATGTATTCTTAAGCCTGTAGGCAAGGCACCATTCCTCTTCCAGAGGCATAAGAAGTACTAATACATGGTAGGATTTGCTAGTGGTTAGGCAAGTTGTATCTCAGATCAAGATGGTCGTGTAAAAGGCTAATTCATTTCATACCCAAACTTCATTGTGAGAGCAAGCAACACTTGAGGGTCCTTCTTGGTCTGAGTGTGCGCGTCAATCTTGTTCATTTCCTATCATACATCGTTCTGGGGTCATGAGATAAATTGTTTGATTAAAGACATGAACATGCACTGAAAACTACCTCAATGAATTTCTGTATATGAACTATCCCTTGGGTGATGTCACAATTCTTTACGCTAGCAAAAAATATCTAGAAACCTTCGATGAACCAGCGATTTCGGCGTCCTGCCGTGCATTCTGCAACCGAAGAACACTTTCCCCCAGTCAAGAATGGAGAAGGTACAACTAGCCAGTTTCTGCTTTAGATTCATAGTAGCTTGCCAACCTTCTTTGCATCTCGTTCACTTGCGTGGTCACCGCTGCAGCTGCTCAAGGCGATACTAGAGAAAAATACACCCATTAAATCCCAGCACGATGTAACAAGGAGGCACCGGCTGGACCAGAAGCTAGACGAGAAAGAGATCAACGAATGCCTTGAAGATGCGTTGTGTGACCTTGACGATGATGGCGCAAAGTGGATCAAAACCGATTCATATTGTTAGTACTATAAATCGATACCGAAATTGCATGTCGAATCTCCCAAATACTCCGGATAACACATAGAATCCACCACCATCCTGAATCTCCCAAATACTTCGGATTGAAGAAAAGCAAGAACCAAATCAAGAATCCTAACATGATAGAAGAGACAGGGAGGATGAAGATTACCAATGAGAAAGCGTCCGCCAGAGGAGATTGATGCCAGAGTGAAGAATCTCGTGTCCTTGACACCGTCTCGGCCACCGCCACCACAGCCGCTGCTTGCCCTTCGCGCGCGTCGCCCCGCGGCTTCTCGACGGGATTGTTTCCACCCAGTAGAGGTCAGGTGTGGTTCCCTGGCAGGGGCGGCGAGGAAAGACAGAGTTTGTCTGGGATGCAGCTCACACGTGGATTAACCGAATACATATTTTATTGTGACCAGGTTTCAATCCATATGGGAGGGATCCACGGGGATCTGGCCATGACCCCGGCCGGGAACAACGTAACCGAACAGGGCCGTAGAGGGCACCGTTGGACGGTCTCACTGACGCGGAGGTCCTTGCCCGGGAGAGCGTGCCGGTGAACCGTTGGAGACCGTCATCTACTACTGCTGTCCACTGTTGAGCCTACTCAGCTGAATCTCACTCACTCCCGTCAGCTTTCAGTTATGAGATGTCGACTACAGTCTTAGCTAGTACTGCTATCTACTGTTGAGCCTACTCAGCTGAATCTCACTCACTTTCGTCAGCTTTCAGCTATGAGATGTGGGTTCCTGTTCCTGGGTACAGTGTTTGCAGCTGGGTTGTTAGATCAGCTAATAATGTGAGGTGGCCATTATACGACTCATCACTCATGTATTGCAGCCATGTTGTTGTTGTTGGTTATGACCTGGGAGTATTTTCTTTGCACTGCACATCCACAGCACGCGGCGGTGTTCAGCGACAGAAAAGAAGACGGTTCATTCTACTGAAGAGGCAATGGAGTATGCATGTACATTGCGGTGGATGTAATTTCAGGGTAACTATGGACAGACATGCGTAAAAGACTGGATTGCCAAAAGGCTAAAGAAACCCTATACTCGTGGACTGGTTTCATCGAGCAAAAGGGAACAAGAGAAAAAGAAGAAAACATATATGCTGTACTCTCTCTCTCTCTCTCTCAGCAGGGAAACAACAAAAATGAAGCCTCCCTGTGGATCTTCCTATCTACCAGTACGATCTTGTCGAGCTTGGCCCTGCACCACTGCAGCTGCTCGCTGGTGATCCTGGGCATCCTCAGCACCCGCGCCACCAGCTTCATGTCCACCTGCGAGAAGAAGAGGTTCTGGTTGGACCTGTCCTCCTTGGGCTTCTTAAACTTCTTCGCGATGCAGTTGCCCGTCCTGAGCAGGTCCTTGAGCCTCTTCTCTTTCTGCAGTGCACACGCACACGGTTCAGGTACCACACACCTACACTTGCTGCGAGCACTGTAGCAGAAGAATTAACCTTCTGTAACGCGGAATGGATGTGCGCCATGAGGCCATGATCCAGAGGGTCCTGGAGCTCGACGTTGCTGCTCGACAGGCCCTTGAGCACCGATGCCGCCGCCGCCGTCGTCGTCGTCTCGGCCCTGTCGGCCTTGATGAACTCCCACAGGACGTGCATCGCCTCTTCCATGACGTCCTCCAGCTCCTCGCTGGTTATCACGTAGTTCCCCTTGCGCTGGTCCTCCATCCTGTCCTTCAGGCTGTCCTCTACACAACAGCCCGGAAGTGCATGCATTGCTACGGTCAGCGCGTCTGTTTCCATCGAAAATCATCCGGGACAGACAGACTAAACACACGGACTATCAGCTTAGCTAAACTCAGCTCTCTGACGGCTGGAGTCTGATGAAACGGTGCTGACCTTTGATCACGGGCACCTGCAGCAGGTTGCGGAGGACGCACCGGTTGTTGATGTAGTTCGACAGCCTAGGGCCTTTGAACGACTCGTCCTCCACGAACCTCTGCACCACGACCTGGAACTGCTGGAACTCGCCGGCCACCTGGTTGTACTGGTGGCTGTGGTAGGAGTCGGACTCCGGGAGGTCGCGCGCCTGCTCGTACTGCCACCGGAGGAACTCCCACGACAGGCACATCTGCCCGACGTACACCGTCTCCAGGTCGTAGCGGAGCTCCCTGAGGAACCGTTCCGACGGGTCCTCGGGAGATCTCCGGCGCGATGACCGGAAGTTATGCGACAGGATGGACGCCACCGTAGGCGACAAGGACTTTACAGAGTTGTTGTTGTTGTTGTTGGACTGCTGGGACCCTCTGAGCTGTAGGAAATCTGCAGTCAAAATTAAAACAATTGGTGTCTGTTTTCGTCTTAATTGACCTAATTGCCTCGTAGAAATTAGAAAGCTTTCTCATTGCACTCAACTAAATAAGTGCTAACCATTACAGGGAATCAGAGATAAGGTAACTCTCGTTGAACAGAAATTAATTAAGCATACCTATTGCGTACATCTTCTGGTAGCACAAAATGTCCAACTTCCTCATCCTCTCCCTGTAGCTCTTGTAGAACTTGTTCAGCTCGTCCATGGGGTCCTCGCGAAGGAACTTAGCATCCATACTCCATGGCTTGAGGTCCTCCACCGGAGCCTTTGGTGTGTCCGACTCCTCGAGGATCGTGGGCAGCCCGACCGACGACCGAACCTTTTTCAGCTCGAGCTTCAGCTGCTCTACCAGATCCTGGTGCTCCCACAGCGACTCCAGCTCGTCCTCCTCCTCGTCTGTCAGATCCTTCCACCTCGCTTCCCGGTCCTCCCCGTCTTCGTCATATACCTTTGCCTTCCCGGTGACTGCATTGTCCGAATGATCATCTGCACTGGCTTGTTCCTCATCTTCTCTGGTCTCCGAGATGTTCCTGGCGTCAGGAACTGCTACGTTTCGGTGGTCGGTAAGGCTGAATTCTTGCTCCGGAGTCTCTGCACCGCTCTTCTCATCAGAAACTGCACCATGTGGCTGATCACCTGTGCCCACATACTCTTCCTCTGCTGTATCCAGGCCTTGCTCATCAGCATGGGGCCCTAGGGGCGGTTGATCGTTTCTGGTGACGATCTCTTCCCAAACTTCAGAAACGAGTTCATGTGAGGGGCTGCTCGTACCAAGAAATCCTGTCTCTGCACGCTGCGGCCTTCTTTTGTCATCAAATACTATTTCATATGACTGATCGCTTTCGCTGGCAGTTTGTTTCCGGTCGTAAGAACTGTGCTCGAGTGAATGATCAACCATACCAACAAATTCCTGCTCCGGTGGCTCCGGACTTCTCTTGACTGGGCCAGCAACTTGATCTGATGGTACGGCAGCTAATTGTCTGGCAGAGACTGCCTCTGGACTTCTTTGAGCATCAGAAGCAGCTTGACCTCCTGAATGATCATTTAGAGTGATGATCCCCTTCTCTGAATGATCCATACAGTCGTCAGCAACAGGAGCCAGATCATAGATTGGTGCGGATTCTACCTCCTTGCCGCCCGACGAGTGCTCGTCATCGCTCATGTCGATGCCCTTGCCCTCCTCCTCTTCCCCCGTGCTTCGCTGTTCGATGTCCTCATCATACTGTGCTTCAGCTTCTCTCGTTACCTCCTCCTCGTCCTCTTTGTACTCGACGTCCGGCGAAGGGCTGCGAGACCACACGTCCTCAGGGAACTTGGGAGAACCATCGGGAACGGTGTCCGGTGAGCGCTGCCGGACCGAGCTCGGCGACACTGTCGTCGCTGAGTCCTCCTGGTAAGACGGCTCCAGGTTGGACGCCGCCTCCATGGCTTCGATCGCCCTGAGCACCTTGGCCTTGTAAGTTTTGAGGTTGCCGGAGCCAAGTGCAGACGCCGGGAACTCCTTCTCTGAGAGGAACCAATCGCTGTCGGAGTCGACGACGAGATCCTTCACCGAGTAGCCGTCGCTGGCGCTGGACTCGGAGTCCGAGTCGCCGAAACCGGAGAACTCCGACGTGAAGCCGCCGCCGCCGCCCATGGAAGCAGCGGACGGGGAGCTCGCAGGCTTCGGCTTCGGCTTCGGCCTCGGCCTCGGAGGCGGCGGCGTCCACTTCCCGGACGACGCCACGCTCTCGCACACGTCGGGCTCGTTCGCCGGCCGGAAGTCCCTCGCCGTGAGGAACCGGCCGCTGCGGGAGGAGACGTCGACCACCCGTCGCTCCTCGGGCTGGTGCGCCGGAGGCGGCGACGGCACGAAAGATTCCTGGACGCGCACCGTCACGGCCTCCGGCTCCCTGACGAACCCCCGGAAGTCGCGCTCAGTCAGGAACTGATAGTTGTGCGTGGCCGCGACGGTCTTGGGTGGCGCTGCCTCCTCCTGCGCAACCTCTCCGCTCCGCTCTTCTGCCGGCTCCTCCGCCAGGAACTCTGTTTCCTCTGCTTCGTCGTGCCGGTGTTCTTGCATGTCTGCCGCCGTCTGCAACGGAGCGAATGGTTCCAAAGGAAAGTGTGGTTCCTTCTCTTCCTCTCGTTGTCGTCCATCATCGTCTCTCGCTGCTGTCAGTTCTCTCGAAACTACCGCCGTCTCTTGTCTTGCCGCAGTGAATTCTCTCGAAACCAGCGCCGTCTCCGTTGGAACTTCGGGCATCTGGTGCTGAAACCTGAAGCTGAGGCTAGTCGCCGTCAGCGCAGGCGGCTCCGGCGCGACAGGCCCGTGCGCTGTGCCGTCGCCAACGCCGTTGTGCTCGTATGCGGTCATGCCCTCCATGAAATCCTCCTCGGTCGCCTGCATGAAGCTGAAACTGCGCATCATCTCCAGAACCCGGTCATCTCCCCTGCCCGACGCCTCCCGTTCCTCGGCGGCCGGGAGGAACCTATCGCGGCGCGCCTTCTTCCTCTCCTCCGTCTCATTGTTCCTGCAAGGGAGACAAGACCCCCAATCAGTCCGTCGTGTGCCAACGAGCGCGGCGATCCGCACGGCCGATCAGAATCCAGGGTTCATGAAAGTTTTTGAGTTGTACCTGGCAGGCTTGGAGGACGAGCCGGAGACGATGTGGATGGCGGCGACGAGCGCGACGGTGAGGAGCCAGAAGAAGAGGGGCGAGGTGGAGTACCCCACCACGGTGCGGACGAGTCCGAACGAGCCGTTCGCCGCGGCGGGGCCGCTCACGCCCGCACGGCCTCCGGCGTCCATGGCTAACCCACCGTCCGAGACAAACATGCCATGAACGGAAGCAAGGTACCCGCCGCGGCGTATGTAGCGGGCGGTGCGACGGGATGGGACGACCTACCGATGGATCCTACTACCCCCCGCTCGCTTTCTACAACGCGCCGCGGAAGGGGGGAGGGCGAAGAAAACAACTTGGCACCAGTCGTGCCCGCCCGTATCGAGCGGGCAGTGGAGAGTGGAGACGAGAGGAGAAAGAAGAGAGATAGAGTAGCGACTGGGTGCCTGGGGAGGCTCTGGCTTCAAAAGAAAGACCGCGTCGCGCTACAGGGGTTTGCCACCTACACATTCGACGTGACGCGCACGCGCCGGGCCGAACCACTACACAGACGAAGGCGTGCGACCGCGCTCGCCGGACGGACCCCGCCCGACCCAGATCAAACTGACTCCTTTTCGTTGTATGCCACTTTGGTGTCGCGGGTGGGTTAGGTTAACTCGGCCAAGTTAACAAACTCCGACCCGAACGCTGGCGCGGTGCCGTCCCCGTCCAGCCGTCCTAACCCCAAACGACCCCGTCGCCTTCCTTTTCGTTGTATGCCACTTTGGTGGATTTGCACGGCACAAGAAACGAACTTAGAGGTTCGCTGACTAACTTAATACATTTTATCTAACTTTGTAACTAAGGTTAATTATTTAATTTAAATGACTAATCTTAGATAAAGTATGATATAATTATTTAGTTAGTCACAAACCAAACAGACATTTAAAAGACATTTAAAACTTCTGATGACAACGGGGAAAATATATATTTCAGCATCGCGTCATTGGTTTTGGTTGCCTTTTCTCGACGAGTGGTACCGTTGGCGCCTTCCACCATTTTTATTATGGGTTGCTTTTCTTATAGCCGAGAGATTCTTGTCACGTAGGAGTAAATAATAATGAATGAATGAATTTGGCTCTCGTCACATACGTGCGGGAACGTGGGTTTCGCTTCTTTTTAAAACGATGCATCCGTGCGGATTTGGAAGAAAAAAGGGTGCTACGGAGTTCACTCGTTCCTCCTTTAGGTCCCCGTAAAAGCCCGCCATCCTTAGCCTAGTCAATACCTGAAGTTAATTTAGGCCTTGTTTTGGATTGAATGAGATTGGAAAAAAAATTAGTACTGATTTTGACTTACTATGAATTTTGGACATGTTTAAATATACTATAGCTAACTACTAAGATTAGCTAAAGTTATCCAAATAGTCTAGCTGTTATTTATTATTTTTACCAAATTAACCATTAGTTAGCTAGCCAACTCCACTAGCGATATTTAGCCAGCTAACTATTAGCTCTAATGCATTTAAACACCATCTTAAACTCACAAAATCCCTCCAATCCACGTGTATTGAGGTCAAACTAAGCATGCCCTTAAAGGGTAGAGCTATCGAGACAGCTTCATTTGGGCGTCGGTTAAAAAGTAGTAGGAGCTGATCTTCACACCAATCCAAATATCTCACTCCGCAACCCACCACACATTAGCCACGTAGAGATTGTATCTACATTTAGTGTTTGTTTGGAACTCGTAGAGGTAATAATTAGCTAGATAACAAAGTGTTAGATGGAATAGATGTGGATGCACCAGGTAACTATTAATAACTGACTATTAAGACTGATCCAAATACGGGGTACACATCATGCGAGGCGTACGCGAGATGCCTCCCCACGGCCATTGTTCACGGAGGCATAGCTTGCAACAGGGCATGCATTTGCATGCCGTGGTCGAGGAGAGCCAAAAATGCACATTCTCTATCCACGATGCATATCGTTCAGCAGTACACGCGCGCTGTGTGAACGTAATAAACTTGTTTTTTTTTTTTTGCTAAATACATCGCCATATGGCATTGCCTGTTAGATGACTCTTCATTTTTTGCGTGTCTAACTGTACACGATGCATACAAACGGTTTGCCACGTCTATTTGTTTGTTTTGCGGGAAGTGCGGCACACACGCGGGCGGGCCGCGCAGAGGCAGAGCGCAGAGGCCGGGTTCCAGGATCACGACCTCGGCAGGGCTGGCGACACGCAGGAGTCTTCCCCTGCTATTTTTCTTGTCGAAAGAAAAATTGCTGCACGGCTCCGCCTATACACATGGACTTGGACTCCTTCATGGCGCATATAGTCTATAGATAGTGGATTGTGTAAATCATAAAAGATACTTCTCCATCTTAAAATAATATTTGTTTTGGAGTATGAATAGATTCATATTAAAGCACAATTTTTAACGATCTTTTCGCGTCATCTTTTTATAGAGAACCCCTTGTATTTCTTCAAAATCAATCCGCAGTACCAGATCATATCCCATCACTATCCTATTTGTTCACACAACAGCGTTCTCGCAGCTGTCGCTCTAACAATAAACCACGTCCATTTTGCAACAACCTCCGTTCGTTTCTTCCACCGTTGCACCGCCACCAGCGTGGAGGATTAGGGTGCTCGCCTCTGGATAAGGATGCTCACTAGGTGATAAGAGTTGCCTCGAGACCAGCCAACTCTGAACCTCCTCATCGCCAAAGGGAACGAGAGCCCGTCTTCTAGCTCACTCGTCTTCCGCTTCGACGCAAGCTCTGCTCCGCTCCTCCCATCTCATGGGCGACATGGCATCAACGGTAGATCTACCTAGCGTACGCTTCGTCTGGTCACAATTGTTCTCGCCAGATCTATTATTGCTAGAGACCACTCTAATTGTCGTATTTTTCGCAGGGGACGTCCACTGACCAGGATACAAGCTTCTCAAATAAGTAAGCCAAGTTGCTCAAGACGCAGAAGTTCGCGTCTGAGCTTGACCATCTAGCCAGTTCGTTCTTTCACTCATACCCTTTGTTTCTTAATTTGGCTGTAATGAGCGCACAATACTCTAGAGATATATAACTGTTGTTTGCAAGGGCTTCCTCTGATCTAACGATTTTATGCTTGGTAGGTGGATACATCAAGGTCAAAGGTCAAGTTGGACGTGATGAAGCCTGGATTGCCAAGCGGGTCACTGAGCTACTTGGGTTTGACGTATGTTTCTGATCCATGCTGAGATAGTTATATTTTTATTGTTTGATATGATACTCTAAAGGCAAGAGCAAGTATGTACTTCAATAAGCATGTTAAGCATTAGAGGATAAACTTGTTGTATTTGGTATTTCAGGAATAATCTTGTTGGCGTACTTGTGCTTTTTCTATGTCTTGCTAAACTTGGAGAAAATTGTTAAGCCATCACAATAAATGAATTTGCATGTGTTATCTATGGAATCTCAATGATGATTTTGGTTAGGATATCAGATTTACACCATCTTCTCGCTCCTAAGTCTGAAGCCAAAATGTTGGCTATAATTTAATTCGAGCATAGGGGCTCCTTTTCAACTCATTTTTTCGGTCTTAAGATAAAGTGTAATATTTGTTTTACCAGTTCAATATCTGGTATATGAACAATATGTTCACTTTGATATTAAATTCATTTATTATGGGTATTTTTATGTGGAGGGTTCATTAAGACTTTCAAGTGTCGCTTAGTCGTCTAATCAATATCTTCAAATATAGTTGGGTACCGTTGCAACACACGCGTATTAGACTAGTAATATTTAATATATAGGTATGATATTTATGTCTAGATTCATTGTTTTCCCATTTGAATATAGACAAAAAGAGATAGACTAAAATAAACTATATAATAGGACAGAAGGAGCATGTTTACAAGAACACTGGTAAGTAGAGGTAGTAATAGATTAGGATCTAAATACTCGTTCTAAAAAAGAGTTTTAAAATAATATTAGTGAAAAATAATAAAAAAATAGAGCTTTATCTTAATCCGATTCGACGGCGACTTAAAGTGCGAGTGCGTTAGATGCACCGGCACCACTCCATCTCGTGTTAGATGCACCGGCACCGCTCCATCTCGTGGTGACGCAGTTGGAGTAATCAGCTAATTAATTAATACCCAGTCACGTAATAGAAAATTAGACACCGAAGACTATTGTGTACGTACGACCCACCTGGAAGTCTTGGAGAGCCTCGTCGCGACAAGGAAACGCGGTTTTTCTATGGGCGTAATGTTCCCGGGCTCGACTATCCAGCCTAGATATGGATTGAAATTAAATTCATGTCACATGCTTCAAAAGACCAAAATAATGTAAACTTACTCAAAAAAATTATTTGGTTAAATTCATCTTGTATTATAATTTAGGGGTTTAAAAATAAACTATAAAAGACATGAATTCTATCTATAGTTTATTAAGTATAGAACAAATCCATAAAAATATTACACAAATTTATATTAGAATATATAGATAAAAAGAATAACTAACTTTAAGAGGTGAATTTAATCCTGCCATGAGATTAGGTGTGAGGTATGAAAAACAAAGTTCTTGAATCTTAGATGCCTCCATCAGCGAAATTAACACCTCACCCTAACGAGTCAAGAGACGTTGCTTGGTTTAAACTTAAACTCAGGACACGGTGAGGAGGGGTGTCTGATGGTGACCGGCGAGAAACCTCCGTGGAAGCCAACTGGTAATTGGAAAATGTCATTGTCACTCTTGTTTCCAGCGGAGGCCTAATGCGAATGCGAGAAAGAAAAAAAGCTTGTATCCGCAACCTGCCCACCATTCGCGTCGGAGAAAACAAGTCCATCTCCAAGGAGGGAGAGAGAGAGAGCCGCAGCCGGATTACAGTCAATAGAGAGAGGAGAGACAACACGTGGATTTGGGATGCGCAAACAGTGGCGAGATGGAAGCCTTTGTGTGCATCCCACTCTATTTTAGTCCGGCAGCTGTTGATCTGGATTGAAGTTTGTTTGTATTCTCTGGGAAAGAATAAATTGCATGGGAAGTTGCAGCCTTAGGCCCTGTTCGGTCGTGCCGGATTGATGAGTCGGAACAATTTCTAACCGGATTGCTTTTTTAATTTATATAAACTTTGATTAGCTGGAACGATTCTGAGTGCAATCCGACATAAACGAACAATGCCTTAGGCTATTTACAATCCATAGGAACATACTCGTTTAATACATGTCACATAAACATTTTTATGGCATGGCAAGAGAGTTAGGAGAGAAGAGAAGATAGTTGTATCTTAAGGAAGATACTGCTTAGACACGAGATCTTAGACATTGAAACTTAAATCATCTAAGTGACCCACATCGCACACTCTCATATATGCTAGTGTTGGTCACCCATTCTTTGATTCATGGAGGTTAACACAAGAGAGAAGATTGACAGTATGGAAACTTATCAATCGAGGCAGTAAATGGTTCATGGAAGGTAAAATAGATTATTGGTCTCGATGTGTTAACACTTTGTTCCATTCTTTGAAGTATACTAAATGATTACAAATATATCTTCAACTTTACGATCCATAGCACGGAGATGGAGGAAATACACAACTTTGTAGCCGGAGCGATTCTACTCACTTCGATCAAAAAGCATCCACATGCATGGCACCGTTCCCCTATTTATAGCCGTGGGACACAACTTCGTATTAAATTACAAACATACCCACAAATCTTATACATGTCAAGTATAAGTCTCACAAGGGTAACATTGCCTTTTTTTCCTTCATTTGTCCTGCTAATCGAGTCCTCTGCATTCTTAACCTTCTCCCTTGTTTCGTAGGTCTTGGTCTTGTCCGACTTAATCGACGACATTGGCGTTTTGGAGACCTTCGACGATGAAGCCCCCCCCATCAATAGCTAGTATTTACTATTCCGTTGAGGATAAAAAACAATGTATGATACTATGCACTGGACAGTTGTATCTTATGCAATTTTATATGAGGCATGGTACATTTGGATATTATGGTAATGTATAATAGAGTGGGAATAGCTTGGGCAACAGTCATGGTTCAAACAGTGTTGTAGCATCTCATTCCAACAGACTCTCTAACATACAACTTAGTTTGGCGAGCTGGAGTGGCTAGCCAAGTTTGGCTAGCGATGGGTGCAATTTGGAGAGTTAGATGACTAGTCCGTTGGAAAGTTATTTTGCTGTTAAATATCTAAAGTGTAACTTGACGAGTCATTTGGCTAGTCTCTTGGAGGGCTCACTTTCTATACTTTTTTCTTAAGAGAGAATTGGATACTTATCATTACGGGTTCGCAAAATTATCACCAGGCCCACATGTTATAGGCTCAAATAAACCTACAACTTTTAGTGGCAATTGCAACAAAGAAGCAACGTTTTGAGTGGCAAAAAAACTCATCAGCCAGACAGCCACCACCATGTGCGCCCCAAAAGGCCAACCATTGAAGAGCACATCCACAAGTCCTCTTCTTCCGAGATCTTCAGCATCGATCAATTAAATAAGTATAATGAAGTGGCTCGACTGCTCGCATCAACAGTTTAATGCAGTGGCGGACGCAGAACAAAATTCTAGGTGGGGCCGTGTTGAACCCCAAATTGAGCAGGCGGACGGTCCGGCCCTGAGGCCGGACGGTCCGCGGTCCGGACAGTCCGCGCCTGTGGGCCGGACGGTCCGCGCATGCGCAGAGCAGTTTAGGGTTTCGAGTTTTGTGCTATGTTTGTTGGCTAGATTTGCGGAATTAGCTCAGAATCCAGTCGTGTAAAGGGTCCAGCCCCCCTCCTCTATAAAAAGAGAGGTCTACGGCCGATTTATAATCAACAATCGAATCAATACAACTTCTATTCGCATTTATTTCCAGTACAATTAGGAGTAGTTCTAGTCTAGTTCTAGTTTAGCCTCTCGATCCCCAAATTCTCTGTCTCTCCTCGACTCTACGTCGATTAGAGGAGTCTAGGTCGGCCGGCCCGAGCCTAGACAACCCCTAGGATCTCTCCTCCCCGACGGGGTCCCTCCCGGGAGCGAGATCCAGGCGCCGCCGGCGATCTTCCGCCGCCCCTGCACACGCGCGGACCGTCCGGCCCCAGGGCGCGGACCGTCCGGACGTCAGGCAGGAAAACCTAGCCCCTGCGCCAGGTCGCGGACCGTCCGGCCCCAGGCCGCGGACCGTCCGCGCCTGACCAGAGAAGCACCGCCGCCGGTTCTTCTTGAGTATTTGGCGCTCCGAAAAGGCGTCAACATACTTTTTGGCGACTCCGCTGGGGAAGACATATCTAAGCTCATCAAATCGGCCCTCAATGGCCGGTTCAAGGGATAGCTCTGATATTTCTCCAAGCAACATCATAGAGCCGACTTGGGAAACCTTGCCGGCTGACGAGCAGCTCCAGTTCGAGGAGCACAAGGAGCGGATGATCCAGGAGGCAAAAGCAAAGTTCTTGGCCAACTTCAAAGTGGACAGGAACAACAAGGTCGTCCGACATCGGGCAACGGATCCGGCTTCGCTCCAACCCACGCCAGATATCCCCAATGTAAGTAATACCAACGATCTGCAATCTCTTAGAAATTATGTAGAAGATCAGCGTGAACAAATGCAGAACATCATAGGGGGTATGCAAAGCGATCTTAAGAGACTAGTACGTGCATTTGATAAATCTAGTACCGCAAATTTTCCTTCGCACGAGGTTGAGTTAGGAGATAACGCGTGTAACACATCGGCTACAGGTTGTCACGACCAGTCACAACCCCTTTATGGGATGCCGATGGACACATACCCTAATCAACCGCAAATCGGCAGCAAACCAGCCGATCTGCACATGCCCGGACCGTCCGCACGTGAGCGCGGACCATCCGGGCCAACAACAGTCGGGCCTATTTTTCATGAGTTACCTAGATATGCGCCCGAACCACCACACACGACACGGAATCTAAACTACCCAGTCGGACCATCCGCATATAACGACGGACGGTCCGCACATAATCACGGACAGTCCGCACATGACCTCTTTGAGGAGGATTGTTACCGGAATCCTCACCCGTCCCAGCAGCACTTCCCATCGCACTATACAATGCATCAACCCATTAATTCAAGATCCAGAGCCCAGGAAAGCTTTCCGGCCCCACCCAGGAGGCCGGAAAGAAACGATCAAACCTATGACCCATATAGGGCAAATGAAAATGCACCACGTAATTCAAACCAATGGGGGGAAAGACAACATGCTAATATCCAGCCAACCCCACCTATGTTTGACCAGAGAGCCGGTGGTCTCGCACCGGCTGCCATTGATATAGTAAGGGAAGAAATAGCCGGGGCGTTCCGAGATAAGCTCGGAGTAAGCATGGTCCCTGGGGGGCAATCATATCGGAAACCTTATGACAGCCGATTTGATCACCACCCATACCCACAGGGAACCAGGATACCCGAATTCGCTAAATTTTCGGGTGATCAAGGGAAAAACACACGCGAACATATAGGCCAGTTCTTAGCACAATTGGGAGAATTGGCCGACACAGAGGCATTTCGCGTACGTTTATTTTCATTATCGTTAACAGGAACCGCGTTTGCATGGTATGTCACTTTACCTCCTAATTCCATTTCATCATGGGGGGATCTAGAACAAAAATTTCATGATCATTTTTTCTCCGGTGACTATGAGTTGGATTTGGTAGATTTAGTGTCGTTGCGACAGACAAAAGATGAATCGGTTAATGATTACATCCGGAGATTCCGAGATACAAGAAACCGATGCTTTCAAATTCATTTAGCAGAAAAACAGCTAGTAGGATTAGCCTTTAATGGTCTACGATATTATTTAAAAGAAAGATTAGAAGGCATCCAATTTTTTACACTAGCACAATTACACCAGAGAGCTTTGGCTTGTGAAAGCCGAAGCAAAGAAACTGCTAAAACAATTCGTCACAACGTACATGTAGTAGAATGCGACCAAAGTAGCTCAGAAGACGAATCAGCAGAGGTGTATGCTGCTGAAATGGTTTGGCCAAAGCAGGCCAAATCTTCGGCTTGTGCCTCCTTACAGCCGGTTCAAAAGAAACGGCAAGAGGAGGTTAAGTTTACATTTAATGTTGGTAAGTGTGATAGAATATTTGATGAATTACTTAAAAATGGCAACATTAAAATAAATCACACTGTTCCATCCGCCGACGAGCTAAAACGTCGTGCATATTGCAAGTGGCATAACTCATTTTCTCATGCCACTAATGATTGTAATGTATTCCGTCGACAGATTCAATCGGCCATTAACGAAGGACGATTGAAATTTCAGGAAATGCAGGTGGATACAGAGCCCTTTCCGATGAACATGATTGACTTCGAAGGCAAGAAAGTCCTAGTTCGGCCAAACACAGCCGATAAAGACAAAGGCAAAGAGATAATCATCGGCAATGCTAAAGAGGCCGATGGGGATCGTAAAGTTTCTTGCAGGAAAGTGGTGGCCGAGAAGACTCCCGATGGAGGGGAGACCCTAAAGGTGACCATCACAGCCTCCAGTACTGGGGGGCAAGCGCAGACAGGGAGACAGGTGCAGGAGCCCGTGCTGCGTATCCCGGACGGTCCGGCACGTAGGCGCGGACGGTCCGGGACCCCACCGGACGGTCCGGAGAGCTCCGGCGGACGGTCCGGCCATACTCAGGATTCACAACGTCCACGTACTTTCAAACCACGACGACCAGAGATAGGTACGTGGAAAACAAATACATTCAAAGCAACTGGTCGGTTGGTTAAAGCCGACCCAACTTTTGATCAATTATTTTCTAAATACGTAAAAAAGAGGGCCGGCCCCAGTGACCGGCCAGCAAAGCGACCCCGCTCACCCATGCATGAGCAGCGCCAGGTCAGGCCGATTGGACCACCCCACCAATCGGAAGAAATGAAAGGTCATACTATACAAGTGAGACCTAACATGCCTGCATGGACACCTCCACCTCCATATCCACCTATGCCATATCCGTACACATATTTACCTCCGCCATATGTACCAAATCAAATGTGGGGCATGCCATCATATCCATTTGGGATGCCGCAGTACCCCGCCTGGGGGGCACCCCAAACATCTGTTTTCAACAGGTTGACGCCACCAGTACAAGACCGATTGAGCACTGCTCAATCCGGTCACCAGGCACAAACCCAACAGGATTGCCGGATTACTCGGCCTTCAAGGCCGACCAATTCGGCAGGGGGGCATATGCCTGCAGCAACTCAAAAAACAACAAAAGGGGACATCATCAAAATAGGCACCGCAGATGTTGTCATACAAGAAGATAATAAAGGGCCGATGATTTTCGGCGAATCGGCCAACACAACCGAAAAGGATACGGCTACCATCAAGACAGCCGATCCAAAATACTCCATGCCTCGATGGTGCCCAGCGGGATTGACACGATCCCAAAAGAGAAAATTACAGCGCCTAAGAGCAAAGGAGAGCCAGGAGAAGGAGGCGGAAAAGACATTTAATGACACACATCCATTATACCCGCCACCGCAAAAGAAATGGAGACCAAAGGCCGTTGAGAAAAAACAAACGGCCACAGAAATAGAAAGTCAATCTGCACCAGGCGCGGACCGTCCGGCCCCTGCGCGCGGACCGTCCGCCGTTCACCAGGAAGTCTCTGGACAACCTGCACCAGGCGTGGACCGTCCGGCTCCCGCACGCGGACCGTCCGTCGTTCACCAGGAAGCCTTCAACGACACGACAACATCAATGGAAGAGGACGACCTGCTGGGAGAAGATCTGGTCGACTACGAGGCTTCTCTAGAACGCCCAGGTATGGATGTAAATATTATTACATTTTCTGCTGATTGTACTATTATCGGCGACGATGAACCTGTTGTTGCCCAGTTTGATTTTGGTCCTAAAGAAGCCGCCTTTACTAAACCAAAAGAATCGGTAAATCATTTAAAGCCGCTCTTCGTGCGCGGCCACATTGATGGGATACCGATTGCTAAGATGTTGGTAGATGGAGGGGCGGCTGTAAATCTAATGCCTTATTCATTATATAGAAAATTAGGTAAACAAGATGACGAACTTGTCAAGACCAACATGACCCTCAGCGGTGTTGGAACTGATAGTTCGATCAAAGCCAGGGGAGTCACGTCCGTTGAATTAACCATCGGGACTAAGACCCTTGCTGCTGCATTCTTCGTCGCTGATGTAGAAGGAAATTACAGTTTAATCCTAGGCAGAGATTGGATTCACGCCAATCAATGTATACCTTCTACATTACATCAAATGCTGATACAATGGGTAGGCGATGACATAGAACAAGTACATGCTGATGTATCGGCCTGCATCGCTGTGGCCGATGCCCCTGTACTCTAGACTTATGAGACTGCTACATGTCTCACAGGAGTAGACTTTTCTGATTATCAATTTATAAGTATAGATAAAAAAGGTTTTATTCCTGTAATGCTAGAGCCGATGGAGAATCGGCTAAATCCTAAATAAAGTTAAATGATGAATATACACAAAGTTCATGAGTCTTTGGTCACGGACAGTTCGGCCGCCAAGGCCGGATGGTCTGGTCTTTCACAAAAGAGTTCGGACTTTAAGACCGAACCTCTTCCACAGCGAAAAGATAGTATTACGGATGATCCGGTCCCCGAGACCGGAAAGTCCGCCATCACACAAAGATCTTCTAATTCCTCTGTAGGGAACATGATAGAGGAATTCAGAGATCTTGATAAACTAGGACAGGGGTTTACATCGGCCGATCCTTTGGAGGAGATTGACATAGGAGATGGTAAAACTCCAAGGCCGACTTTTGTAAACAAGACCCTGGAGACCGATCCTAGAGATGAGATGATCGGTCTATTGAAGGAATATTCAGATTGCTTTGCTTGGAATTATACTGAAATGTCTGGATTAAGCCGAGAGATCGTAGAGCATCGGCTGCCTATTAAATCTGGTTTCAGACCTTTCAAGCAAAGAGCTAGAACATTTCGTCCAGATCTTCTCCCACGCATCAAGGACGAAATCCACCGGCTGCTAGAAGCTGATTTTATCAGACCTTGCAGATACGCAGAATGGGTCTCCAATATTGTGCCGGTGGAGAAGAAGGAGTCAGGTAAACTTAGAGTATGCATTGATTTTCGCAATTTAAATAGAGCAACTCCTAAAGACGAATATCCCATGCCCATAGCCGACACATTAATCAATAATGCATCAGGAAATAGAATTATTAGCTTCCTTGATGGTAATGCCGGATATAATCAAATTTTCATGGCCGAAGAAGATGCGTCTAAAACAGCCTTTATATGTCCAGGCTTCATTGGTTTATTTGAGTGGGTTGTCATGACATTTGGTCTGAAAAATGCTGGAGCTACTTATCAGAGGGCTATGAATTTGATCTTCCATGAATTGTTAGGAAACACTGTGGAAGTTTACATTGATGATATTGTAGTCAAATCGGCTGAGTTTAGTTCTCATATAGCTGATTTGCGCAAAGCCTTTGATAAAATGCGTCAGTATGGTTTGAAAATGAACCCACGTAAATGTGCTTTTGGAGTGTCGGCTGGTAAGTTTTTAGGATTTGTCATACATGAACATGGTATAGAAATAGACCCTGACCGAATCAAGTCTATTCGGAATGTGGGACCTCCGACCTGTAAGGTCGAGGTATAGAGGTTTCTCGGCAAGGTGAATTATTTACGAAGGTTTATTTCTAACCTAGCCGGGAAGATTGATGCGTTCACCCCTATTCTTCGGCTTAAGAATGATGCCGAATTCGCTTGGGGGCAGAACAACAAGAAGCATTTGATCTCATCAAAAAATACTTATCTTCGGCTCCCGTATTAAAAGCACCACGAGCAGGAGTACCATTCCGATTATACATTGCAGCTGAGGATAAGGTCATTGGGGCTGTTCTGACACAAGAAACCGAGGGGAAGGAGCATGTGGTGACATATATAAGCCGAAGGCTGGTGGATGCTGAAACAAGGTACACTTTTATTGAAAAGTTATGCTTATGCTTGTTTTTTGCATGCACCAAATGTAGATGTTATTTATTGTCTAGTCATTGCACTGTTTCTGGTCAAGCCGATGTGATCAAATACATGTTGCATAACCCAATTATGAGTGGTAGAATTGGTAAGTGGGCTTATGCACTCGTAGAATATGACTTGGCCTATGAACCATTGAAATCTATGAAGGGCCAAGTCATAGCGGATTTCATTGTAGAACATCGGGTTAATGATATTCATGAACTAGACATGTCATACCTCACTATTACTCCTTGGACTTTATATTTTGATGGATCGGTTTGCAATGAAGGGCAAGGAATTGGTATTGTGCTTGTTTCACCAAGTAATGTCTCCTTTGACTTCTCTAGCCGATTGAAAACTTATTGCACTAATAATCAAGCTGAATATGAGGCCCTCCTATTCGGCTTAGAACTTTTAAATGGTATGGGAGTAAAACATGTGAATGTATTTGGTGATTCTCAGTTGATTGTCCAACAAGTGTTAGAAGAATATCAATGTTTCGATGGTACTCTAAATAGTTACCTTAAGAAATGTTGGAGCATAATTCATTCTTTTGACGAATTCAGTATTCGGCATATCTCTAGAGTTGAGAATCATAGAGCTAACGATTTGGCACAAGATGCATCAGGTTATCGGATAAAGAGAGGAAAGTTTCACAAAACTGAAAATCTAATAACCGGTGCAAAGCCAAATTCCCAGGTCGCGGACCGTCCGCATGATGACGCCGGACCGTCCGGGGTTACCAGAAATGTTCTTTTGATCAATTCGGCCGACAATGAGGCCGATGCAAGTGATTGGAGGACACCTATACTTAATTATCTACGAAATCCCAATATAAGGACAGATAAGAACATTCGGCGAACAGCTTTCAAGTATGTTTTGATGAGTGATGAACTTTACCGCCGAACAGTCAATGATATCCTGCTTAAGTGCTTGGGCCCAGATGATGCTATATTAGCCATGGCCGAAGTACATGAAGGAATTTGTGGTACTCATCAATCAGCTCCAAAGATGAAGTGGTTGTTGCGAAGGTCTGGTTTTTATTGGCCTAGTATGATAGCTGATTGTTTCAAGTACTACAAGGGTTGCCAAGTGTGTCAAAAATTCAGCGACCTACAGTTAGTCCCTGCAGCCGAATTACATCCTATCATCAAGCCTTGGCCGTTCAGAGGATGGGGATTAGACTTTATTGGAGAAATTCATCCTTCATCATCAAAGGGGCATCGGTTTGTGTTAGTTGCCACTGACTACTTCACCAAATGGACTGAAGCCGTTGCTCTAAAGAACATGACACACAAGGAGGTAATTGAGTTTATAACTGAGCATATTATTCATAGATTCGGCATTCCCCAGACCTTAACTACAGATCAAGGTACTTCTTTCATGTCAAAGGAGGTACGTGAATTTGCTGAATTATACAGAATTAAGCTGCTTAATTCATCTCCATATTATGCTCAGGCCAATGGACAGGCCGAGTCTAGTAATAGGACGTTGATTAATTTGATAAAAAAGAAGATATCTGATAATCCTAAACATTGGCATAAGATTTTGTCTGAAGCTTTATGGGCTCATAGGATATCTAAACATAGGGCTACTAAAGTATCTCCTTTTGAGCTTGTCTATGGGCAGGAAGCAGTGTTGCCTGTGGAAATAAGTTTGAATGCTGTCAGGTTCGCCAGACAAAATGATCTAACTGCTACTGATTATTATGATTCAATGATTGATAATATTGATGAGGTGACTGACAAGAGGATGATAGCTTTGGGAGCAATAGAAAAGGACAAGATCATGGTAGCCAGAGCCTACAACAAGAAGGTCAAAGCAAAATCATTTCAAGTAGGGGACCTGGTGTGGAAGACCATTCTGCCTCTAAGGAATAAAGACCGGAAGTTCGGGAAATGGTCACCAAGCTGGGAAGGTCCTTATAAAGTAAAACAGGTGATGTCTGGCAACGCCTATTTACTACAAACATTACAAGGCAAGGACTTGCCTAAGGCTTTGAATGGGCGTTTCCTCAAACAGTACCATCCTAGTATGTGGCAAGATGCCTAAGAGAACCGATGTAATCACATCGAGTTAGTTGCTTTTGGTTTGCTCAGCTCCACCAAAAGGCAGGGGGGCATATGTTGAACCCCAAATTGAGCAGGCGGACGGTCTGGCCCTGAGGCCGGACGGTCCGCGGTCCGGACAGTCCGCGCCTGTGGGCCGGACGGTCCGCGCATGCGCAGAGCAGTTTAGGGTTCTGAGTTTTGTGCTATGTTTGTTGGCTAGATTTGCGGAATTAGCTCGGAATCCAGTCGTGTAAAGGGTCCAGCCCCCCTCCTCTATAAAAAGAGAGGTCTACGGCTGATTTATAATCAACAATCGAATCAATACAACTTCTATTCGCATTTATTTCCAGTACAATTAGGAGTAGTTCTAGTCTAGTTCTAGTTTAGCCTCTCGATCCCCAAATTCTCTGTCTCTCCTCGACTCTACGTCGATTAGAGGAGTCTAGGTCGGCCGGCCCGAGCCTAGACAACCCCTAGGATCTCTCCTCCCCGACGGGGTCCCTCCCGGGAGCGAGATCCAGGCGCCGTCGGCGATCTTCCGCCGCCCCTGCACACGCGCGGACCGTCCGGCCCCAGGGCGCGGACCGTCCGGACGTCAGGCAGGAAAACCTAGCCCCTGCGCCAGGTCGCGGACCGTCCGGCCCCAGGCCGCGGACCGTCCGCGCCTGACCAGAGAAGCACCGCCGCCGGTTCTTCTTGAGTATTTGGCGCTCCGAAAAGGCGTCAACAGGCCGACAGTGTATGAGACAAATCATCAGACTAGACCATAACTGTAGATTAATGATAATAACATGAATGCTAAATAATAATATCTAGTGTTTCCAAAAACGATATGAATACCAAAAACCTTTTTAGCTACCTAAAGTAGAGCTAGAGAGAGAAAATAGGTGGACTGACTAAGGACGAGGCACTAGGGCAGAGCAGCCGCACCGGCGCGTCGTTCTGGAGAGTCATCAAATTTGTCGTGAGATGGCGTTGGTGAGACGACGACGTGTGGGAGGAGCGAGTGCATGAGGCGAGGTAGCGATAGATGACGGTGTCAGCAAGCGATAGCCATTGTCGTGTTGCGACGGCGTGGAGAGACCCTAATGAGTTAGCGAGAGACAGATGACGCCACGAGTCGACGAGCTGATGGGTGATGAGAAGGCAAGGTGCGCTGCAGCGGGCGAGTTAGGTCATCGACTTACTGGTCAGTCGATGACCGAAGAAGCGAGTGAGCCACGAGTGGGCTTGCGCTAGGGAAGAGAATCAAATGGCTCAGATGAAGAGTGGACTGAGCAGTGAAACGTCGATAGAAAAATAGATCAAAATCTAATTTTTATTAGATTTGTCCACACTAACTATACAAAAGTTTATTTATTTTGCTGTATACCTAAACCTAGGCATAAGGGATTAAGAAAATTGAGGTGGGACCATGGCCCACCCCTTGCATCCGCCCCTGGTTTAATGGTACCTACTAAACCCGTCCACTAAACATAGACATCTTGAGCTCTTACTTAGGTCTTATTCGTTTGTGTTGAATTGTACCCGAAATCGTTCCAGCTAATCAAAGTTTATATAAATTAAAGAAGCAATCCGGTTAGGAATCGTTCCGACCCACCAATCCGGCATAAACGAATTTCGGAGTCGTCCAAAAAACATGTGATTATTCAGCCCCAACCTCCACCTCCTCATGACAAAGTCTTTTTTGTCCGTGTTTGTCGCTCATGCATGGCAATTCAGCGGGGGAGTACATACACTGGCAGCGTCTGCTTGGCCTTGGCAGCCCCCAGGCCAGGCACCTAACGCCCAGCGACGTTCAACAGCTGTGGCTCGGTGCAGTGCGGTGCGGGAGGCGGCACCTGTTGCTGTTGGTGGCCCGGATAGCGCCGGAAACGGACGGTGAGCGCGAGGTTTTCGAGGACCACGAGGCACGGCACGTAGCAGGGGGTGTAAAGATACGATCGACCGATCTAGCCACTTTGTGTCGTTTTGCAGCCACAGCCCACATATGGCACTGCGACGTGCACAGGTGAACAAAGAAATGGGTTCCTCACTTTGCAGGGCAGCATCGTTTATGTCATTGGACACGGTCAAATTTCGGACGGTCCGTCATTATATGCAGATAGTTCGCGATTAGATTAGATCAGACAGATTAACTCATATCTCTATGCATGTTTATCCCTCTAAACTTATATAGAGTTATTGGAGGATGTTTAGTAATAAGTTCAGACCCCCCTATATATTTGAAGGATTACGGCCGATTAAAGCACCAACAATCGAATCAAAATCAATATATCTCTCGTTCCTTTACTTTTGCCCTAAGAGTAAGTCAGTAGTGTAGCCTTCTACACCTCAATCTTTACTTTTCTTCGATTTTACGTCTTCTAGAGGCGTCTTGGGTGGCTTGCCGATCCCAATACAAAACATAGGATATCTCCTCCATCACGGGGTCTCTCTCGGGAGATCAGATCCAGATGTTGTTGGCGAACGCCGCCTCCTCTGCACACGCGTCGACCGTCCGTCCACCAGGCGCGGACCGTCCAGCTCAGCGCAGAGAAGAACCCGCTCCTGCCAGGTCGCGGACCGTCCGGTCTCATGTCATGGATCGTCCGTGCCTCACCGTCGCTGTTACACCTCGCAGTGATTGATACCCAGATCGGTGCCAACACACTTTTGGCAACTCCGCTGGGGACATCGCGTGGAGATCTATTAGATCGGCCTCCAATGGCAGGTTCAAAGGACAATTCCGATGTCTCTCCAGCAACATCATCGAGCCGACTATGGAGACTTTGTCGGCTGAAGATTTATCAATATCAGTTTGAGGAACACAAGGAGCAGTTGATCAAGGACCCACAAGAAAAATTCTTGGCCAACTTTAAGGTGGACAGGAATCATAAAGTCGTTCGGCAGCAGGTGACTGATCTAGCTTCACTCCGACCTGCTGCAACTACCCCCAAAGTAAGTGAAACAAACGAAATCTAATCTCTTAGATCTTACATAGATGAGCAATGAGAACGAATACAACAAATCATAGGGGTATGCAAGATGATTACAAAAGGCTAGTGCATGCATTTGATAAATCGGCGATTGCTAATTTTCCTACGCACAATGTTGAATCTAAGGAAAAAAATGCATGATTCATCGCCTGCAAATTGTC
Organism: Zea mays; assembly: GCF_902167145.1. NCBI lineage: Eukaryota > Viridiplantae > Streptophyta > Magnoliopsida > Poales > Poaceae > Zea > Zea mays. The sequence goes on along the minus strand of NC_050097.1, from coordinate 186,630,394 downwards.
ATGACCAAACCCAACCATTTTACGAGATGTCAATGAACACATATTCCGAACAACCACTGCCTTCCGCGCAAATCTGAGGTAAATCCACCGATCTACGCATAGCCGGACCGTCCGAACGTGAGTGTGGACCGTCCGGGCCTGCAAAGACCGGCCCCATTTTCTGAACCAAACCACCAAAATTCGTGCCAGGGCCACTATATTCCACACAAATCCTAACAGACACACACAGACCATCAACCTACCAAGGAACTATGCTTATGTTTGTTTTATGCATGCACCAAGCTTAGGTGTTATCTATTGTCTAGTCCTTATACTGTTTCTAGTCAAACCGATGTGATTAAATACATGTTGCAAAACCCAATATGAGTGGTAGAATTGGTAAATGGGCTTATGCACTTATAGAATATGACTTGGCATATGAATCATTAAAATCTATAAAAGGTCAGATCGTAGCAGATTTTATTATAGGACATCAGATTGGTGATACTCAGGAACTAGACATATCATACATCACTATTACTCCCTAGACATTGTATTTTGATGGATCCTTTTGTAATGAAGGACAAGGGATTGACACCGTGCTTGTTTCACCAAGGAATGCCTCTTTTGACTTCTCTAGCCGATTGAAAACTTATTGCACTAACAATCAAGTCGAATATGAGGCCCTCTTATTTGGTTTAGAACTTTTAGGTTATATGGGAGTAAAACATATGAGGGCGTCTGGTGATTCTTAGCTAGTTGTACAACAAGTTTTAGAGAATATAAATGTTTAGACGACACTTTGAATATTTACCTTGAAAATGTTGGGACATAGTCCGTTCTTTTGATGAATTTGATATTCGGCATATATCGAGAGCTAAGAATTGCAGAGATAATAATTTGGTGCAAGATGCATCAGGTTATCGAATAAAACAAGAAAGATTTCACAATGCTGAAAGTCTGTTAACCAGTGTTGCACCAAATTCCAAGGTCGCGAACCACCTAGGCTACATAGCCGGACCGTCCGCGGTGAGTTCGGACCGTTCGGACAAGGAGTCCGGACCGTCCGGCGGTACCAGAGATGTCTTCTTAATTAATTCGACTGGCAACACAACCCATGTGACTGATTGGAGGGGGCCTATGGTTAATTACCTACGTAATCCTAGTATTAGGACATACATGAATGTTCGGCGTACAACTTTCAAATATTTTTTAATTGATAATGAACTTTATCGCCGAACGACTGGTGGTGTCTTACTTAAATGCTTGGGCCTTGATGATGCTATATTAGCTATGGCCGAAATGCATGAAGGGATTTGCGGTACTCATCAGTCGGCTCCAAATATGAAGTGGTTGTTGAGAGGATCCAACTTTTATTGGTCCGACATGACTGTCGATTGCTTTAAATACTACAAAAGAGGTCAAGTATGTCAGAAGTTCGGCGATCTGCAGTTAGTCCCCGCAGCTGAACTACATCCTATTATCAAGTCTTGGCCATTTAGGGGGTGGTTTTGGACTTTATAGGAGAAATTCATCCTTCATAATCAAATGGACATCAGTTTGTGTTGGTGGCCACATACTACTTCAAAAAATGGACTGAATCCATTGATCTAAAGAACATGACTTAAGGAGGTAATTGAGTTTATAACTAGGCATATCATTCATAGATTTGACATTCTCCAAACTTTGACTACAGAGCGGGGGACTTCTTTTATGTCAAAGGAGGTACATGAGTTTATTGAATTATATAAGATCAAATTGCTCAATTCTTCTCCGTATTATGCTCAAGCCAATGGACATGGTGAGTCTAGTAACAAGACATTAATTAGCCTTAGAAAAAAAAGATATCTGATCATTCTAGTCAAGGCTAAGTCATTTCAAGTTGGAGATCTGGTATGGAAGACCGTCTTGCCGCGAACAAGCAGAGACCTTAAAATCGGCAAATGGTCACCAAGCTGGAAAGACCCTTACAGAATCACACAGATGATAGCAGGTAATGCCTACATGTTGCAAACTTTGCAAGGCGAGATACTACCCAAAGCGTTGAATGGTCGTTTCTTCAAGCAATATTATCCTAATATGTGGCAAGATGCTTACAAAAATCGATGTTGTCATGTCGAGTTGTTTCTAGCCTGCACCAGTGCTTTTGGTTCACTCGGCTTCCCCAAAAGGCAGGGGCATCTGTTGAGCACCGTTTGTGGCACTGGGCACGACCGGACAGTCCGGTGCCCTTAGGCACAGACAGTTCGCGATTAGATCAGATCAGGTGAATTAACTCCTATCTCCACGCATGTTTATCGCTCTAAAATCGTGAGAGTTGTTGGAGGACACCTAGGAACAGGTCCAGACCTCCCCTATATATTTGAAGGGGTACAACCGATTGAAACACCTACAATCGAATAAAAATCAATATATCTTCTGTTCATTTACTTTTTCCCTAAGAGTAGACATTAACGTAGTCTTCTTCACCTCAATTTTCACTTCTCTTCGACTCTACGTTGTTTGGAGGCGTTTTGTGTGAACTGCCGATCCTAAGGCAAAATCTAGGGTCCTCCTTGACAGGGCTCCTCCCAGGAGGTCAAATCCAAGTGGTGGCGAACACTGTGTTCTCTGCACATGCGTGGATCGGCTGGCTGAGCGCAGAGAAGAACCCGCTCATATCACGTCGTAAACCGTCTGTCCTCAGATCACGGACACTCTATGTCTCCGTAGAGAGCACTGCCGTCATTACACCTCGCAGCAGTGATCGGCACCTGCCAACACTGATCAAACGCTTGCGTTGAGCATGTGAATGAAGCAGCTCTGCTGGAGCGGTTCGGTTGGGTTGGGTTCGGTTCTGCCTGCCGCGTTGTGTGGTTCGGTTGGTCGCCTGAAATATTCTTCATGGGACTGGGATGGGATCGGGCATCGGAGAGCGACACCCACCTCCTCCTTTCTTAGATGCTAATCAAGGTCAAGGAGGAAGCGCTGTTATCTATTGGTCTGAGCGTACGGATTGCTGGAGCTGGACGGCGCGCGTAAGGTTCGGCGGCCAGAAAGCCACGGGTGGGCAGTGAGCTGACTAGCTGAGCTCTCGCGTCCGTTCCCCGCCGTCGGTCGTCCATGACCATGACGTGATCACGTCAACTTGGACCCCACGGGGCACGGGCAAGTGGAACGATCGAGGATTCGAGGAAGACCGCGAAGCCGAAAGCAGAATCGGCCGCACGCCACAAGGGATGGACGATTCCCCTTCCATTTTTTGCTCGGTGTGCCCGCGTGGGAATGCGAGGCGCCGAGACGGCCGTCGAGCTGGGTAGGATGCGCACGCACAGGTGCTCTGCGTGTCGCTGCGCGGCCGTCGGCAGCGCCGGCGCGCGGGACATCACGGAAAGGCTGCCGACGGCGGGAGGAAACGCGTCTCCAGCTTTGTTAGGCAGGCTTACGCTCTTGTCATGCTTCTCGCCCCGGCGCTTCCTAGCTTGGTTTCCTCCGATTGGAGATGTCCCCAAAAAAAATTTTCTCTCCATTCCTAATTTTTTTTAGTTTCTAAACAAGACGTCTCTGAAAAAGGAGAATATGGCCGATGTGGCCCGCCGTGAAGCCCATTTCAGGCTCGCGGTGGCAAATACGAGAGATCCATTAACTTTATGTAGTTAAATGGATATATTTGGGCTCCTGGTCAGGCCCATCAACGTGAAAGAAACTGAATGGTTATAGATCAGTCATATTAACTAGTCGTATACCGTGTATTTGCTACGATATATATATATATATATGGTCAGGCCCATCAACGTGAAAGAAACTGAATGGTTATAGATCAGTCATATTAACTAGTCGTATACCGTGTATTTGCTACGATACATACATACATATATATATATATATATATATATATATATATATATATATATATATATATATATATATATATATATATATATATATATATATATATATATATATATATATATATATATATATATATATATATATATATATATATATATATATATATATATATATAGGGACGAGGTAATGGAAGCCCTGGGCTTCCATTAGTACCAGGAAGCCCCAGCCAGGTATAGCCACGTCCCGTACCAGCGTGCGTTCTATCGGGCACGGGTTCTTACTCGGACATATTTTAGCGTAAAACGTGAACAAAAACAGCGTAAATGATTACGAATTTTAGCATAAATCGTAGATCTGTTTTGAAACGACGAATGCGGCCCGAAAATTGTGGCGTAAAAATCTCACGCGTCCCATCGTGATCGGGTTCTGACTCGGACAAATTTTAGCGTAAAACATGAACCAAAACAGCGTAAATGAGTACAAAATTTAGCATAAATCGTATATATGTTTTGTAACCGTAAATGGGTCCCGAAATTACAGCGTAATAATCGCGTGCGTCCGATCGTGCGCGGGTTTTGGCTCAAATAGATTTTAGCGTAAAACGTAAGCTAAAACAGCGTAAATGAGTACACAATTTAGCGTAAATCGTATACCTGTTTCGTAACAGCAAATGAGGCCTGAATTACAGCGTGAAAATCGCGTGCGACCGATTGAGTGCGGGTTCTGGCTCGAATGGATTTCAGCGTAAAACGTGAACCAAAACATTGTACATTAGTACAAATTTTACCGTAAATCGTATATCTGTTTTGTAATGGCGAATGGAGCCCAAATTTACGGCGCGAAAATCGCGCGCCACCGGTCGTGCGCGGGTTCTGGCTCGGACGGATTTAAGCGTAAATCGTGAACCAAAACAACGTAAATGAGTATGAATTTTAGCGTAAATCGTCCATCTGTTTCATAATAACGAATGTAGACCGAATGTATCTCTCAGCGCATGAGGTTGTCATAAAACACATCAAGAAATTTCGTAAATTGGTGTAAGATACAACAAGAAGTGATCTGAGGTAATTGTAGCGTAAAATGCAAGCTAACCATCTACAGGAGAACTGTTTCAGATTTTACAATATGATATAAGAGATAACTATTCCTGTTCATGTTGCCCTTATATTTTGTGTAGAGTTCCTTCAAGTCCATTTTCTCAGAATCTGACCCTCTATATTTAACTTCAAATTCTTCAATGTTAGCCTCCATGACCTAGGAATAAAGATTAAATTAAGTACCATTATATATAAAAATATACAACCTGTCCCCAAAATAATGTCACTCTGGCTATACATCTGAACAAGCCAAAAGGATATTCTTTTAGAGACAGAGCAACAGAGGTAATTTTATGCCACAACAGAGTTCTCGCTACTGTATTTCCCTAAAAAATATCATTGTAAATTAATAGACAACATTAGCCTACAATTAATATAGAAGCAACCATACTTTCTTGTACATTGTTCTGAAGTACTCCTGAAGATTGTTTGCAGCTTCTCCCACCAGTGCCTAGATGAAAAAAGAAGATTCATAAAAATATTGCTTGAGTCTGAAAGGTAGAATTAGAGTGCTATAAATGAGGTGCGCACATCATCATCAGTGATGCCAGTCTCATCATATAAAGCTCTTTTCTCTGCATCTCCAAGAATGGATATAACCTTCTGCAACAGCTGAAACTTCTCTTTGGTTTCCTAGCAACATATAACATTATATTTGAGATACTTTGCACTAAATGCCTATAGAAAAACATTCAAGTTTATGGTTGAGATACTACCTCATCCCCAGGATTCTTATCTGGGTGGAGGCGCAGAGCCAATTTGTGATACACCTTCTTTATTTCTTGTTGAGAAGCGGTCTTCTCAACTCCTATAATCTTCAAATGATAAAAAAATAAACAAAAAATTAAATAATTAAATTGTGATATGGAAAGAGAACCTGAAAGCAATACGTGACACATTTAGAACAGTTCAGACTTTTGTCCCATCTACATTTATTTACATGACCTGTTTACAAATAGACCTTAAATAAGAAGCCAAAAGAAATTCCAGCAGTTAAGCGTTGTTGTAGACCTTCTCATAACAATATTTAACAATATCAAATCTTTTTAACCAGACTTTCAATGCTTAGTTTCATTAAGTGCGATCAAAGCAGTAAGCACTGGTTAATTACAGTTCCAAAGTGATAGCATAGGCCAAAGAAAAACGCAAATGGATGCCACGTGATTTAGCATTAAAGAATAAGGCAAAGATGCAACCAAGAAAACAACAGCGCTACCAAAGAAAGGTTGCCTATTATATTATATATAGCCATCCAAGAACACAGTAATCAGTACACGTTTAGGTGTATAGCAATGGTTGAGTAACTAAACAAAAAAAAACCAGGACATGTTCCTTACCCCCAAAGCAGGAAACCAGATATATCTATTGAGCGAGATCTTGTCATCCTAGCCGGTACTTCCAGCTGAGTAGAAGTCTGCACACCAGCTGCTTCTTCCCTCCCTCTCTTCGGTCCAACAAGAGGAGGCAACACAGCAGCAGCCACCGCCAAGCTTGATCTTCTTGTAACTCTAGACGAAGCTCCAACCTGAGAGCAACACCCTTATCATTCTCCTGGTTCTTGCACTTGTGCTTCCTGTCAACAAAAACAGCCACTTATACTTCTTCAGACTCGGCACCTCTAAGTGAATTTCTCCTGGAATGCCTCAAAGGGACAACTGCGCCCACCTCTACAGAACCGGCTTGAGCACTTGGGGCTCGGATAAAGAGCGACGAGGGTACTGCCTTAGGAAGGGGAGTTGAGAGCATCGAGTCCTTACCCCGAGTGCGGTGTCAAGATGGGCAATGAGATCGGCGTTGGAGCCCCTGGCAGAGAGGCCGTGCCGCTTGCAGAACGCCTGGAGCCCCACTCGATCCATCCGGCACAGCTCGATCCCCGCTAGAGATCACTGCGGCCTGGCTATCTGCGGCGGGTCGGGTTTAGAACCCAGTCTCGTCTCCGTCCAAAAACTTTTGATAGGCCGCGCGGCGCGACGAACTGCTCCGGTCGCGTTCTGTCAGGCGGCCGATGCCGTTTGGGTTGCCCTGCCTTTCGGGAGCCTGGGGGGAATTGAACTGGGGACCATGAACTGCCTTTCAGAACCCAGTCTCACTCTATTGAGGCGGTCGATGGCCGGCTTGGACTGGGCGAGGAGCCAGTTCACGGTCTTGTTAGCCTTGTCGAACCCGAGGCGGTCCTGCAACTTGAAGAACTCACGCGCGACCCCGACTGAGAGCCGCATCTGGCGGTCGCGGACGCCCTACGCCGTGCGGATCTTGCTGTGCCAATCCGTCCGGAACTGTCACGACCTGGACGCCGACGTCATCCACCACCGGCAGCGACCCGTTGCTCGGCAGCTCCCTCTCACCCGCCAGCGCCTGCAGGGGGGTCGTCTCAGGCCTAGGTGCCGGAACGGAGCTCGACGTAGCCGTATGAGCTTCTCGAGGAAGGGGGTGAATACCTCGACGAGGCGCTGGTCGGACTTCAGTGGGGATGGCGGCGGCGCAGCATCCGCGGAGGCTGTGAGATCCGGTAGCCACGGCCGTGCTGCACTAGGTGGATCTAGATCTGGGCGGGGTGGTTGTCTGGATCGGGGAGTGGGGCTCGAAGGCGACGACTGCCGCCACCAAAACCCTATTTTTTTCTTGCACACAGCCGCTGTCGGGAAGGTTGGATAGAGTGATCCGTTTTATACGATGGCGTTATAGTAAAATAAATGTAAACTTATGTACAACAAAGCGTAAAGATGATGTTATATTGGATGAATTAGGTGGTGTGTTTGAAGCACCTGGTCGACCGATTGAGTGGGGGTCAGGGCTTTCTCTAATTAGAGAGAGCCCAGGGCTCCTAATACTATAACTATATATATATATATATATAACATATGATAAATTTTATTTTAATAAAGTATAAAATATATGTTTTCTATTGATTAGGTAGGTGTGAATGTGGATCCAACAACCAAGGTTCAAACACTTACTTATACATAATTTTAACTTATTATTTACATAAACTCTTTTATTATAGTAGTACATAAGAGATTATAAAAGTGTGGATTGATTCTAAATAAATATAGGGGATTTTTTGAAAAATATAGAGATTATATATATAGTATATTGTATATTACGAGCCTTGTGCTTCCAATAACTAGAGGAAGCTCAGGTCAGACGGTGCAATTCGGTCGAGCCGAACCAGGTCTGGGCTGCTATAAAAACACCCCCACGCTGCCAGGGATTAGGTTTTAGCGGCGGCGGCGCCACCCCGAGGTGGGCGAACGACGACGACGCTCCACCAGGAACGAGCGACGACAACGCTCCCGAGACGGGCGAGCAAGCGGTGACAGCGCTCCCGAAGCGCACGGGCGGCGGTAGCGCACCCTAGACCCGGTGGCAACGACGGTTGCGCGAGGCGCGGTAGGCGCCGGCAGCGGCGGCGGTGGCCACGAGGGATGCGGATCGCTCCGACGGTCGCGCGAGGCGTGGGTGGCTCTCGCGTCCTTCGACCACCAACTCCTCCGATCCGGTGGCTTCAGCGGCGTCCTTTTATCTAGCGGCCTCGGGATCGTCCTCCGGCGACGAACTATCCGATTCATGTTTATATCATCGATGATTATGTTTAATGCCTGCTACTTATATTATTTATGCATTCCAGTGATGATTTTTATGACGATAAATACAATTTTATGTTGCCATAAAATTGTCCCTAATTTCCGTGGGGCTGTTAGTTGAACCGATGTTAGTTTTTTTATCAATTATGCTACATGGTGTATGTATTTATGCGACTCTGTATATGAATTTATGCTCTGCGTGAACTGTGTCATCCTATTTTTTTGCATGCGTGCAGTGGAAACAAAAATATCATCCAAAATTTTTGCGCATGCAATAGAAACTCCAACGATCTGCCATAATTTTTGGATCTGCATAAAAATAGAAACCGCATGGCGACTCCCATATTTTTTGAAACTACCATAAAAATAGGACCGTGAATACAACTCACCAGATATATCAACCTCTCACATTGACTCGGCATTTACGCTTATAACTGATGGGTTTTATGCTCAAAACATAAGATTTTTACGCTCGAACCTGGAGATGTGTTCACCAGTGAACCACATACCAATTTTTTACGCAGTGTATAACATTGCATAAATACCTATATCGTGTAACATAATTTGTATAATTATATATCATAAACGGGGTCTAACGAGTCTAGTTGCATGGCTGTTGGAGCGATTCTATATTTATGGAGAAAATAAAGCATTAAATACAATTTTTTGTTTCCATGCATGCTAATCTATTTTCTTTCATCCTACATTTTTAACATCATTATTTTATGCGCATGCAGCAGGTAACAGATTTTTAAGCAGCATACCGAATTACAAAAATATCTACACCGTGTAGCATAATTAGCATCAGTATATATCATAAACTGATCCTGACAAGCCTAGCTACATGGCTGTTGGAGCGATCCTATATTTATGGAGAAAATAAAGCATTAAATACGATTTTTTGTTTCCATGCAAGCCAATCTATTTCCTTTCATCGTACATTTTTTACATCCTAATTTTATGTGTATGCAGCAGGTAACAGATTTTTAAGCAGTGTACCAAATTGCATAAATATCTACAACGTGTAGCATAAATAATATCATAAATTAATCCTAACGAGCCTAGATACATGACTGTTGGAGCGATCCTATATTTATAGAGAAAATAAAGCATTAAATATGATTTTTTATTTCCATACATGCCAATCTATTTCTTTCATCATATATTTTTGTCACCTTAATTTTGTGCATGCAGTATTGTCGGGTACCATAATTAGGGGTACCCCCAACGCTCCTAATCACGGTTGGTAAACACACTCTGACCAACTGACGGGCACGGTTTAAGTCAAGGCTTTGTCTACCCAAGGGACGCGACCTCACCCGAGCCCAGCCTCGGGCTGGAGCAGTAGTCCAGATGAGTTCACGCCTCGCCCGAGGGCCTCCTCAGGCAGCGGGCGCCTCCTCGGCTCTCCCGAAGCCCGGCTCGGGCAGGCTTCGTTTTGAAGCAACCTTGGCCGGACCGCCTCACCAACCGACCGCTTCGCAGGCGCATTTAATGTAGGGGACGCCTGACGCCGTATCCTGACACACGCGCCTCAGTCGGCCAGGCCGAAGTGACCGCAGTCACTTCGCCCCTCTTCTTTACTGTCCGATATGACGGGAAAACAACGCCGCCCGCCCCGCTCCGACTGCCGTGCCAACCACCCAAGCGAAGTCTGACAACAAGTCATGATCAACCACCGAGTTCGGCCTCGCCCGACCTCAGGCTCCGGCCTCGGGAGGAGGTCTCCGCCTCGCCCGACCCCCAGACTCGGCCTCGACCTCGGTCTCGGGAGGAATCACGTCCTCGCCCGACCCCGGCCTCGGCCTCAAGAGAAGTCTCTGCCTCGCCCGACCTTAGGCTCGGACCGACCGCGCCAACAGGGGATACATCATTATCCTATCCCTAGCTTGCTCAGGCTACAAGGAACAAGACCGACATCCCATCTGGCTTACCCCGGCGACAGGTAATGATGGTGCCCCGCGTGCACCATGACGCCGGTGGCTCTCAGCCCCTTACGGCAGCAAGGAGACGTCAGCAGGATCCTTGCCGCACTGCCAGCTGTGCTCCTACAGGACTCAGGCGCTCCTCCGACGGCCACGCTATCACGTGTACAGGGCTCAAGCTCTCCCCCGACAGCCACGTTGGCATGTACACAAGGCTTAGACATCTCTCTGCCGGACACGTTAGCGCATAGCTACACCCCCCATTGTACGTCTGGACCCTCTCCTTGCGTCTATAAAAGGAAGGTCCAGGGCCATCCTGGAGGGGGGTTCGCGTGGGGGAAGGAGCGAACGAACAGGCTCCCTCTCACTCTCTCTCTCCCTCTCGCGACGTGCTTGTAACCCCTACTACGAGTGGCACCCCCGGTGCAGGATAATACAAGGCTTGTCCCACCTCTTGTGTTCCATCCCGCGCCAACCCATCTGGGCAGGGGCACGCAGCGACAATCTCACTCGTCGGTCCAGGGACCCCCCCCGGGTCTGAAACGCCGACAAGTATGCAACAAATTTTTACGTAGTGTACTGAATTGCATAAATATCTATAGTGTATAGCATAGTTAGTATCGGTATATATCATAAATTGATCATGACAAGTCTAGCTGCATGTCTGTTGCACCGATCTTATATTTATGAAGAAAATCAAGCATTTAAATATAGAAACAACCACATATCTCTTGCCTAAATTTACGCGCATGCAGAGAAACTTGTTTGTTTTATGCATGCCTTCGTATTTTTTTGCATGCACAGATGCCGGGTGGAAGATGCACCCGACAGCCTGGCTTGGGGAGTAGGTAAGCACGCCGGCCTTCATATTTTTAGTGCGACCCAGGTTGGTTGGATAAGGAAACTATCTAGTAACTAGGACAGGGTACCAAAAAAGCCCATAACCTCCTTATTGACCAATTTTTTCTACGACTAATACTGATGACTGGACCATCGGAGCGGAAAATATCCCTTAGCACGCTAATGAGCCCTACCTGGCGTGCAAACTGATGTGGTTTCAGAAACCGAGGACAATGAGATTTGTGTTCGGCAGAGGATGCTAGCGCGGACTCACTCCGAATGGTGAGTCACTAGGACTCATCGAGAAATCTGAGACACAGTGTTATACTGGTTCAGGCTTGCATCCTAGTCCAGTGTAGTGCTGATCGTAGTATTTGTAACACCCTGAATTTGGGGTATAAAATTTCTTTTCTAATATCCACCAAATTCAGGTGTTACCCCCTCTCTTTCATTGCTTTTCTTTTCTTTTACCTAAATAGTGGAGAGATATTATATATATACATGTGTTAATTTTGAATAAAAAACATAGGTGTGTTGCATTCCTTGCTTAAGACCAGTTTTTGTTTGCTTGAAATAGCCTTGGTAGCGTATCCGTTCAAGAAAAAAAGAATATATAAAATTTGGATGATCTAATGTAAATAAATATATTCATATATGTATATATACCTATATATATAAAAGAAATAAAAAACAAACAAACACTGAAACACATGCACGCATGTATATCACGTTCATCTCATTTCCTAGGCATGTCACTCCCGCTCCTTTCGCTTTGTGTCACTTCCAAGCGGACCCGCATGGCATCAATGCCTCCCATCTAGCCTGGAGTCCAGACGCTCGTGTGTTCTCTGATTGCTATAGCCGTGGCCTGGCTGGCCCCATGCAGCCGTGTCCTACGCTTCTCAGTGCACGCGCGTACGCAGACCATAACCACGCCCTCCCCCTAGACCCACGCGGTAGCTGCAGGCCCCAAGAAATCCGATCTCAGCCTCTCAGGAACCGCCCTCCCGCGATGCACTCGTGCTTCCACGAAGCGAGAAAGGAGGCATCAGTTTCTCTGATCCGCTCCCCTGCACGTCTCATCTCTTGTGCAGCGCCCTTGCTGTCTCGGCACCCGCGGCATGCACATCGTCGCCTGGCCAAAGCCGCACTGCACCGGAGCCTCGCCACGCCGCAAACGTCGACGCCGGCGAGCCCTTCTCCAGCGAGCCCGTCGTCTCCGGTGAGTTCCTTCCCTTCTCTGTTCTTCATTTCCGTTTTTCTCAGTGTCATGCTGCTTAGTCCTGCTCCTGCGTATGTGCCCCGCTGCGTAGTCTCGTCGTGCCGTCTGTGCTGCCGTGCGCAGTACCTCATCGTGCGCTGCGCCGTGCAACCGTCTCGTGCCCGCGCAACCTCTACGTCGTGCCTCGCAACAACTGTCGCCACGCGCCGGAGTCCTGCTGCGTCTCGTCGCGGTTGTTGGGCCTCGTAGTGCCGCACTCGCCGAGCTGCGAGCTCGCCTTGTCGTCGTGCGCATGCGTCGCGCCCAGACCCGCCCTGGCCTTGCCGTCACGCCGGAGTCACCGTCTTGCTGTAGTCGTGTGTCTAGAAACCGCCACATCGTGCCCATCGTCGTTTTTACGCTGTCTACTAAAAATAAACTAACTTTTGTGTTAGATATTCGTTTCATTTCCGTTCAGGTTGCGATAACTTCGTAAGGATGTCGTGCACACGTTAAACATATTATTTTGTCGTGACATATGCTTGTTTTATTTACTTAATTGCCAGTTTGTCCGTTGGTTATTAACGTAGCAATTTAGTCAAAACTAGTTTATGGTTTTAAGTTCTGCTTTTATAAATATACGTTAACTTGATTAATACTAGGCTAAATACTTTTATTTATTTGTTTGTTGTTGCATCGTTTGCACGGCATCTGTTAGTGGTTCTCGTGTGTTGTGCGCGCTGTGTACGAGTTATTTGCGCATGTTGCGCTCGCCGTCGTCGCGTTGTCACGCTGTTCGCGTGTGGTGCTCGTTGTCGTGTTGTTCGCGCATGGCGTCGAGTTGTTTGCGTTCTGTCGCGCGCGCTGTTTAGCGCAGTGTCGCGCGTCATTCGCATGTGTCGCACACGCTGTTTTCGCGTTGTCGCGCGCGTGTTCGTGAGTCATTCGCGCGTTGTTTGCGCATCGTCGTCATTCCTTCGCGCGTTCGTGCCGCGCGTCTGGTTCGCGTGTCGTGCATATGAAAGTCACCTAGAGGGGGGTGAATAGGCGATATCTGAAAATTATAAACTTAAGCACAACTACAAGCCGGGGTTAGCGTTAGAAATGTAAGTGAGTCCAAAAGAGAGGGCGAAAACAAATCACAAGCAAATAAGAATGGAAGACACGGTGATTTGTTTTACCGACGTTCGGTTTTTGCAAACCTACTCCCCGCTGAGGTGGTCACGAAGACCAGGTCTCTTTCAACCCTTTCCCTCTCTCAAACGGTCACTTAGACCGAGTGAGCTTCTCTTCTCAATCAAATGGGACACTAAGTCCACTACAAGGACCACCACACAATTGGTGTCTCTTGTTTTGATTACAAGTGTTATGGAAACAAGAATGAGGAAGAAGAAAAGCAATCCAAGCGCAAGAGCTCAAAAGAACACAAAAGTCTCTCTCTCTAGTCACTAATTTGTTTGGAGTGATTCTGGACATGGGAGTGGATTTGATCTCTTTGTTTGTGTCTTGTATTGAATGCTATAGCTCTTGTATGAGGTTTGAAGGCTGAAAACTTGGATACAATGAATGTGGGGTGGTTGGGGGTATTTATAGCCCCAACCACCAAAATGCCCGTTGGGGATGGCTTCTGTCGACGGGCGCACCGGACAGTCCGGTGCGCCACCCACATCACCCAACCGTTAGGGTTCGACCGTTGGAGCTCTGACTTGTGGGGCCACCGGACAGTCCGGTGGTGCACCGGACAGGTTCTGTAGACTGTCCGGTGCGCCTTCTGGCACCTGCTCTAACTTCTGCGCGCGCAGGCGCGCACTGTAGCGCATTTAATGCCTTCTGCAGACGATCGTTGGCGCGAAATAGTCGTTGCTCCACTGGCACACCGGATAGTCCGGTGTATCGGACAGTCCAGTGAATTATAGCGGAGTGGCCTCCCAAATTCCTAAAGCTGGCAAGTTCAGCGTCGAACTCCCTGGTGCACCGGACACTGTCCGGTGGCACACCGGACAGTCCGGTGCGCCAGACCAGGGCTGCCTTCGGTATAATTTGCTCCTTAGTTTTGAACCCTTTCTTTTGACTTGTATTGGTTTGTTGTGAACCTTTGGCACCTGTAGAACTCATAATCTAGAGCAAACTAGTTAGTCCAATAATTTTGTGTTGGGCAATTCAACCACCAAAATTCATATTGGAAAAGGTTTGACCCTATTTCCCTTTCAATCTCCCCCTTTTTGGTGATTGATGCCTGTTGGGGACTTGTTCTCAAATGCTAAGAGTTGAGAACAAGGCAACATAGAAAGTGTTAAATGTTAAAGTCCTTTATCCTTCGAAGCATTATCTCCCTTCGGATATAATGAATTCCGAGCGAAGGTTTTGAAGGACAAACCTTCATAAGCACAATAAATGATGAAGAAGGATTCATACACAAGATATGAAAAATAATATAAACACTTTAAATGTTATTATCAACTTATTTTTATTTGCGTTACTGTATTAACAATAACAGATTATAAATGTACCTTCGGCTCGAAGGAAAGCAGGGGTACAAGCGTGACGCGAAAGTAAATGCCAAGTCAGCGTGAACAGTACGGGAGCACTGTTCATCTATTTATAGGTACGGGACACAACCCATGTAAAATTACACCCATGCCCTTTACATTTGCTAATAACTCTATAGCAATCCATCGAGGTCTAAACAGCCTTTTCCCTTTTAAGTCGGTTTCTTTTTCTGCTATTACGCCGAAGCTCCCCTGCGCATAGCTTCGGCTCTGCGCCATCCTTCATACTCTTTGTGCATCTTCACGCTGTGGTTTTGATTTGTGTTCGAAGGTACCTGTTTACACATTGTACTCCAGAGACATGGTTAAATCATGTTTTTGAGGACGTTCGGAAGCCGAAGGCCCCCAACAATGCCAACACAAACCAAAGCAAATATAAAAGTGCAGAATTGAACTAGTTTGCAAAAGGTAAGTGCAAAGGTTGCTTGGAATTGAAACCAATATACTTATTTCAATAGATGTGTATGGATGGTTTTCTTATTTAAAGTTTTGGACCACATTTGCACCACGAGTTTTGTTTTTGCAAATCCTTTGTAAAATTCTTTTCAAAATCAATTTTCAAATAGTTAAAGGTATAAGAATAAGATTGAAGAAAGCATTTTCAAGATTTGAAATTTTCTCCCCTGTCTCAAATGCTTTTCCTTTGACTAAAACACCTCCTAAATAAAATTCTCCTCTTAGTGTTCAAGAAGGTTTTGCAAGTTTTTGAAGATACTACTTTCTCCCCCTTTTGAACACAGTAAGATATCAATTTGAAAAACTTCATTTTTAAAATTTGGTGGTGCGGTCCTTTTGCTTTGGGCTTGGTGGTGTGGTCCTTTTGCTTTGGGCTCATACTTTCTCCCCCTTTGGCATGAATCGCCAAAAACGGATACTTGTGAGTGGAATATAAGCCCTTTGTTCAAAGTTTCTCCCCCTTTGGCAAACACATAAATAAAAGTGAAGATTATACCAAAGTGGAGAATGATGCGGAGTACCGACAAATGTTGATGGAGTTGAGTGGAAGCGCCTTCTTTGCCGAATACTCCATTTCCCTTTCAATATCTTATGACTAAGCATAATAATACACTTGAAAACACATTAGTCATAGACATAAAAGAGATATGATCAAAGGTATATAAATGAGCAATGTGTGCAAAGTATCAATCAAAATTTCGAGAATCAAGAATATTTAGCTCATTCCTAAGTTTGGTAAAGGATTGCTCATCTAAAGGCTTGGTAAAGATATCGGCCAATTGATCTTTGGTGTTTATATAGGCTATCTCGATATCCCCCTTTTGTTGGTGATCTCTCAGAAAGTGATACCGAATGGCTATGTGCTTAGTGCGACTGTGTTCAACGGGATTATCCGCCATGCGGATTGCACTCTCATTATCACATAGGAGAGGGACTTTGCTAAATTTGTAGCCATAGTCCCTAAGGGTTTGCATCATCCAAAGTAATTATGCGCAACAATGGCCTAAGACAATGTACTCGGCTTCGGCGGTAGAAAGAGCTACAGAATTTTGCTTCTTTGAAGCCCAAGACACCAGAGATCTTCCCAAGAACTGGCAAGTCCGTGATGTGCTCTTCCTATCAATCTTACACCCTGCCCAATTAGCATCGGAATATCCTAATAAATCAAATGAGGATCCCTTGGGGTACCAAAGACCAAACTTGGGAGTATAAACTAAATATCTCAAGATTCGTTTTACGGCCCTAAGGTGAACTTCCTTAGGATCGGCTTGGAATCTTGCACACATGCATACGGAAAGCATAATGTCCGGTCGAGATGCACATAAGTAGAGTAAAGAACCTATCATCGACCGGTATACCTTTTGATCTACGGATTTACCTCCCATGTCGAGGTCGAGATGCCCATTAGTTCCCATGGGTGTCTTAATGGGCTTGGCATCCTTCATTCCAAACTTGGTGAGAATATCTTGAATATACTTCGTTTGGCAGATGAAGGTGCCCTCTTGGAGTTGCTTCACTTGAAATCCTAGAAAATACTTCAACTCCCCCATCATAGACATCTCGAATTTTTGAATCATGATCCTACTAAATTCTTAACAAATAGATTTGTTAGTAGACCCAAATATAATATCATCAACATAAATTTGGCATACAAACAAATCATTTTTAATGGTTTTAGTGAATAAAGTAGGATCGGCCTTTCCGACTTTGAAGCCATTATCAATAAGAAAATCTCTTAGGCATTCATACCATGCTCTTGGGGCTTGCTTGAGCCCATAAAGCGCCTTAGAGAGTTTATAAACATGGTTAGGGTACTCACTGTCTTCAAAGCTGGGAGGTTGCTCAACATAGACCTCTTCCTTGATTGGTCCATTGAGGAAGGCACTCTTCACGTCCATTTGGTAAAGCTTAAAGCCATGGTAAGTAGCATAGGCTAATAATATACGAATGGACTCAAGCCTAACTACGGGTGCATAGGTTTCACCGAAATCCAAACCTTCAACTTGTGAATACCCTTTGGCCACAAGTTGTGCCTTGTTCCTTGTCACCACACCATGCTCATCTTGTTTGTTACGGAAGACCCACTTGGTTTCTACAACATTTTGGTTAGGACGTGGAACCAAATGCCATACCTCATTCCTCGTGAAGTTGTTGAGCTCCTCTTGCATCGCCAGCACCCAATCCGAATCTTGAAGTGCTTCCTCTACCCTGTGTGGCTCAATAGAGGAAACAAACGAATAATGTTCAGAAAAATGTGCAACACGAGATCGAGTGGTTACCCCCTTATGAATGTCTCCTAGGATGGTGTTCACGGGGTGATCTCGTTGGATTGTTTGGTGGACTCTTGGGTGTGGCGGCCTTGGATCTTCATCTTCCTTGTCTTGATCATTTGCATCTCCCCCTTGATCATTGTCGTCTTCTTGAGGTGGCTCATCTTCTTGATCTTCTTCTTGATCATCTTGAGCCTCATCCTCATCTTGAGTTGGTGGAGATGCTTGTATGGAGGAAGATGGTTGATCTTGTGCTTGTGGAGGCTCTTCAAGTTCTTTAGGACACACATCCCCAATGGACATGTTCCTTAGCGTGACACATGGAGCCTCTTCATCATCTAATTCATCAAGATCAACTTGCTCCACTTGGGAGCCGTTTGTCTCATCAAACACAATGTCACAAGAAACTTCAACTAGTCTAGTGGACTTGTTAAAGACTCTATATGCCCTTGTGTTTGAATCATATCCTAGTAAAAAGCCTTCTACAGCCTTAGGAGCAAATTTAGATTTTATACCTCTTTTAACAAGAATAAAGCATTTGCTACCAAAGACTCTAAAATATGAAACATTGGGCTTTTTACCGGTGAGGAGTTTGTATGATGTCTTCTTGAGGATTCGGTGTAGATATAACCGGTTGATGGCGTAGCAAGCGGTGTTGACCGCCTCAGCCCAAAACCGATCTGAAGTCTTGTACTCATCAAGCATGGTCCTTGCCATGTCCAATAGAGTTCTATTCTTCCTTTCCACTACACCATTTTGTTATGGCGTGTAGGGAGAAGAGAACTCATGATGCCCTCCTCCTCAAGGAAGCCTTCAATTTGTGAGTTCTTGAACTCTGTCCCGTTGTCGCTTCTTATTTTCTTGATCCTCAAGCTAAACTCATTTTGAGCCCGTCTCAAGAATCCTTTCAAAGTCTCTTGGGTTTGAGATTTTTGCTGTAAAAATAATACCCAAGTGAAGCGAGAATAATCATCCACGATAACTAGACAGGACTTACCCCCGCCGATGCTTATGTAAGCTATCGGGCCGAATAAATCCATGTGGAGTATCTCCAATGGCCTGTCAGTCGTCATGATGTTCTTATGTGGATGATGAACACCAACTTGCTTCCCTGCTTGGCATGCGCTACAAATCATGTCTTTCTCAAAATGAACATTAGTTAGTCCCAAAATGTGCTCTCCCTTTAGAAGCTTGTGAAGATTCTTCATTCCAACGTGGGCTAGTCGGCGGTGCCAGAGCCAACCCATGTTAGTCTTAGCAATTAAGCAAGTATCGAGTTCAGCTCTATTGAAATCAACTAAGTATAGCTGACCCTCTAATACTCCCTTAAAAGCTACTGAATCATCACTTCTTCTAAAGACAGTAACACCTGTATCTGTAAAAAGACAGTTGTAGCCCATTTTACATAATTGAGAAACAGAAAGTAAGTTGTAATATAATGAATCAACAAGAAAAACATTGGAAATAGAATGGTCAGGTGATATAGCAATTTTACCCAATCCTTTAACCAAACCTTGATTTCCATCCCCGAATGTGATAGCTCGTTGGGGATCTTGGTTTTTCTCGTAGGAGGAGAACATCTTTTTCTCCCCAGTCATATGGTTTGTGCACCCGCTGTCGATGATCCAACTTGAGCCCCCGGATGCATAAACCTACAAAACAAATTTAGTTCTTGATTTTAGGTACCCAAACAGTTTTGGGTCCTTTGACATTAGATACAAGAACTTTGGGTACCCAAACACAAGTCTTTGCTCCCTTGTGTTTGCCCCCTACATAATTGGCAACTATCTTGCCTGCTTTGTTAGTAAGCACATAAGAAGCATCAAAAGTTTTGAATGAAATATTATGATCATTTGATGCTTTAGGAGTTTTCTTCTTAGACAATTTAGCATGGGTTGATTGCCTAGAACTAGATGCCTCACTCTTATACATAAAAGCATGATTAGGGCCAGAGTGAGACTTCCTAGAGTGAATTCTCCTAATTTTGTGTTCGGGATAACCGACAGGGTATAAAATGTAACCCTCATTATCCTGAACCATGGGAGCCTTGCCCTTAACAAAATTAGACAATCTTTTAGGCGGGGCATTAAGCTTGACATTGTCTCCCTTTTGGAAGCCAATGCCATCCTTAATCCCAGGGCGTCTCCCACTATAGAGCATACTTCTAGCAAATTTAAATTTCTCATTTTCCAAGTTATGCTCATTGATTTTAGCAGTTAATGTAGCTATGTGATCATTTTGTTGTTTAATTAAAGCAAGGTGATCATGAATAGCATCTACATTAACATCTCTACATCTAGTGCAAATAGAAACATGTTCAACGGTACATGTAGAGGGTTTGCAATCACTTAATTCAACAATCTTAGCATGTAAAATGTCATTCTCATCTCTAAGATTGGAAATAGAAGCGTTGCAAACATCTAAATCCTTAGCCTTAGCAATTAATTTTCATTTTCAATTTTAAGGCTAGAAAGAGAAGCATCCAAATTGTCAATCTTAGCAATTAAATTGGCATTATCATTTCTAAGACTAACAATTGAATCACCATAGACATCAAACTTTTCAACCTTAGCAATTAATTTTGCATTCTCATTTCTAAGGTTGGAAACAATGTCATGGCAAGTGCTTAGCTCACTAGTTAATTTTTCATTTTTCTCTACCTCCTGAGCATAAGCATTTTTAACTTTAACGTGCCTTTTGTTTTCTTTAATTAGGAAATCCTCTTGGCTATCCAAGAGTTCATCCTTCTCATGAATAGCACTAATCAATTCATTTAATTTTTCCTTTTGTTGCATGTTCAAGTTGGCAAAGAGAGTAAATAAATCATTCTCATCATCACTAGAATTAGCCTCATCACTAGATGTTGCATACTTAGTGGAGGATTTGGATTTTACCTTTTTCTTCTTGCCGTCCTTTGCCATAAGACACTTGTGGCCAACGTTGGGGAAGAGGAGCCCTTTGTTGACGGCGATGTTGACAGCGTCCTCGTCGGAGGAGGAGTCGGTGGAGCTCTCGTCGGAGTCCCACTCCTGGCAAACATGGGCATCGCCGCCCTTCTTCTTGTAATACCTCTTCTTTTCTCTCCTCTTTCCCTTCGTGTCGTCGCCCCTGTCACTATCACTAGATAATGGACATTTAGTAATGAAATGACCGGGCTTACCACACTTGTAGCAAACCTTCTTGGAACGGGGCTTGTAATCTTTCCCCTTCCTTTGTTTGAGGATTTGGCAGAAGCTCTTGATGATGAGCGCCATCTCCTCATTGTCGAGCTTGGAGGCATCGATGGGGACCCTACTCGGTGTAGAGTCTTCTTTCTTCTCCTCTGTTGCCTTGAATGCAACGGGTTGTGCTTCAGGTATGGAGGAGGATGCACCTTGCTCGATGATCTTTTTGGAGCCTTTGATCATTAGTTCAAAACTCACAAATTTACCTATCACTTCCTCGGGAGACATTAGTTTATATCTTGGATCACCACGAATTAATTGAACTTGAGTGGGGTTTAGAAATACGAGTGATCTAAGAATAACCTTGACCATTTCATGGTCATCCCACTTGGTGCTCCCGAGGTTGTGCACTTGGTTCACCAAGGTTTTTAGCCGGTTGTACATGGCTTGTGGGTCTTCTCCTTGGTTGAGCATGAAGCGACCGAGCTCCCCCTCGATCGTTTCCCTCTTGGTGATCTTTGTCACCTCGTCTCCTTCGTGCGCCGTTTTGAGGATGTCCTAAATCTCCTTGGCGCTCTTCAATCCTTGCACCTTATTATACTCCTCTCGACTTAGAGAGGCAAGGAGTATTGTGGTGGCTTGAGAGTTGAAGTGCCGGATTTGGGCAACTTCGTCCGAATCATAGTCCTCATCCCCTACGGATGGTACCTGTACACCAAACTCAACAACGTTCCAAATACTAGTGTGGAGTGAGGTTAGGTGATGTCTTATTTTATCACTCCACATGTTATAATCTTCACCGTCAAAAACCGGTGGTTTGCCTAATGGAACGGAAAGTAATGGAGTACGTTTAGAAATGCGAGGGTAGTGTAGGGGAATCTTACTAAACTTCTTGCGCTCATGACGCTTAGAAGTTACGGACGGTGCGTCGAAGCTAGAGGTGGATGGCGACGAAGAGTCGGTCTCGTAGTAGACCACCTTCCTCATCTTCTTTTTCTTTTCGCCACTCCGATGCAACTTGTGTGAAGGGGATTCCTTCTCCTTTCCCTTGTTGCGGGACTCTCTTGATGGAGCCTTCCCGTGGCTTGTAACGGGCTTCTCGCCGGTCACCATCTCCTTCTTGGCGTGATCTCCCGACATCACTTCGAGCGGTTAGGCTCTAATGAAGCACCGGGCTCCGATACCAATTGAAAGTCGCCTAGAGGGGGGTGAATAGGCGGAAGCTGAAAATTATAAACTTAAGCACAACTACAAGCTAGGGTTAGCGTTAGAAATGTATGTGAGTCCAAAAGAGAGGGCAAAAACAAATCACGAGCAAATAAGAATGGAAGACACGGTGATTTGTTTTACCAAGGTTCGGTTTTTGCAAACCTACTCCCTGTTGAGGTGGTCACGAAGACCGGGTCTCTTTCAACCCTTTCCCTCTCTCAAACGGTCACTTAGATCGAGTGAGCTTCTCTTCTCAATCAAATGGGACACTAAGTCCACTACAAGGACCACCACACAATTGGTGTCTCTTGTTTTGATTACAAGTGTTATGGAAACAAGAATGAGGAAGAAGAAAAGCAATCCAAGCGCAAGAGCTCAAAAGAACACAAAAGTCTCTCTCTAGTCACTAATTTGTTTGGAGTGATTTCGGACTTGGGAAAGGATTTGATCTCTTTGTTTGTGTCTTGTATTGAATGCTATAGCTCTTGTATGAGGTTTGAAGGCTGAAAACTTGGATACAATGAATGTGGGGTGGTTGGGGGTATTTATAGCCCCAACCACCAAAATGCCCGTTGGGGATGGCTTCTGTCGACGGGCGCACCGGACAGTCCGGTGCGCCAGTCACATCACCCAACCGTTAGGGTTCGACCGTTGGAGCTCTGACTTGTGGGGCCACCGGACAGTCCGGTGGTGCACCGGACAAGTCCTGTAGACTGTCCGGTGCGCCTTCTGGCGCCTACTCTGACTTCTACGCGCGCAGGCATGCACTGTAGCGCATTTAATGCCTTCTGCAGACGACCGTTGGCGCGAAGTAGCCGTTGCTCCGCTGGCACACTGGACAGTTCGGTGTTACACCGGACAGTCTGGTGAATTATAGCGGAGTAGCCTCCCAAATTCCTGAAGCTGGCAAGTTCAGCGTCAAACTCCCTGGTGCACCGGACACTGTCCGGTGCGCCATACCAGGGCTGCCTTCGGTATAATTTGCTCCTTAGTTTTGAACCCTTTCTTTTGACTTGTATTGGTTTGTTGTGAACCTTTGGCACCTGTAGAACTCATAATCTAGAGCAAACTAGTTAGTCCAATAATTTTGTGTTGGGCAATTCAACCACCAAAATTCATATTGGAAAAGGTTTAGCCCTATTTTCCTTTCAGCGTATCTCACGTGTCGATCACGTGTCGCGTGGCATCTGCTCGTGGTAATAAATCGTTCGCTTATAATCACTCATGTTAATAACATTAATTCGTTAGGTCACATATTTTAAATAATTTATTTAATGTTTGCTCGACTAATGTTTATTATATTAATATTCCAATTAGATTGAATGTATAGTTTTCAGCTTGCATTTTGATAATAAACATTAACATGGCTAATATTAACTTAAATACTTTTTATTTATTTAGTAGTTGTTTAGTATAAACGCGTCACCTATTTAGTTTTTCACGCCTGTCGCGCGTGTTGTTTCGCGCACAGTGGCGTGTTGCGTGTTGTCCACATGCTAAGTCATGTGTGGTTGTGTCGGCGTCTCGGACCCGGGGGGTCCCTGGACCGACGAGTGAATTGTTGCTGCGTGTCCCTGCCTAGACGGGTTGGCGCGGGATGGAACACAAGAGGTGGGACAAGCCTTGTATTATCCTGCACCAGGGGTGCCGCTCGCAGTAGGGGTTACAAGCACGTCGCGTGAGCGAGGGAGGGACACAGAGCTCGTCCGCCGCTTCCCTCGCGCGAACCCCCCTCAGGGTGGCCCTGGACCTCCCTTTTATAGATGCAAGGACAGAGTCCAGACGTACAACGGGGGGCGTAGCTATGCGCTAACGTGTTCGGCAGTGGAGTGCCTAAGCCCTGTGTACATGCCAACGTGGCCGTTGGGGGAGAGCTTGGGCCCTGTACATGTGATGGCGTGGCCGTCGGAGGAGCGGCTGAGTCCTGTTGGAGCACAACTGGCAGTGCAGCGAGGACCCTGCTGACGTCTCCTTGCTGTCGTAAGGGGCTGAGAGCCACCAGCGTCATGGCGCACGCGGGGCACCATCATTACCCGTCACCGGGGTACGCCAGATGGGACGCTTGTCTTGTTCTTCCTAGCCTAAGCAGGCTAGGAATAGGGAAATGATGTATCCCCTGTTAGCGCGGTCGGTCCGAGCCCAGGGTCGGTCGAGGCGGAGACTTCTCTTGAGGCCGAGGCCGGGGTCGGGCGAGGACGCGATTCCACCCAAGACCGAGGTCGAGGCCAGGTCCGGGGGTCAGGCGAGGCGGAGACCTCCTCCCGAGGTCGGAGCCTGAGGTCGGGCGAGGCGAAGCTTCCTATTGCGCCCGAGGCTGAACTCGGTAGTTGATCGTGACTTGTTGTCAGTCGTTGCCGGGGTGGCTGACACGGTAGTCGGAGCGGAGCGAGCGGCGCTGTTTCCTGTCATATCTGACAGTAAAGAGGAGGGGCGAAGTGACTGCGGTCACTTCGGCCTGGTCGACTGAGGCACGTGTGTCAGGTCAGGCATCCCCTGCATTTAATGCGCCTGCGAAGCGGTCGGTTGGTGAGGCGATCTGGCCAAGGTTGCTTCACGACGAAGCCTTCCCGAGCCGGGCCTCAGGAGAGCCGAGGGGGCGCCCGCTGTCTGAGGAGGTCCTCGGGCGAGGCGTGAACTCGTCTGGGACTACTGTTCCAACCTGAGGCTGGGCTCGGGTGAGATCGCGTCCCTTGGGTAGACAAAGTCTTGGCTTGAATCGCACCCGTCAGTTGGTCTAAGGGTGTTTACCAGCCATGATTAGGAGCGTTGGGGGTACCCCTAATTATGGTACCCGACAGTAGCCCCCGAGCCTCGAAGGGAGTGATGGTACTCGCTTGGAGGCTTTTGCCGCGTTTTCGGTGAGGGGACCGGCCTTTCTCGGTTTTGCCTTGTTCTGGTGGGTGCGCGCGAGCGCACCCGCCGGGTGTAGCCCCCGAGGCCTTGGAGGAGTGGTTTGACTCCTCTAAGGTCTGAATGCTTTTTCGTGGTGCTTCAGCTGGTCTGATCGTTCCCTCATGCGGCCCGGCAGTAGCCCGGGTGCGTGGTCGGGTTCCAAGTTATCAAGCTGGTTTATTGACGCTGTCAATAGTTTTGGCCGTAGCCGGGTGCGAGAGCAGCCCCCGAGCCTCTACATGGAGCAAGAGGACGATCAAGGACTTTCCCGACTTATATTATACGCCCCTGCGTCGCCTTTCCACAAGAAGGAGGGGGGAAAGCGCCATGTTGCCCTCGGAGGGCGCCGAACATGGTGTTTCTAGTGAGCTACTAACGGGTGATCCGAGTGGACGCCCGTGCCCCATTCGTTAGGGGTCAGCTGGTGGCCCAGAGGCGCGCTCCAAAAGTACCTGCGGGTGATTCACCGGACCCAGACCCCTTTGACAGGGTCCAAGGGCTCGATGCCTCCCTCCGGTGGGATTCCATTACAAATCGTTCCCACCGGTCTCAGAAATGTCCTAGGGTACCTCGGGAGCGTAGCCCGAGCCTCGGCTATGTATCGAACGTACCCAGAGTCATCCCTCACTCTGTGTGCTCTAGGGCGACTGTCGAACCCTTCTGAGGGGCCAGCCTACGAACCCCTGATCAGTAGTGGGCACGGAGCCCGGGCGCTCTGGGGCGGCTGTCGAACCCTTCCGAGGGGCCAGCCTTCGAACCCCTGATCAGTAATGAGCTTGAAGTCCGAGTGCTCTGGGGTGGCTGTCGAAACCCATCCGAGGGGCCAGCCTTCGAACCCCTGATCAGTAGGAGGGCTCGGGGCCCGCTTCCTCCACCGAGAAGGATCCTTTCCACAACATCCCCTTTCCCGGTCCCTGTAGAAAGAGAGAGAGAGAGAGAGAGAGAGAGAGGAGGAGGGGAAGGGTATGAATTTAAATAAGGTGGCACACCTTTTTTGATGTTGTCATTATGGCGAAGGCGTAGCGGTGCCCGCCTTGCCTGCCAGAGGTGTCGCCTGCTCCGTCGGGGAGTTAATGCGACGGGATGGGCGATTCGCGTGGCGCCCGCTGCGCGCGCGAGCTGTTTGAGGAACGGGGCACGGGCGCGTCGTCTTCACGCCGTGGGAAAGGGCTCTCCCGTCGCTTCAGGAGGGGACGCAAGCCTGCAGGCGACTTGACCGCTGCCTTTGCTCGTCTGCCGTTGCAGTTACTGCCGGCCCGCTTTTGACCATGCCAACCGTCGTGCCTACCCCACGGCTGACCGAGCCATGGCCGTCACCTTTAACTGGCACTGTTGGGTCCTGCACAGGGCTACCTCGAGTCACGGTACTGGTTCCGCAGGCGAGGAGGCGCAGCATTGGCGCGGGTGGCGGTGTAACTTCTTGCACATCGTAACCGGCGCACCGGTTATATGACGTGAGGGCCCGCTTCCTTTGCGCTGGTCCGCCGGATGTGGACGGAGCCGAAGGGGCGCATAGTTGCAGTGCAGTTGGATGCCTGTCGCGTGGCGGTCTACCCTTTCGACCACCGGTTTCTGCGAGGATGGGAGAGCGCTTGTAACCGCGGGACGGTTACATGCCTCACATGCGGCGGTTCACCTTCTTCATGCTTCGGATCAGCTTGTATGACGTGTGGGTCCCAGCCCCCGTGTCGTAGGGGGAGAACCCTGAAGTATGTCAGTGGAGATTTCGCACGTGATGCTAAGGGGTGCAAGCGAGGTCTGCCTATAAAAGGGGGATCGATCCCCTGGGCAGTGGCCACGCCTTTGTTCTCCCCTCATGCATCGCGCCCTTCCGCCTTTTGAGCCCCTGGATGGGGTGCTCCAGCATCGCCTTGCTCTTGCTGTCATTGGAGGAGCGCGGCCTCGTGGAGATCGACACCTTTCAGCCATCGCTCGGCTTCAAGGATTTTCGTCGTGCAGCCCGGCTGCATTCCCTCACCAATGGGAAGTTTGGTGGGGTGAAACAAGCCGGGCTACGGCCTCTGCCCCTCCCTCAGCTTCAAGGATCTTCGTCATCCTTGCTGAGGCGGAGGGAGAGCTGAGCCGGGGTTCGCCTCTGCGTAGGCAGCGACCCGCTCCTTCCTTCAGTGATCTGGGGGAAGGGCGTTCGCCGCCTGTGGTGCTTTGCGCACCGGTGGACCGTCCAAGACGCCATACGCCGCAAGGTCGGCGTTCGTGTTCTTGGATTGTCTTGTCCTCACTCTGGCACGACGCCTCCGCGCGAGGGTCAAGGCCTGCCCATCCGCGAGGACCTGAGTGGGTATCTGCCAGTGCAGGTTGGGGCGTCCGCCATTCGTTGGCGTGGCGCTGGCACGCAGGTGGCCGCTGTCGTCGGTGCTGAGGTGCTGGCAGCCGGAGAAGGTTTCTCCGCCGATGAGACCATCGGCGCCAGCTACGGCTGGACCCCCGGCTCTTTGGCTTTGATGGCTTGTCCTCGCCCCTCGAGCAGAGATGTGGGCGAGGGCCTCGTCACAGCAGCATCGGCCCTAAGGTCATTGCTGCTGCTGTTTAGCCGCCCGAAGCGGGGGTCATTGTCGCTGCTGGTGTAGTGGTTGCTGGCGAGCCACCTGGAATTTTTTGTCCCGCAGGCCCTCTGGTGTGGAGGTTGTTCGTACCCACGGGAGCAGAACCGGAGTCCCGTTTGTAAGGAGATATACTGGGTTTCTGCCGGAGCAAACTGTAACCGCTTCAAGTACTTAGACATTTGTCGTAGGTCGGGAGAACCACCGAGGGTTCTGCCGACGTCTAAGTCTATGTAGCATAGTTACCCCAGGTATATATGTTTGTTCTTTGTGGCTGTCGAGGCCGGAACATTTGGGTATTCGAGAATGAAGCTGTGTGTCTTCCTCATTCCGAGCGCTGGGACTTGTCTGTTGGCTAGCTGAACCACTTAACCAAGCGTCGGTTGCCTTTCGCGGAAGGTGACGAGTGAGGTGTCCGTATCCCGGAGGCGTAGGAGTCCCTTGGCTCTATCGGCCTTGCCGCTCTAGGCTTCCCTTGCTCGGTTTTTGGAACCCTCGGCTGCTCTGCAATGAGCCAGAGCCGGAGGCATCAGTGTTAGCGCGGACAGACGCGGAGTCGGCTCGAAAAGAGACTTCGTCGGCCCGGGAGATGGCGGCTTCCCAGGCCGAGGAAGATGTGGTAGCAGCCGCTGGAGCTTGGCCAAGACATCTGCTGGCGCGGTGCTGGCGTCCTCCCTTAGGTGGAGGTCCTTTTGCCCGGGTCGCCGTCCGAGGCCGGGCCTGGTTCCGCCGAGGGTGGAAACAACGCCGAGGGTGCTGCTGCTCCCCCTGCCGATGCCCAAACCTACAGGAATAGTTTGTCTGTAGCATGCGCATGCTTTTTCGCGGCCGCCGAGGCCTAAACACTTTATCGTCGTGTTTAAAAAGCTGCGTCTTCTCTCCTCTTGTTTCGAGCATCACGACTTGTCTGTCAATAGCAGAATCGTTTATCCGAACGAGAGTTACTTTTCGTGGAAGGTGATGAGTGAGGTATCCGTATCCTGGAGGCGTAGGAGTCCCTCGGCTCGGTCGGCCTTGCCGCTTACGTGCGATCTCATTTGGTCGAAGGATTCCATTATTGGAACAGTCGAGAAGGCGCGAAAGTCGTTTTCTACCCGAGTGTTAGGACTTGTTCGGTAGCAGGATCGCTTATCCGAGCGTGAGTTACTTCTCGCGGAAGGTGATGAGTGAGGTATCCGTATCCCGGAGGCGTAGGAGTTCCTCGGCTCGGTCGACCTTGCCGCTTATGTGTACTCTCGTCGTTCTCAGGATCCCGCTATCGATACGGAAGTCGAAAGCACGAAGGTTGTTTTGGTAGAAAATTTTTCCGAGGAGAATTTTGACGCAGAGGGGGTTCCCCCCTTCTAGCCCTCGAGGGAGGGTCGGGCTTTGCTGAGGCAAGGCCGACCCTTCCTTGATGGTTAGACTTTGTGTATGGAAACAAGGTACATGAACGACTTAAAACATCTTAAGGGTAGAAGCGACGTAGCTGTTGGATGTTCCAAGCGTTGCTGTAGACCTCGCCTTTATCGTTGGCCAGCTTGTATGTTCCGGGCTTCAAGATCTTGGCGATGATGAAGGGCCCTTCCCAGGGTGGAGTGAGCTTGTGGCGCCCTCGGGCGTCCTGTCGCAGGCGAAGCACCAAGTCTCCCACTTGGAAGCCTCGGGACCGAACGCTTCGAGCGTGGTAGCGCCGCAGCGACTGCTGGTACCGTGCCGAATGTAGTAAGGCAACGTCCCGAGCCTCCTCGAGTTGGTCCAGCGAGTCTTCTCGGCTGGTCTGGTTGCTTCGGTCATCGTACGCCTTGGTCCTCGGGGACCCGTATTCTAAGTCCATGGGGAGGACGGCCTCGGCCCCATAGACTAGAAAGAACGGCGTAAAACCCGTGGCGTGGCTCGACGTCGTCCTCAGACTCTAGACTACCGAAGGTAGCTCTTTCATCCACCGCTTGCCGAACTTGTTGAGGTTGTTGTAGATCCTTGGTTTGAGCCCCTGCAAAATCATACCGTTGGCACGCTCCACCTGCCCATTCGTCATGGGATGAGCTACGGTGGCCCAGTCCACACGGATGTGGTGGTCGTCGCAGAAGTCCAGGAACTTTTTTCCGGTGAACTGCGTGCCATTGTCGGTGATGATTGAGTTTGGGACCCCGAAGCGATGGATGATGTTGGTGAAGAATGCCACCGCCTGCTCGGACCTGATGCTGTTTAGGAGTCAGACCTCGATCCACTTGGAGAATTTGTCGATAGCGACCAGCAGGTGCATGAAGCCCCTGGGTGCCTTCTGCAAGGGACCTACAAGGTCTAGACCCCACACAGCAAATGGCCAGGTGATGGGTATCGTATGCAAGGCCTGAGCGGGCAGATGCGTCTGCTTTGCGTAGAATTGACACCCCCGACAGGAGCGCACAATCCTAGTGGCGTCGGCCACCGCGGTTGGCCAGTAGAAACCTTGTCGGAAGGCATTCCCCACGAGGGCTCGAGGCGCTGCAGGGTGGCCGCAAGCCCCCGAGTGTGTTTCTTGCAACAGCTCTTGTCCTTGGGCGATAGATATGCATCGTTGGAGGATGCCCGAGGGGCTGCGGTGATAGAGCTCTTTTTCATCACCCAGCAAGACGAATGACTTGGCGCGTCGAGCCAGCCGCCGAGCTTTGGTCTTGTCAATGGGAAGCTCTCCTCGGAGGAGATATTCCAAGTATGGGGTCTGCCAGTTCGGATCTGGCGTGACCCCATTCTGTTCCTCCTCGACGGGCAAGGCCTCTTCCTCGATGGCCGAGGGTGCCTCGGCTTCGGCCGAGGGTACCTCGGGCTAGGCCGAGGCCTCCTCAGGCTCGGGCGCGTCGTCGATCTTGATGGATGGTTGATGTAGGTCTCTGGAGAAGACGTCCGGGGGAACCGTCGTTCGCCCCGAGGCTATTTTCGCCAGCTTGTCCGCAGTCTCGTTGTATCGTCGGGTGATGTGGTTGAGCTCTAGCCCGTAGAACTTGTTTTCTAGGCGTCGGACCTCGTCGCAGTAGGCTTCCGTCCTCCAGTCACGGCAGTGGGAGTTCTTCATGACTTGGTCATTGACAAGCTGCGAGTCGCCTCGAGCGTCGAGGCGTCGGACTCCTAGCTCGATGGCGACGTGTAGCCCGTTAACCAGTGCCTCGTACTCGGCCATGTTGTTTGATGCCGGAAAATGGAGGCGAATGACGTAGCGGAGATGCTTTCCGAGGGGTGAAATGAAGAGCAGGCCAGCGCCTGCTCCTGTTTTCATGAGTAACCCATCGAAGTACATGGTCCAGAGCTCGGGCTGGATTGGAGTTGTTGGTAACTGGGTGTCAGTCCACTCAGCCAGGAAGTCTGCCAAGACCTGGGATTTTATGGCCTTCCGAGGAGCAAATTATAGTGTTTCGCCCATAAGCTCCACTGCCCACTTTGCTATCCTACCCGAGGCCTCGCGGCACTGGATGATCTCCCCCATGGGGAAGGATGACACCACAGTCACCGGATGAGACTCGAAGTAGTGTTGCAACTTTCGCCGTGTCAGGATCACTGTGTAGAGCAGCTTCTGGATCTGTGGGTAGCGGACTTTGGTCTCGGAAAGCACTTCGCTGATGAAGTAGACTAGCCTCTAGATGGGCAGTGCATGCCCTTCTTCTCATCTCTCGACCATGATCGCGGCGTTGACCTCTTGAGTAGTCACGGCTACGTAGATCAAGAGGGCTTCTCCTGCAGCGGGAGGCACCAGGATGGGTGTGTTCATAAGGAGCGCCTTAAGGTTTCCGAGGGCTTCCTCGGCCTCGGGGGTCCAAGTGAATCACTCGGGCTTCCTTAAGAGGCGATACAGAGGCAAGCCTTTCTCGCCAAGGCGTGAGATGAAGCGGCTCAGAGCCGCAAGGCATCCCATGACCCTCTGTACTCCTTTCAAATCTTTGATCGGTCCCATGTTGGTGATGGCCGCGATTTTCTCCGGGTTGGCCTCGATGCCCCGCTCGGAGACGATGAATCCAAGGAGCATGCCTCGGGGGACTCTAAAGACACACTTCTCGGGATTGAGTTTCACGCCTTTCGCTCTCAGACACTTGAATGTCGTTTCAAGGTCAGAGAGGAGGTCGGAGGCTCTCTTCGTCTTGACAACGATGTCGTCGACGTAAGCCTCGACCGTTCTGCCGATGTGTTCTCTGAACACGTGGTTCATACACCTCTGGTAAGTGGCGCCTTCATTCCTCAACCCAAATGGCATTGTGGTGTAATAGTACATGCCAAAAGGTGTGATGAAAGAAGTTGCGAGCTGGACGGACTCTTTCATCTTGATTTGGTGATAGCCTGAGTAGGCATCGAGGAATGACAGGATTTCACACTCAGCAGTGGAGTCCATGATTTGATCGATGCGAGGTAGAGGGTAGGGAACTTTCGGACATGCTTTGTTTAGACCAGTGTAGTCTACACACATCCTCCATTTCCCATCCTTCTTCCTTACAAGAACAGGGTTAGCTAACCATTCGGGATGGAATACCTCTTTGATGAACCCTGCCGCGAGTAGCTTGTGGATCTCCTCACCTATGGCCCTGCGCTTTTCTTCGTCAAAATGGGGCAGGGTTTGCTTCACGGGTCGGGCTCTAGCTCTGATGTCCAGTGAGTGCTCAGCGACATCCCTCGGTATGCCAGGCATGTCCGAGGGACTCCACGCAAATACTTCGGCGTTTGTGCAGAGAAAGTCGACGAGCACTGCTTCCTATTTGGAGTCGAGTTCAGAGCCGATCCGAACTTGCTTGCTGGCATCGTTGCTAGGGTCAAGAGAGACGGACTTGACCGCCTCAACTGGTTCGAAGTTGCCGGCATGCCGCTTTGCGTTGGGCGCCTCCTGGGTGAGACGTTCCAGGTCGGTGATGAGGGCCTCGAACTCGGCGAGAGCCTCGGCGTACTCCACACACTCCACGTCGCATTCTTACGCGTGGCGGTACGTGGATCTGACGGTGATGATCCCATTCGGGCCTGGCATCTTGAGCTTGAGGTAGGTGTAGATGGGGACAGCCATGAACTTGGCGTAGCATGGTCTTCCCAACACCGCATGGTAGGTTCCACGGAACCTGACGACCTCAAAGGTGAGAGCTTCCTTTCGGAAGTTACAGGGAGTTTCGAAGCAGACGGGTAAGTCGATCCATCCGAGGGGTAGGATTCGCTTCCCGGGCGCGATCCCGTGGAAGGGTGCCACGCCGGCCCGGACTTCGGACCGATCAACCCCTAAGAGTTCCAGGGTCTCGGCGTAGATGATGTTAAGGCTGCTGCCTCCGTCCATGAGGACCTTGGAGAGCCTAAAATTGCTGATGATCGGATCGACGACGAGCGGGTACCTTCCTGGGCTTGGCACGAAATCAAGGTGGTCGCCTTGGTCGAAGGTGATAGGCTTGTCGGACCAGTCTAGGTAGACGGGCGCCACCACCTTCACCAAGCAGACTTCCTGGTGCTCCTGCTTGCGGTGCCGAGCCGAGCCGAGGCGTTCGCTGCCTGCCTGCTGTAGATCATGAAGCAGTTATGGACTTCCGGGAATCCCTCTTCCTTGCCGCCCTCCTTCTTGTCGTTGTCATGGCCCTTGCCATCCTCCGCCGAGCCCGGTCTTATGGAAGTAGCGTCGGAGCATGACACATTCTTCGAGGGTGTGCTTGACGGGCCCTTGGTGATAGGGGCACGGCTCTTTGAGCATCTTGTCGAACGCACCAGCCCCTCCAGGAGGTTTCTGAGGGTTCCTGTGCTCGGCCGCAGTGACGAGATTCACGTCTGCGGCGTCGCGCTTCGCGCGCGACTTGTTTTTAGCCTTCTTCTTCGTGCCCCGCTGGGCGGACGCCTCAGGGGAGTCTGTCTTCGGCTCCCCTTGAGGCTGCTTGTCCTTTCGGAAGATGGCTTCGACCGCCTTTTGACCCGAGGCAAACTTGGTGGCGACGGGTGGGAGTCTTGCGCCCTAGTTTGCTCACCAGGTCTCGGCAAGTGGTGCCAGCAAGGAAAGCCCCGATGACATCCGAGTCAGTAACATTGGGCAGCTCGGTGCGCTGCTTTGAAAACCGCCGGATGTACTCTCGGAGGGACTCCCCCGGCTGCTGGCGGCAGCTTCGAAGGTCCCACGAGTTCCCAGGGCGCACGTACATGCCTTGGAAGTTTTCTGCGAAAGCTTTGACCAGACCGTTCCAATCGGAGATCTGCGCAAGAGGCAGATGCTCCAGCCAGGCTCAGGCGGCGTCGGAGAGGAAAAGGGGTAGATTACGGATGTTGAGGTTGTCATCATCCGCCCCTCTCAACTGGCATGCCAGTCGGTAGTCTGCGAGCCACAGCTCCGGCCTCGTCTCCCCCGAGTACTTGGTGATAGTAGTCGGGGCTCGGAAATGGGCAGGGAACGGCGCTCGTCATATGGCCCGGCTGAAGACTCGCGGACGGGGTGGTTCGGGCGAAGGACTGCGATCCTCCTCACTGTTGCAGTGTCCCCCACGCCTAGGATGGTAGCCTCGGTGCACCTTCTCATCGAGGCGGGCTCGATGGTCGAGATGGTGGTGCTCGTTGCTGAGGTGTTCCCGGGCGGTGGGCGCCTCGTCCCGCGTACGCTCGGGGTGGACCGAGGCTTCTCGAATGCGCCGGGAGGACACCGCGTGATGCTCCGAGAGGCCAGCTCGCCTGCGGGAGGCGAAGCTCTCGGCTCGTCGAACCGCGACGCCTTCTAGGAGATTCTTGAGTTCGCCCTGGATACGCCATCCCTCGGTGGTGGATGGCTCCGGCATGGCTCGAAGCAGCATCGCCACTGCAGCTAGGTCCTGGCCGGACCCGCTGACGGCCGGGGGCAGTGCTGCCCTGGCATTGTCGCCGATGCAGCGCCGGATGTCTTAGGCCTGATGACAGGCTTCTTCGGCGAGTGTTCGGCCTGCCCACTCCTGTTCGATGTTCCCTCGGAGCTGTAAAAGCCGGCCTGCTTCCCCGTCGACTCGGGTCTGCATCTCACGGATTTGCTTGAGCTGTATGTCCTGACCCCCCGCAGGGACTAGGACCACAGCTAGCTCCTGCGGGATGTCAACGCGAGATGCGGGCCCAGGCGGATCGTCAACCTCTGGCATACCGAGGTGGTTGCCTTCGTTGTGATCTCCCAGATCGACGTGGAAACATTCGCGACTTGGGCCGTAACCTTCGTCGTTAAGGTCATGGCCATCGTCAGAACAACCAGAGAGGCAGTGGTCACATGCGGACATGAAGTCCCGCATGGCACCGGGGTCATTGAGGGCAGAGAAATCCCAACCAGAGTCGGGGTCGTCCTCTTCCTCAGAACCCACCGGTCCGAAGGTTGAGACGGCTGTCAGTCGCTCCCAGGTCGACCACATGTGGTACCTCGGAAGGTTTGGATACGTCTTTACGAAAGCGCTCACCATAGCGGGGTCGCTAGGTGGATCGAAGCTGAACCGAAAAGGTACGGGATGGAAAATGGATGGTACCTCCTGGTCGTTGGATGGTGGTGAAGTCACGTCGGGGGCGAAGCAAACCGTCATCTCAGGTACGAGGGTAACGCCCAGCAGGTCCTTTGCGAGGGTGCTAGCGTCATCAGTCTGCTTGGGGCTGACACGTCGCGGGGAAGTGACACCTGTCGTTGCCTCAGGTGCGAGGAC
Source organism: Zea mays (assembly GCF_902167145.1). Classification (NCBI taxonomy): domain Eukaryota; kingdom Viridiplantae; phylum Streptophyta; class Magnoliopsida; order Poales; family Poaceae; genus Zea; species Zea mays. The sequence goes on along the minus strand of NC_050097.1, from coordinate 186,595,235 downwards.
AGTGTCCGACATGTCCCCCGGGGGAGTGCCGACATCGTCGACTCGCTCTGGTGCGATAGCCGACAAGGTGCCGCCTCCTGCGTGGCCATGGTTGCCTCGTCTCCGCCTCCTCCGTCGAGGAGGGTGGTAGGGACGACCGGAGTGCTCCTCTTCTACCGCGGGGAGATGCTGTCGTAGAGCTCACCGCCGCCGGGCGAGTCGGAGACCGTCGTTGTCGTCACGCCGTGGGGGGAGGAGTACCATGTCGTAGCTGCCGTCGAGGGACATGAACTCGAGACTCCCGAAGCGGAGCACCGTCCTAGGCTAGAGAGGTTGTTGAAGACTCCCCATCTAGATCTCAACGGGAAGGTGTTCGTTAACACACAGCAGGCCCCTACCTGGCGCGCCAACTGTCGGCGTCTCGGACCCGGTGGGTCCCTGGACCGACGAGTGAATTGTTGTTGCGTGTCCTTGCCCAGATGGGTTGGCACGGGATGGAACACAAGAGGTGGGACAAGCCTTGTATTATCCTGCACCAGGGGTGCCGCTCGCAGTAGGGGTTACAAGCGCGTCGCGTGAGAGAGGGAGGGACACAGAGCTCGTCCGCCGCTTCCCTCGCGCGAACCCCCCTCAGGGTGGCCCTGGACCTCCCTTTTATAGAGGCAAGGAGTGAGTCTAGACGTACAACAGGGGGTGTAGCTATGCGCTAACGTGTCCGACAGTGGAGTGCCTAAGCCCTGTGTACATGCCAACGTGACCGTTGGGGGAGAGCTTGGGCCCTGTACATGTGATGGTGTGGCCGTCAGAGGAGCGCCTGAGTCCTGTAGGAGCACAGCTGGCAGTGCGGCGAGGACCCTATTGACGTCTCCTTGCTGTTGTAAGGGGCTGAGAGCCACCGGCGTCATGGCGCACGCGGGGCACCATCATTACCCGTCGCCGGGGTAAGCCAGATGGGACGCCGGTCTTGTTCTTCCTAGCCTGAGCAGGCTAGGAATAGGAAAATGATGTATCCCCTGTTAGCGCGGTCGGTCCGAGCCTAGGGTCGGTCGAGGCAGAGACTTCTCTTGAGGCCGAGGCCGGGGTCGGGCGAGGACGTGATTCCTCCCGAGACCGGGGTCGAGGCCGAGTCCGGGGGTCGGGCGAGGCGGAGACCTCCTCCCGAGGCCGGAGCCTGAGGTCGGGCGAGGCGGAGCTTCCTGTTGCGCCCATGGCTGAACTCGGTGGTTGATCGTGACTTGTTGTCAGTCGTTGCCGGGGTGGCTGACACGGCAGTCGGAGCGAAGCGAGCGACGCTGTTTTCCTGTCATATCAGACAGTAAAGAGGAGGGGCAAAGTGACTGCGGTCACTTCGGCCTGGCCGACTGAGGCGCGTGTGTTAGGTCAGGCATCCCCTGCATTTAATGCGCCTGCAAAGCGGTCGGTTGGTGAGGCGGTCTGGCCAAGGTTGCTTCACAATGAAGCCTTCCCAAGCCAGGCCTCGCGAGAGCCGAGGGGGTGCCCGCTGCCTGAGGAGGTCCTCGGGCGAGGCGTGAACTCGTCTGGGACTACTGTTCCAACCCGAGGCTGGGCTCGGGTGAGATCGCATCCCTTGGGTAGACGAAGTCTTGGCTTGAACCGCACCCGTCAGTTGGTCTGAGGGTGTTTACCAGCCATGATTAGGAGCGTTAGGGGTACCCCTAATTATTTCGTGTGTCGTAAATTTGCCTCGCTTAGAATCCCTCGTGTTAACTAAATTACTTATTTAATTGACAACTGTTAGTGTAGCAGATTAATCGAAACTAAATGGTAGATATAATTTATATTTGATTATGTTGAATTAAAGGTTATTGTTAATACTTGTTTAGCGTAAACGCTATAACCTTCTCGACGTAGCTTCGACCGTCGTGTTTCTTATCTTCGCATAACCGTAGAAGCGCTCTTTTTTATAATGCTTGTTTTGATAATATTTTATCTTGTATGGCGTAATGTTCTTATGCAAATATATGTTTGCTTGTGCCTATTTGTATTCGTTGCGCGTCGCGAATAGATCGTGAGCTGTTCCTGAGCTTCGAGGAATCGACGATCAAGTGGACAGGTTCTTCGAGTTCTACAAAGTTGAAGACCCTGAGCATCTGTTTGGTGAAGGCAAGTGTCCTCTGACCTATTATGTCCCATTTATTTTATAATTCATCAACCCGCATACCATGATCAACCTATGGATTGACTAGCTTTGTATTTACCTTGTCCTTGATTACCTTTTGGGTTACTATTCTTAGTTTCATGCTATTGCTTTACTTTAATTAATGAACATGATGTGAACACTTATGATACGATGTTGTCATTATGATTATGATGTTGGACTGGTGATACTTTAGGGGGCTCGAGCGGTTTCTCGAGTGCCTCTCCGTAAGGACCTGTTCGTTGGATGACCGCCCAGGAAAACAGTGCAACCATGAGGGTGGTATGGGACGCCCTTAGCTGAATAATTAGAGGAATTGAGGTGTAGTTCGCTTTGCCGTCGTGCCGTCAATGGGGCTCGGTGTATGCGGCTTGCTCTGCCGAGGGTGGATTGCCCCTTGGGGAGGAGTGTGGTACATTTAGGAAACCTAACGGGCGGCTACAGCCTCAGGGAATCTTTGTAAAGGCTACATAGTGAAACCCTGCCTATTCACCTTGGTAGTGTTTAAGGGTTTGATCGGCCCGAGGCAAAAGGGAATCATAGCTTGTGGGTAAAGTGCGCAACCTCTGCAGAGTGTTATGAAACTGATATATCAGTCGTGCTCGCGGTTATGAGCGGCCAAGGGAGCTCCATTGATTAGTGTTGGGTACCATAATTAGGGGTACCCCCAACGCTCCTAACCGTGGCCGGTAAACACCCTCAAACTAACTGACGGGTGCGGTTCAAGCCAAGACTTCATCTACCCGAGGGACGCGATCTCACCCGAGCCCAGCCTCGGGTAGGAACAGTAGTCCCAGACAAGTTCACGCCTCGCCCGAGGGCCTCCTCACGCAGCGGGCGCCCCCTCGGCACTCCCGAGGCCCGGCTCGGGAGGCTTCGTTGTGAAGCAACCTTGGCCAGACCGCCTCGCCCGATGCCTGACGCCGTATCCTGACACACGCGCCTCAGTCGACTAGGCCGAAGTGACCGCAGTCACTTCGCCCCTCTTCTTTGCTGTCTGATATGACAGGAAAACAACGTCGCTTCCTCCGCTCCGACTGCCGTGTCAGCCACCCCAGCAACGACTGACAACAAGTCACGATCAACCACCGAGTTTAGCCTCGAGCGCAACAGGAAGCTCCGCCTCGCCTGACCTCATGCTCCGGCCTCGGGAGGAGGTTTCCGCCTCGCCCGACCTCAGGCTCCAGCCTCGGGAGGAAGTCTCCGCCTCACCCGACCCCCGGACTCGGCCTCGACCCCGGTCTTGGGAAGAATCGCGTCCTCGCCCGACCCCGGCCTCGGCCTCAAGAGAAGTCTCCGCCTCGACCGACCCTGGGCTTGGACTGACCACGCTAACAGGGGATACATCATTTCCCTATTCCTAGCCTGCTCAGGCTACAAGGAACAAGACCGGCGTCCCATCTGGCTTACCCCAGTGACGGGTAATGATGGTGCCCCGCGTGCACCATGACACCGGTGGCTCTCAGCCCCTTACGACAGCAAGGAGACGTCAGCAGGATCCTCACCGCGCTGCCAGCTGTGCTCCTACAGGACTCAAGTGCTCCTCCGGTGGCCACGCCATCACATGTACAGGGCCCAAGCTCTCCCCCAACGGCCACGTTGGCATGTACAGAGGGCTTAGGCGCTCCACTACGGGACACGTTAGCGCATAGCTACGCCCCCCGTTGTACGTCTGGATCCTCTCCTTGCCTCTATAAAAGGGAGGTCCAGGGCCACCCTAAGGGAGGTTCGTGCGAGGGAAGCGGCGGACGAGCTCTGTGTCCTCTCTCTCTCTCACGCGATTCACTTGTAACCCCTACTGCGAGTGGCACCCCTGGTGCAGGATAATACAAGGCTTGTCCCACCTCTTGTGTGTGACACCCCAGTGTCACCTAGGGTTTCTCTCCAATGCCAAACCTAGAACCATTATTTTATGTGAACCAAAGTAAGCATGAGCATCAAAATAACTTAAGTAATAAAGAAGTCACCAAGTATATACTTAAAAGTGTCATGATCAAAACAATTGAGTCCTTTAAAAGTTATGATTGTGCAACCCTAATTAAAAACCCTAAGTAAGCCCCATGAGCAAAATTCAAGAGAATAAGAAAAAGGCAATGAAAAGTTTGAAATTTTGAGTTGAGCCAATTATAAAAATTAAAGTATGTTTATTAAGAAACAAGAAAGATTAAGAAGGCTTAGCCAAAATAATTCAATTAAATCCCCAAATCAGCCCTTGATCTATGAACCCGTGGAGAAATTCAGATTTCTGAATTTCTGAATTTCAGACCTCTTTCCAAAGATCATCTGCGTTCTCTGCTTTTCAAAACTCAAAGCCAGAAGATCCAAATATCAAAGTTGTGCCAAATTCCTTTGAACACATTCTGGGAAAGTTTGAACTCAAACCAAATTCGTTTGGCATGGTTTTGGCACAGCTTAACCTCGGGACCAGGCATTCTGACACTAGCACCTTGGTGACGCTACAACTCCCTGTCCCTAGCCTAAAACCGCACGTCGTCCATACACAAAAGACAAAGCTTGGTCTGGTGAACAAATCCTTCACAGCGATCTTGCCCAAATTCGCGAAGATTTGCTCCCAATCGGCGCTTGAACAGGGGCAGAGGCAACGGGAACACGTGTTCGACCGTGGCTGACACCCCCGGTTCACGCCCGTTCGCGCACCACGCCTCCCAGTGCACGCCCGCGCGCACTTGCCGGTCCACGACCGCCCGTGCACCGCGCCGTGCCTATAAAGCCTTCCCAGGCGCGCCCCACTTCGCCTCGCACTCACCCTCACCGGCCAGCCACTTTCCCTTAGCTCCGGCGAGCTCAATTCCGCCCGCCATTGCCGCCAGAGCTTCGGCCACCGTGGCCAGCCCACTCCAGCCATCCTCTGGGAAAGCCAGTGCTTCGGCTAGCTCCGCCAGTAGCCCGTGAAGCTTGCCAAGCCCTCGGACCCGGCCGGACTTCACCGGAGGCCCGAGATTGACTTCACCGGACTTCGGTCTTCCGCCGCCGCGCGTGGACCGAGCTATCCAGTGAGTCTCCGCCCAATTCCTTGCGCTCATGTCTTCTCTGGCACCCCGTGGTCCTCCCTGACCCATTTGATTGAACTATCTCGCCGTGACCAGGCCGGTCTCCTCGCCGCCGATGAGCATCCCCGCCTGCGCGTGTGGACCGACCGACTCCGGCCATCTCCGACGGCGTTCCGCACACCGTTGTGATCCCCGAGACCTCCCCTTCGTCCTCGACCGCTTCACCGGAGCCATCTCGCCGCCGGTAAGCCCCTCCGCCCTTTCTTCCGCCGCGGTTACTGTTTGAGGTAGAAGAAGGACCTCGGGTTAGGATCTGTAGAACCCGAGGGGTTTTCTGTAATGTCAGAGACTCATGTGAATAGTAGCTTAAGGACTGATTCGCGAAGAAAACTTAGAAAACCCGCCAGGGACCCAGTGCAAAGTGGATTTCTATTTAATCAATTCTGTTATTCTTTTTAAATAACCAGAGAACTTGTAAAATTCATAACTTGATGAATTCCTAATCAAAAGATGTCAAACCAATTTTGCTAGCTCCTGTATATTATAATCTATCATTTAAAAATAGTAGACCCTATACTTTCTGTTCAAAATTTTAGAGTTTAAAATTAAAAACAGAAACCCACTAAACCTTATTTAATCAAGGAAAATTAGTTTTTCTTCTGTGCTGAACTTAAGAAAAATGGTAGATGATCAAACCTCTTGAAGACACTGTTTAAAAATAGTAGGAACCCCAACATTAGAAATTATGATGTAGTTTCTCATTTAAAGATGTTTTGTCCAAAACTTAGAGAAAATCAGAAAAACATTAGAAATTAATGAACAATGATTAATATTATTTTTCCTAGTTTACTTATGTAACAGAGAACTTAGGAAAAATACAGAGACCATTAATTTGGACCAGTTTTAAATTAAAATGATTTGTTTAGCCTAAATAAGACTGAAAATCAATTATTAAAGAGGCAAAACTATAACCAAAATGCTTAACAAAAATCCAGTGGACTTATAACCACCAGAGCCCCACTACAAAAATACAGAGCACCTCAGCCCAACTTTTTAAGTAAGGGAAATAAATACAAAGTGATAATAAGGCATTTTCCAACTAAATCATGAACAACCCCAAATAATGTGATAATGGGCAACCAAAAATTAGCTAAGTCCATGATGAGGTGAACTACCAGAGAAAAACGCAAACCCATGAAAAGAAGCAAACTCATACCAATTGCTAATGATTTAAGAGAAAGGCCATTTAATTCAAATAATGCATACCACCCTTTCCCTTAAGCAAAAAGATGCCAAACTTCAGAATGATTGCTCTTGCACAAAATAATAACCAAGAAAAATAAGAACTCTGTTGTTTGATGTTGTTCCAATATAGTGGTAGTAGAAAGCACCCATTTAGCTAGAAACTTGAGAAAACCATAGAAAAATAATTAAAAGGTATTAATGACTAGAAATTTGTATCAAGTCATGTTATAACACCTAAAAGCCAGCAAAAATAAGTTTTGAAGAATTACCCACTGTTAAATAGTAGTTGTAATTCAAAGCACCCCTTCTGCCCTAGAGTTTAATAATTTTGTACAGAGAAAACTATTCACTTTCTGATCCCCAAATTTTGAGACAGAGAAACACACACCAGTAGCAAGCCACTGTAATTTTTGCAGAATTTTTAGAATTTTATAAAAGCAACTTATAGTTCAAACCTACTCCAAAACATTAAAGAGAATAAAAGAAAAGGAAAGAAGAAATAAACCTCACCTCAATAAGTCTAACTTGAGTACTTATCATTTATCCCTAAGACTTAAAAAGAATTCAGTGGAACCCCAAAATTAAACCTACCACTTACCTTAGCTAAATTTGAACCAGTTTACCAAGTATACCACCCAAGGGTCTTACATAAGTAAAGTTAACTTTGTTTAACTCAAGAAAGATCATACACCTTTGAAGTTGTGATTTCTAAAAGCACATATCATATCATGCATATATCTTACGCATTGCATTCATTAGATTGTAATCTTGCCGACGGAGAGTACGTGCTCATCCCCGAGCAAGGACCTGTCCAAGAGGAGGACCAGGAGCAGACTTCAGAGGCTGCTATCGAGGATCTCCCCTCAGCCCCAGCAATTGAAGGCAAGCCCCGGTTTTATGCATAACCTATTAATTATGCTATTTTACTACACTTAATGCTTGTAGGATTGCAATGTGCACTTAAGTGTAGGAGTTGCTTGAAACCTCTAGTTGCATAAACTTAGGATTCCTTTTTGAGATAAATACTAGTATGCTAGGTCGAGTAGCTGCTTGCTAATCAGGACCTCGGTAGAAGTCGAGTGATTTTTCTAGCACTCGCGCGAGGTCAGGAATTGATTGTATTCATCTTGATAATGGGATATATGTTAGTCTATGGATTTGGATCCAGGGAGGATGCCTTGTCCATGAGACGGGAAAAAAAAATGAATTAAGGATTAATGTGTGGATACCTGAGTCAAGCTTTTGAACGTACTAAGCACATGCCGGGAAAAATGGTAACCGGTAAACCTAGTACCTGATTGAAGCCGGGCGCGGACTTTATCCCTCATACGACCTGAGACTGGGTCTCCCATGCTAGCTATGGTGGGTACAAGTGCGGTCACTGCACGGCGTCTGCCGGGGTCAGTGGAGCATTGTATGCCAAGACGGTGAGGCCTGGACGCTAACGGGGAATCGATGGGGACGGTTGTCATGTGTGGGGTCAGAGTACCTTGACATGCCGTGTGTTTAGGTTTACCTTGCAAGGTTAAAACTCGATTCGAATCGTCTGTTTCTCGCAGCTAATGAGACTGCTTGATTCCTTGTACTGCATCGAGTAAGAAGTGAAATGTGGTTACATGAGATAACTTGTTGATTGAACTAATTGATTGTTACCATGTATGCTTAGAAGGAGCAAATCTAGCTAAGTTAATGATGGTAGAAATTGAAAAGCTAAAAAAATTGATTTTAGAAACAGCTAGTGCTTTTGGCAAACCAAACCCCTCAGCCAAACAGCTGCATAGTCTAGAGGTAGAGGAGTAGACTCCTCACACCGGTTAAGTCTAGCTGAGTATTAGTATACTCAGCCTTGCTTGTGGCACCATTTTTGCAGGTACCATTCAGGAAATGGTCGATAGTGTGACTTGGCCTACCACCCTGCCACCGGGTTGGACGGTCGAGTGGGATGTTGCTCCGGCAGGAGAGGAGCATGAGGAGTAGTGGGCTAGGCCTTGCCCATATCCTCATTACCGACGACATCGATTATCCGCTGCACTTTACTTTATGAACTTTATTTGCTACTCAAGAACTCCGATTTATGTAATAATTCAGTACTTAATTTGAGGTTTCCTGTTTTATTGTATTTCTTCTGTGACTCACCTTCGAGTGCGATTGTGGAATTTGATCCTGGTTAAGTGGCTCTATCAGACTAGATCTGAAGGACTGACGGGTTATTCCGATTTAAGTGTGTCACGGCCCTTGAGGCGTGACTTAGGCACTTAAGCTGGAATAATGCGGGTGGTTCTGCCAGAGCTGGTATCGGAGCAAATTCCACCACAGAGAAGGACAATAAACCATGAATACCAATTTTCAAAATCTAAAACTTGCTTAGAAACTGCTATAGATCGTCAGGACTAGACCGCTAGACCCAGGACGAAAGGCCTTAGGCATAGAGGGAGGGAGAAATAGGTGGCTAATTAATTAGGCCCCGTGGGCCAATACTTATATTTAAGGATGCCCTAAAAAGGCACCCTATTTTCTTTTTGAGAGGCAACGTTTCTTCCAGCATGCATGCATTATAAAACATAAAGAGGAATTAAAATTTGAGCTAACCCCTTTTTTCTTTAAAACCATCCGGGCTCTCTTTTTCTTTTTCCTTCCACCATAATCTTTATCTTTGATTCCCTTCCGCAGATGAATTCACCTACCCCCGCCAGTGGAGGACACTCGTTTCAGTTCTGACTTCCTTTCTCGCGATGGCTTTCCTTCCATCTTGTGGGAAGTGCTTAACTCCGCCGGTTACCCTATGCCCCCTTTGTACACGGTGCAGTTGTATGAGGAGCATCGGGTACCTCGTTGTCGGGTCTGGTTGACTTTGGAGGCTCATCCCCTTCAGCCGGGTTGGCGTTCTCTTGACTCTAAGACGATGGGACTCAGGACGGATGACACCGTTGAGGCAACAGCCATGAAGGCCCTGACGACTTTCTGTGGCTACCATCCCCTGGAGATGGTGATGCACCCTTTGGGACTCTTCCCTGCTGAGAAGAAGGATGATCCCATGTGGTGTAACCGCGTGAGCCATGTGAAGGATGTGTGGGCAATGTATCCTGACTTGGTTGGGAGGGTCACCGTTCAGTGCATGAGTGCGCTGTACCGCCTTCAGGCCCTTTAGAGCGATGCTATGACACTTCTTGCTAACATCGCTCAGACCACCAAGCTCACCCTCGATAATCGAGAAGATTTTGTGGTTGACCTATCCACAGAGTTGGTGGAGAAGGATCTGCAGGTGGAGAGGCTGAGCCAGCGTATCGCTACCTTGGAGCAGCAAGTGGAGATCCGAGACAACACTATTGATGTCTTGGAGAACCAGCTTCACGATGTGCAGAGGGAACTCGAGGAAGCAAATGACCACTTGGACATGCACCACCTGGAGATGGAGGCCAATGAAGCAGGAAGCGAGGGAGAAGAGGCTCCCGAGGAGTTAGGACCAGCCCCTGGTGCCAATGGGACTACCTCCGCGATGCCTCCTTCACCCGTATCCAGTGTCGCTTCCACCGCTCAGGGTTAAGTAGTCGCTTCGACACTTTTAGGCGGATAGAAACCTATGCGAGCTTAGTTGATGTCAGATTTTGGACTAGGCTTATGGGTACTTTCCCCTGATTGATGTAACCCTGTAAACTTTTGAAATCTGTGGGATCCTTGTCACCATGTTATCTTCATTTCGAACCTAATATTATGATTATGGCATTTTTTTTCCTTCCACATGAGATGATATCTTGCCGTTCGAAACTATGAGTTGGGATAACAATGGCGACAATCTCTGTTTTCAGATGGCAGCTAGGCAGCGTCGCGGGCATAACGAGCAAGTTCCCCCGCCACCTCCCCCAGCTCCCACAGTGCAGGAGCTGATGGCCCAGTAGAATGAGATTCTGCGACAGCTCTTGCAGCGCCAGCCCCACCCCCAGCAGCATGGTGGAGGCCAGCCTCAGCGACCTCCGGCTATGGCAACATACCAGGAGTTTCTGAGCACGCAGCCGCCCTTGTTCACCAAGGCAGAGGATCCGTTGGACGCTGACGTATGGCTTCACGTCGTCGAGTCCAAGTTTCCCCTCCTCACGGGAGACTGCCCTGATGCTACCAAGACCTGCTTCGCCGCGCAGCAGCTTCGCGGATCTGCTCGGACTTGGTGGGATCACTTTCGTGCTATGCTCCCCACTGATCGTGAAGTATCTTGGGAGGAATTCAAGACTACCTTCAGAGGACACCACATCCTAGCTAGCATTCTTGATCGGAAGTTGAATGAATTTTTGGCCCTTAATCAAGGAACCCGCACGGTACTGCAGTATGCACAAGCCTTCAACGACTTATGCCAGTATGCAGGGTATCATGCTGATTCTGATGAGAAGAAGAGGGATCGCTTCCGCAGGGGTCTCAATACCAAGCTGCGGGAACGACTCAACACTGTCCGGGCTGATAGCTTCAATGAGTTGGTCAATATGGCCATCTCCCAGGAGGATTGCATTGTTGCTCACCGGGCAGAGAAGAAGAGAAAGGCACCAATAGCAGCATCATCCGCTCAGGCTCAGAGGTTCCGGATTGTTTCTCACAATCAGAGCAGGGGTTTTCAGCAGCAGGCAGGCAGATGGGTGATCAGGCCACCTCAGCAGCAGCAGCAGCCGGCACCCAACCGCTACCCAGCTCCCGCCCCAAGGAACAATCAGCCTCCGCAGCAGCAGTAGTTCCGCCAGGGCAATGGGAACAAGTGTTTCACTTGTGGCAATGTGGGCCACTATGCCAAGAATTGTCCCAGGAACCAGCAGAGGCAGATGCCAGCACCAAATCAAGACAAGGGAAGAAAGCAGAAGGTGCAAGTCAGGCAAGGGAAGCTCAACTTCACTGCTCTAGAGGAAGTACCAGAAGGAGCTCCTATCATGACCGGTACCTTTTCAGTTTATAATCAACCTGCTTTAATTCTGTTTGATTCTGGTGCATCTCATAGTTTCATTAGCCAAAAGTTCAGTGCTAATTGCAAACTGCCATTCTCTCACTCAAAAGGGTCATTCATGATAGTCACACCTGGGGGTAAAATTGCAACTAATCAATTAAACCAAAGTGTGCCTATTCAACTGGGAAGCCACATTATCAAAACCACTCTTCTTGTGTTGGGATTGGAAAATGTGGACATTATTCTAGGGG